>NC_038045.1:872589-1196265 GCF_002211085.1 Panicum hallii | reverse complement strand
TCTTAATACTGCCTGTGAACATATTATAGTGATGCTGTAAACTTACTCACACTTTGTTCTTTGTGAGAACAAGATAGACCATTTCTGGGTTTGGAACCATGATTTTCTATTGCTTGATAATTTGATTGGATGGCCTCCCCAATATCTTTGTCTACCTGTTTAGTGCAATACCTAACATAAATTCACAATTTTGTTCTTTATTAGAGTATGAGATGGACCATTTCCGGGTTTGGAAATATGATATTCTGTAAATATTATCACCGCACTGGATCTCCGACACCTACCTGTTCAATGCAATACCTGATGTTGGCTTGCAGTTTTGTTATTTTTAGAATAAGTTAGACCGATCTTCTTTAAATAATATCACTGGATCACTGTCCTTTTTGTTTATCTGTTCAGTACAATACGTCAATACCTGATGCTACTAAATCTTAACGTAGTTGATAGCCATTGCACTGCGAAATAAAATAGTAGTGCCATGGCAAACAGTCTGTGCTGATCTAGGCAGAAATCATATGACTATCTTCCCCCGTCTGATTTAGCACTCGAGCTGAACCAGGATTCTATATGTAGTACATTTGAGATAATATAAGATTTGCTCCATTTGGGTTTTTTTATAAGGGTAAGTAATCACAGCTTGGCTC
The DNA here is from genome assembly GCF_002211085.1 of Panicum hallii. Taxonomy (NCBI): domain Eukaryota; kingdom Viridiplantae; phylum Streptophyta; class Magnoliopsida; order Poales; family Poaceae; genus Panicum; species Panicum hallii. The sequence goes on along the minus strand of NC_038045.1, from coordinate 1,195,621 downwards.
ACTGCTGTATGTCAATGCTGTTTAATCTTCAACTATTTTCTGCATTTGCCTTTTCCTTAGGAAAAAAGGGTTAGTTCACCAGTAAAACATTGATATCTGCCTGTCCCTGTGCACATGTTTCAGCCTGTGTGAATGATATTGGCTGCTTACTTAAGGTGTTCTCTATCTCTTTCAGGGGTTGTGTGAACAAAGTGTAAATGTACTTCAGTTAATGGAGGAAGAAGGATTTGAGCCAAACCTTGTTATGCTGAATTTGTTAATCAACGCTTTTGGCACTGCTGGAAGGCATTTAGAGGCACTGGCTGTATTCCAGCATATCAAGGATAGTGTATGTACCTTATCCTTAAACAAGATGAAAATGAGGATTTCTTTCTGTTGAGTATTGTTTCCAGTACTATGGCATTTTGCTTTCTCTGCACTCCTGATTACTTATTCTTATTTTCTTAGGGTATGAGCCCAGATGTTGTGACATACACTACACTTATGAAAACATTTATGAGAGCAAAGAAATTTGAAAAGGTCTGCCACTTTATCTCTGTTTCTGTTAACTTAAGTAGCCATGCATGGTAACCTGCACACAACCTCGATTTGAAATGTCTTGCTTTCAGCTTGAGTATGGCCTTCATTCCCTTCAAAACTTCGTTTATCTTGATTGGGATGTAGAGTATAAATTATCTGATGCTATTGAACTTGTGAAGCATCACAACTCACAAGATTCTATGTACTTGATTAATCTAAAAAGATTGAAATTATTCTGATCTTGGCTGGGATAGGTATCTGAAGTATACAAGGAAATGGAACGTGCTGGATGCACTCCAGACAGAAAAGCCCGAGAAATGTTACATGATGCCTCTGTTATATTGGAACAAAGAGGATGTGAGTATTTCATTTGCAGCTGACATGTTGGACTTGAAGGATGAATGCAGTGGTTGAGTGACGATGTATGCAAAATGCTTTGACAGGTATCTATTGAAATTGGAACGCTTGCTATTCTAAATGGCCCAGGTGTCAATGTTCCTAGTGCCAGGGATACCATCTCCCTTATTACTTGCAAATGCATGGTGAAGAAATCATCTGAAAGGAAACACAAGGTGGGTATTAGTTTTACACTTTAATTCATAACTATCGTTTCTCTAGTTCTCCTATTCCGATGGCACTATGAGATGGATTATCTCTTTGCATAAGTTGTTCCAAGTAGATATTTCAGTTAGTGTTATCAGTTTTATCTACTGCTGATAATCCAACAAAATTGTAAATGTTGTTCCAAGTAACTAATCCAACAAGTAGGCATTTTATTTTGTGTTATCAGTTTTATCTACTGCTAATTTGACGAAAAGAATATCTGGAAACAACATTTTGATTAGACTATGGAAGTTTGGTGGCCATCAACTTCTATGGTGTCACTATGTATATGTAAATGTTGCCTTACCATATGACCATGTCCATGGCCTCTCCATTTCAACTTTGAAGGCATACTTGATTTACTTTCAACGTATCAGCTAATCCTTTGATCACACTTGATAGAAAGTTTCCATACATCAAGATGATGGCTCACTGGTATTTTCTCCTATGCTGGGAAATACTGTGCCAGTGTGCCTGCAAAAAGTGGGATGATCACAGCGTAACTCTTCATGTCCAAAACTTCGAAATGTTTATGTTGCACAGAGAGGTGAAAAAGGTATGGGGGTTTACTGATGCTGGTTTGCACTTAGGTGGCCAATCAGGAATTATCGGTATTCTGTTAACTTGAGTGCAAATGTCAATCAGGGTTTGTGATCAAAGTAATCCTATCAGGCATAAAGAAAGGAGGAATCAGAAAGCGAAAGAGCCATGAATACTGAGAAGGATTTAGACATCTACGGGGATGAAGTGCATCAATATTATGGAAGTTCCTTATGTTGCTTTCATTCTGAGTCATATCTTAGGAACTTAGTGCGACAAATAAATTTAGAAAAATATTAGGTGTACTGATTATTGACTTTGTGACTAGATTCAGCTAACTACAAGGTTAGCTTATGTAATCAGCCATCATGTGGTTTCCAGCCAACTATAATTTCATTAATTAAAATACCTACTTTTCATTTCTCTCTTTTCTCTGCAATACTATGCTGCTTACATTCTGCTTTATGGTAATGGACTGTAAATTAAAAGCAGGAGCAATCAATTAGGATTCAGGCATCACTATTTTAAGAATTTATTTGTCTAAATACTTGATGCACAACTAATATTAGAATTGGTAACAGTTGATGCTATTTTGGTTCCTGAATTAACTTTTGCACCCAATAGTGCGCTGTCATTATTGAATTTATTTAGAGGCTTCATGGTTCATGGACAATGGTTTTTACATTTAAACAGAATTAAAAAAGAAGAAGAAAGAACAGATGAGCAGGCATTTTGACCATAGTAGTTTTTTCATCATTCTTGTATCACTCATGGCCTCCTTACATACTGATTTCATTCTTACATCTTTCTTCATCTAAAACACACAAAGAAAAACAGCATATTTTCATTTTCCCTGAAACCTCAGCTCATTTGCTAGTTCTAGCTCTGCTCTATAGTACGATAAGCATTTGATAGATTTGTGATCAAGGCAGTGGAACTACTGATAAAGAAGACAGGCAAGGCGATGGCATTTGGTCATTTGAGCTCATCTTCGTCTTCGCAGTCACTGAGTAAGTCGTCAATGGCCGTGGTATGAGTCATGCGCGCGGATGCCTGCTTGACCCAGCTCGCCATCTTGGCGGTCTCCCTGCTGACCTTCACCTGCTCCTCGAGCGCCTTCTTGAGCTTGCGCTGCTGCTCCTTGAGCTCGGTGACCATCCTCCTGTTCTCGTCGCCCCACTCGCCGGAGTCGATGCCGAGAACGTCGCCGTTGCCTGACCCATGGACCTTCTTGCCCTTGGTCGGCGTCCTCTGCAGGGGCTTCCTGGGGGAGAAGCCGAAGCAGCACGCCTGGCGCGGCGGCGGCGGAGAGGGAGAGCCGTCGTCGTCCCGGCCCCTGTTCCGCTCCCGCAGCGTCGGCCGGCCCCGCCTCCCTGATCCGAACAATCTCTCCAGGTCCTCGTCGTCGCGAACCGCGGGGACGGTGGCCGTAGGACGCAGCTCCTGCGGCGGCGATGTGTCGCCCTTCTTCTTGGCCGCTTCCGCCGCGCCTCCCGGTGGCCGCTCGCCTTCGACCGCCGGGCTCGGTGGATGCTCTTCTTGGCCCGGCGGGGTCGGTGCGGGCGGCTGTTCAGGCGCAGGGTTCGGCCGCGGCGGGTCGGGCAGTGTGGGGTGCGGCGCGGTGGCGCTGCGGCCGAGGGTCTTGACTGGAGCGGCCGGGGCGGCGGGGAGGGACTTGAGCTTGCGGAATCGGGACTCGAGGCTGGACGGGAGGGCGGAGTCGTCGGCGAGGTGGGCGGTGTTGAGCTTGGCGATCTGCTCGAGCGCGATCAGGTCGGCCGCCTCGGCGAGGATGGCGTCCACGGCCGACATCTTGCCGCCGCCGCCCGAGTACGCCATGGCGGAGCGGCGCCGGTTGCGTGGAGGCGCCGGGGACCGGGAGGCCGAGGCCGAGATGAGAGGGGGTAGGGGGAAAGAGAGTGAGCTAGTGTGAACTGTGAAGTGGCTGGGAGTGGCTGGGAGCTGGGAGAGCGAGGGGAGCGGGGCTGCCGTTTCTTCTCGTCACGCCCGGCGCGTGGCGGTGTGGTGGTGAAGCCTGGTGGGGTGGGGTCGGCGTGGGCCACCGTCGGATGCCTGCGCTTTTGACCGTTGCGGCGGCCTCGACGCGGACGCCTACATGAAAAGCCGAACGGAGGCACGCGGCGCCGCGCGGCTTCTCCGGCGCCGTGGCGCCGTGGCGGCTGACCGTGGCCGTAGAACAGGCCTGGGTAACTGGTTGGTTCGGCGGCGGGCGTCGGCCGCGGCCGTGACGGGACCCCGGTCACCGTGGACCCTCGCATGCTTCTGGTAGGTGAGCCTACGCACGATCGACGACGGGGGCACGGATTCCAGATCGGTGATGGGACCACACGCCGATTCGGTTTTCATTTCACCATGAATGGTGCTGACTGGAAAAGCACCGGATCCATTCCAGCCAGTGGGGCTGGGCAGTAGCGCTGGATCCTTGTGTGCCGTTTTGATGGGGAGACGTAGATTTGGCAAGGGGTAGCTTGCGTTGGCGTGGCATGCCGTCACTTCGATCCGGGCATCCGGCTATCAAGTCGCAAGCACGATTCTGGCAAAGGCCCTGTTCGTTTCCTCCTATCTAAACTTTAGACCCATCACATCAAAGAGAATCTTGCTATTTAGAAGTACTAAATAAAATCTGTTTATAAAACTTTTTGCACAGCTAGATGCTAATTCGCGAGACAAATTTAATGAGCCTAATTAATCCATAATTTGCCACAGTGATGCTACAGTAATTGTTCGCTAATCATGGACTAATATACCTCATTAGATTCGTCTCGCGAATTAGCACTAGGGTTCTGCAATTAGTTTTATAATTAGACTTTATTTAATACTTCTAAATGATAAGATTCTCTTTGATGTGACCCCTCTAAAATTTAGGTACCCGGAAACGAACACCCCCAAAGTCACCGTACATGGTATGCAGCGTAGACGGGAGGTGCTCAGGGTTGCAGGTGCAACTGCGAGCGGGAGCATAGTAGAAGGTCTTACGTCGCCGCCGCCGCCTTCATCTCCGGCGGCTCCCGCCGACGCCAAGCCTGCAACGGCCCGACCGCCGACGCCAAGCCTGCAACGGCCCTCCCCATCGGCCTCCCCATCGGTGCTTGGTCCATCGGTTATCTTCCCGACCACCGGCGGTCTGCGGGAGCCGCCTTACCGCGTCGCCTGCTCAACCTGCCACCACCGCCGGACCTTCCTCCCATCCCCTCCCTCCCCTTTCTGAGCCCGGAGGCTACAGGAAACCTCGGCAACTCCCTCCCCAAACTTCAGCGGTGAGCCCGCGGACAAGAAGAATAGTACCTCTGATGTTTGCGTCCGGTATTGAGTACGGCATTTTTTTTTATCGTGTTCTGGGCCGTCGAAGGTCAAGTACGAGGGCTGGACCCGAAACTAACTGTTTACTGCTGGAGTGGTGATTAAGGCTAGAAGGCCCATAATAGGCTTTCTCGAGCGACAAAAGATTGATAATGGGCCTCGCGTGCTGAGAGTGTTTCTTTTCATTCGTTTCGAGCTCTCTGTGTGGTGGCAGAAATGGCCAATTTAGGGCTCAAATCCTTCTAAAAGAAGAGGTAGCGGCCCAAACCCTTATTATATCAAAAGAAATAGCAGCCCAAGCACAACGTACTCGTGGTTTACGTAGCAATAATCAATTGCATCTCAAAACATTTATTTTTAGAAAAAGACATACCGGGTCGTGCAATGCTTTTTCTGTCATGTTCAATCAGAGAAACGCATGCAACATTTGAAAAAAAAAACTACTATTCTGTCCGAGTGACAGCGGGGATTGCAGACGCAAACGCTGCGAGTCTTGAACGCCGATCATGTGGCAACTGGTAGCCCAAATGGCAACTGTTACCTCCACCAAACAGATTCCCCTCGAGAAAGCTTTCACTAACCACAGAAGGTTCCGGTCACGTCCACGTCGCTGTATTTTTTTTTCCGCTAGCACATGTGGTGCCAATTAAACACTCGTGCCCAAGCAGCCGTTGCCACGTGACTGGGAGAGCCCATGGCCTGCAGCCTGCTCTTGGACACGAGTTTTGCCTAATGCCTTTCCCCAAGTTTTCTTCTCCCAATCTCTCCCGCGATCAGTCCACAGCTCGCAGTACCACGATGTTGGAGAAAACGAACGAGGCAGCCCTGATTCTAGATGATTCTCAATGGCAGGACTTTTTGTAACTTTTCCCTTGGGAGCTTGCAGTTGAAACTCCATCAGAAGTTTCCCGAACCCTGTTTCTGAATTCTGAAGTCTTGAAGCTGAAGTCCAAATTTCTGGATCAAGAGCCGGAAAAATCATTTTTTTATTGCCCGCGTTAGTCAATGTGTACATTGGCGGTACAAGCGCAAGAGGACACGGCGAAAAGTCGAAAAGCCGAGGGGGCTGGAATTCGGAGATGGACGCACGCGGAGCTTGGCATCCATCAGATTGGACTTGGACCGACCCGCCCTCCTCCCGGCTGCCCGCTACGACTTGGAACTTGGACCCCTTCCCCTTCCTTCCCTTCCATCTCCCCCGCTCGCCCACCTCCTCAATTATCCAGCACGCGCCGCGAATCTCCCCTTCCGATCCCTCCACCACCCAACCCCCACCGATCCTTCTTCTTCCGTGTGTCGCGCGGCTGCACCATCCCGTCGGGTGCTCGAGTTTCTGCGGATTCTCGCGTGCTTGCGAGTCAACCTAGACTCCCCTCTGGTCAGGTTTGCTGGCCTGCCAGCCGCTGACCCCGGAGGAGGAGGAGGAGGGAGAGGGAAGAGCGCGCGGCAGCCGGCGATGGACGCCGGAGGAGGGGTGCGGGCGCAGGGGGTCAACCCGGACTGCCCCAACGCCGCCAACCCCTTCCACCGCTGCGCCGAGTACTGCCCCGTCCCGGCCCCCAGGGCCGCCGCGGCCAAGCCGTCCCCGCCTCGTCCCCGAGCGGCGCAGAACGGGACCAGGCATGGGGACGGCGCGAAGCGGGTGGTTCCCGCTGCCGCCGACGACTCCGAGGAGGAGGCCGGGGCAGAGCGGGCGGTGAACCCGGACTGCCCCAACGCCTCCAACCGCTTCCACAGCTGCGCGGAGTACTGCCCCGTCCCGGCCCCACTAGCGGCGGCGGCCAAGTCGCCCCCGCCACCGGGGCCGGGCCACGCGGCGCAGAACGGGACCGCGCACCGCGACGACGAGGAATGTGAGATTACGACCGCCGATGATTCGGAGGGGGGAGGCGAGACCATCGAAGAGTCTCCGGAGGTTGGCGGGGCGAGGAGGAGCGCTCGGCCACCGGCGAAGGACGAGGAGGCCGCTGGAGATGGGCAGTGGCAGGGGGTCAACCCGGACTGCCCCAACGCCGCCAACCCGTTCCACCGCTGCGCTGAGTACTGCCCCGTCCCGGCCCCCAGAGCCGCGGCCAAGCATCCGCCGCCGCCACGGGGACACGAGGGGAGCACCCACAGTGACCCTGGCGAGCTGCATCCCAGGCCGCGCCGCCGCGACAAGGGCGGCGGATCCGGTGGCCTCCCCCTCTACGTCTTTCGTAAGCTCCTCTTTCTTTCTGCATTTCCGGCGTTCGTCGCGGCAACTCCGCAAGCAAATTACCATCTTTACGCGTTCCCTTAAGAAAATTCCCATTTTTGTGCGTGTCATTGCAGTGCGCGAAGGTTCCGATGGCGACGGCAAGAAGGTGGATCCTCGCTGCCCCAACGCGCCCAACCCGTTCCACGTCTGCACCGACCATTGCCTCGCCAAGATGGCTGAGGCTGGCCGCTCGTCGGAGGGCGGCAAGTCGCCCTTATCCATCTTCTCTCGCCACTCACGCCGTTCCTCGTCGTCCTCCGAAGGTTGTTGCTTCATCACCTATAACGTTAGCCTGTCGCCTACGAGATGACGTCTTGGGCAGCTGGAGGAGCAGCTTATTGGCAATTGCACTAATAAATTTCCATGTCTTTGGTTGTTGGTTGCATCAGAGGGTAGCGTGAAGTCGGCTGGAAGTAGGAAGGTGGATCCAAAGTGTCCCAATGCCGTCAACCCGTTCCATGAATGTGGTGAGCAATGTGCCGCCAAGATGCAGCAGGTTGAGCAGCACAAGGGGACCAAAATGCAGTCCCCACGAAAGAAAGGTAGAGCATTGCATATTGATGGGTTTACTATGTGTCTCTGTTGATATGGAACTCATGCACTAATTAGTTCATGGCATTGGAATGGTGTGGTTGAATTGTGATATTTGTCAATTATGGTGGTTCTCATCCAATAAATTCATCAACTTTTAGAGATTTTTTATGTTTCATTTAATTGTAGAGGGAAATTGTGTCTGTATTTGCTTGCGTTATATGTAAAGATGTTACCTGACGGTTTCCTTCTGTTATTTTGAATTTGCGTTGCCATAACCATATTGGTTGCCATGCAGGTGGAAAGGATGTTGCATTGATTCCAAATTGGAAGGTTGATCCGAGGTGCCCTAACGCGTCTAATCCATTCCATATGTGTGCCCAATATTGCTTTGATCATTTGAATGAAACAGCGCAGACAAGTGCAACCAAGTCAGGTGTGTTGTTTTGGTCTCCCTGAAACTTCAAGCATTGTACACATGGGATACACAGCATTGCCATAAGGGTCAGAGGACTCTCTCTGGCTGATATATTTATACTTTGCAATTTATTTGTTTATTTTCAGACAAGAAAAAAGGCAAAGCTGTTTCTAAAGAAGTGAAAAGAGAAATTAATCCTGATTGTGCCAACGCATCCAACCCCTACCACACGTGTGGTGAACACTGTAAGAGAAAGGGTGATAGGTAGATGAGGAAGGTAATTACGCTCACTAGTTCATTATATTTTAAGAATCATTGGTCAATTGATGATAACTTAAGAAATCATTCTTCAATTTTGATGAGCATCAAGCCAAAGCTAGGAGGTTTTACATTTCAACTTGCTAGGCCCTTTTTGACCAAGTTAAAATTTTGTATAGTAATATGCTTACTGCAGCTAGCAAAGTTCCTCTTGACTGAGTCCATCACTCATTTAAGAATAGCCAATTATCTTTCAGTCAATTACCAAATTAATGTTGGTCGCACAGAAAGAGGAGAACTTCTGTAAGGCTGTGCCCCTGAAGAGCTGTCAGGCTTCTATTGTTCATTACTCTCCATTTTTTTTGGTAGAGAATAGAATATGTAATGCACGCATATGTTCTATCTTTTCCTTATGCACGCCACTCTAGAGTTGGTTCACGATTAGTTCATCATGTTGAAAAATGGAGTACTAAAAGATATAGCCCTCTTCATGCTTAAAACATAAAGTTCTTTTTTATTGCTTGTCTATATTTCTTTCTCAAACACTTTGATCTTTGATATTGTGTTATTGCGCTGCCTTTGATCGAATATCACAATTTAGACTTGTCCGTCACTGCTGTGTCATACAAAGGGTCACTTAGTAGATTTGATTTATTTGACAAAAACTTCTTTCAATGCAATAAAACTTTATGCTAGCTGCCGGTTTTGTGTGAAGTTTTGCATGTAAAACACTGCACCATCTCTTTAGTTATTCGTTGGTCGACTATCTGTTCTGATTATTTGTTCCTTTGGTAGTTTCTTTCAATTTTGGTTGAACCTTCCCCATTTTTTTGGATTTTTAATAGTGACATAATGGTTCTATGTTGAATATGACTTATGAGCAAAACTTAGCCTTTTACCATCTTAAATTATTTCCCCTGGTGAATCTTTGAAAATTTGGTATGCCAATCGTTTGTGTTCCAGATTGCAGTTTTTTCTTTACTATAAAGGGGAAAACCTAGCCATTGCGGTAGTTGGATTTGCATACAGAAAGATATGACAAAAGATACTGAACAATAAGTATCACATGGCCTTCTTCCTTTGTTTATGTGTTTCAATTAGACCAGTGAGGCTTCCTTCTTTGTTGGGGAGTTGACATTGACAACATCTTCTTTTGTGCTGAATAGGCAGTCGAGACAAGGCTTCTTCGGATGATCATTGATGGTGAAAAAAATAAGTTAATCCCATCTACAATAGACATTGAGTAGAGGCTGTGTTTCTGTCGGCTCCATTTTGTAGAGTGGCTGCAGCTGTTTCAATCTTTGCAATGTGCTTCCATATATATTTTTTCATTGTGCCATTCACACCCTCGCACGCATATATAGGACCCCCCATGTAATGTATTTCCTGAAGGTTGTACAAATAGAAGCATCCTATTTGTTCCTTTTTCTGTACTATAAAGCAAGCAGGTTTTCCATCCCATCATCAGTGTCTTTCCTCGTGCTTATTATTCGAGGAAAAGGAGGGAGGTGCATTAAGCGCCGGCGGAGCTGTGTTTGTTAGCAGGTCGTGCTTGTAAACCATTATTTGTGGCCATTTAATTTTCCCCTTTTCATTTCGTCATCGGTGAACAAAGGGGCGGCTCATGATGGGGTCAGAGGTCACCTCCTCTGACAGGAGTATATGCTGCTGTTTCTGGTTGGCAGGTGAATCTTTCTCCATGGGCAATAATAAGGAGGTTCCATGATTTCAAAAGAAAAAAAAAGAAGATAACAAGTACGGATCCTTCCAGAATATGTGGCGCCGTGCTGTTGCATGTCAGCATCAGAGAACTACTGCTGATACAGGACAGGCCTGTATGTCAGAAAGTGCTGTTCTTCCTACCATACACCCATCAAATCAAAGAGAATCTTATCATTTAGAAGTATTAAATAAAATCTAATTATAAAATTTTTTACACAGATGGATGCTAATTCACGAGATAAATTTAATGAGCCTAATTAATCCATAATTTGCCACAGTGATGTTACAGTAATCATCTGCTAATTATGGACTAATATACTTCATTAGATTCGTCTTGCGAATTAGTCCTGAGGTTCTGCAATTAGTTTTATAATTAGATTTTATTTAATACTTCTAAATGACAAAATTCTTCTTGATGTGACCTTCTAAACTTTATACTTTAGAAAACAAACACGCCCTGAATTCTGAAAGGGTTGCTTGATGAGCCGTCGAGTTCAGGCCCCGGGTCTATTTTTGACCGCGAGCGGAGAGGACTGATGGAGAACGCTCGACCTTGGAACTCTGACGAGGGCCCCGGTTGGTTGGTTGGTTCGTTGGTTCTCGTTTTTGACTATCTGGAATCTGGATGCCTCGTCGTCCGGGTGACGCGCTGGATGACGCCGGCGCCGGACATGCGGTCCGCAGCTGAGGACGGGTGGTAGAAGACTGGTGGAGTGGTGGTTGTTGCACTCGCGCACGGCCGGCCGGCCAGACGCGGCTGCGTGGCTTTCTTTTCTATTCATGGTTCACACGTACCCGGCGTGAGGACGGGGCGGTGGAAGACAAGTCGCGCCGTGCGGGCGGGCGCGGGCGTGAGGACGGGGCGGCGGAAGACAAGTTGCTCGGCTCCGGACAACACATCTCTGGTTGGTGGCCGTGCAACTGCAGCGAACCGTATGCTCCTTTCCTTTTCCTTCTAGACTACTACGGAGTAGTATGCTTGTCTCCGTGCGACCGTGCCGCTGACTGTTCTTCCTTCTGCGTCTTGTTTTCTGGGGGGTCGCTGGCGAAGCTGTGCCATACTGCCATTTTTTCTATTTTTTTCAAGGCATTCTACTTTTTCTTAAACGGGCCAAGTGGGCTAGTTAGTTTACGTGCCTTTTGGGCCGCAGGAAGGAATCCGCACGAGGAAGGCCTACCACGCACTCCGAGCGGATTCCAACCAAATCAAGCTCGAAAACCCAAACAAAACGAGCAACAAAGCCCAACCCAACACGGCCTCGCCGCCGCCGCCGCGTTTCCTCCCGTCTCCCCCAACCCAATCCCCCACCCGAGCGAGCCAAGTCTCCGACGGAATCGAACCGACCCGACTCTGACCTAGGGTTCCGTCGATCCCCCGATCCCGCTCGCCGATGGGTAGGGAGGGCGCCGTGGCGGGGCCGTCGACGGACGGGAAGTCGCGGCCGGAGTGCATCAACTCGTCCAACCCGTACCACGAGTGCTCCGACTACTGCCTCCGCAAGATCGCCGAGGCCAGGCAGCGCCTGGACGACGAGCTGCCCGACTCGCGCCCGCCCGAGCAGCGCACCGTCCACCCGGACTGCATCAACGCCTCCAACCCGTACCATGAGTGCTCCGAGTACTGCTTCAAGCGCATCGCCGACGCCAAATCAGGTGCTGCGACCGATTCCGTTCCGTTCGTAATGTCGATTTTATTTTTGGTAAATTTAGTTCGTGGTCGATTTGAGTCTGCATATAGTTGTTGGTTGCTTATGGTTTATAATTTCTGGATCGTCATGCTGCTAGGGTTGGAGCGTGGGGAGCAAGAACCGCCTGCTATTGGTGCCGGCACGTCTGGCGCCGCAGAGCAGCAACCTGATGATGATGATGCTGAGAAGCAGGAGGAAGCTGGCACAGATGATGGTTACTCGCAGATGACCGAAAAGCAGAAAAAGCTGTTCGAGCTGCGCCTTAAAATGGTATTGTAAATCGGTGATTCCGGCCAGGAGTTCCTTACCTAGTGTATCATGTTATTTCCTGCTCAGCATATCACTCATTCCCTTTATGTTTAATTCCCCTCAGAACGAAGCAAAGAAAGCGAACCAGCAGGCGATGGTTGCTGAGAAGAAGAGAATGGAGCCTCGTGGTGAGAGTCGAGGTGTTTCTAAGCAGAAGTGGCTAGAGGACAGAAAGAAGAAGATTGGAAAGTTGCTTGACTCAAATGGCCTTGATATGTCAAAGGCTTTCATGCTCGATACACAGGAGACAGCAGAAGCGAAGTACAAGAAATGGGAGAAGGAACCTGCACCTTATGGGTGGGATGGTGAGCTAGTCTTTTCACTCACTATTGCATTCATAGTGGTTTGATGCATCCAGAAAAAAAAATCTTACAGTGAAATATCAGAAGAATGCATAGACTGGCGTAGTATATTGCACTAACATTTGCAAAACGCCAAAAACTGATAATACACCACTGTTTGTTTATTTTACAATCATTATCAACATCTAATGTGTTTTGTTTAATCTCTGGTGATTCGTAGAGAAAAAGTATTATTCCAGTGAAACATCAGAAGAATGCATAGAACTGGTACAGTATGTTGCAATGACATGTGCAAAAACATATAAAACACCACTGCTTGTTTATTGCACAACCACTCTCCTGCGTGTTGTTTAATCTCTGGTGATTTGCTGCTTTTTTTCACATTAGGATCTACTTGTACGTGTTTTGGAGAATGGCTGATTAGGCGTTAACCTTTGTGCGATTCTTATCAATGATATTTCTTTTACAGTTTGATCAGATAGAATTTAAATTATGTGGAACATAAAGATCACAAGGCAAAGTTCACCGAATAGCTTGGTTTACAGTTTGATCACAAGGCAAAGTTCACTGAATAGCTTGTTTCATCCTGGATATGCCCATTGAACAAGAAAAATAAGCTAAGTTTGTTGGCAACATAAGGGGAAATATATAGGATTAGCAAATGCCTGCCATAACCATTCTTTGCTACATAAGTAATATTCTATTGAAGCCATATATATTATACAATTATTGCCATCTGAGTGTCTTCTTTGGTTTGCTTGTACCATTAACAGTGCTAAATCTTATGCGCAGTGTATCATAAATCTGAGAACTCATAATGTGCCTTTCTCTATTCGAATCATTTACCTGCATCTGAGAGATGTGCTTATGCTCGCAGTTTTCAATCAGAAGACCTTATATGATGCATACAAAAAGAGGACCAAGAACATAGAGGTTGACATGGAGGCGTATAGTAAAGCAAAGGAAGCTGATCCTGAATTCTACCGCGACGCCTCTAGTCTCCAGTATGGGAAGGTACTGCCATAGTACTGTCATATCACATCAACAAAAATACTTCATAGTCTTGTTTAAGTAAGGTCCATGTGGAAATGAAATGACTCCTTAAATCCATTGGTGTTTTGCCTTGCTCAGGTGTCAAAGGTCCCAGAAGAAAACATCGACAAAATGGTCAAGGAGCTCAAGGAGCGTGAAGAGAAGCGGAAATCCTTCAGCAGGAGGCGGAAGTTCAACGAAGACAAGGACATCGACTCTATCAACGACCGGAATGAGCACTTCAACAAGAAGATCGAGCGGGCCTTTGGCAAGTACACGCTTGAGATCAAGAACAACTTGGAAAGGGGGACTGCCTTGCCTGACTAATAACCTTGCGTAACTTTACCTTCTGGCGTTGGAGCTAACCACTCGACTAGCAGCGAGTGGACCTGTTGTTTTCTTTGGCGTGGTTACTTTCTGTGCTTGTAACTTGTGGCCGACAGTTTCACTTGGAATTGTAAGATACCCGAACTGGGTTGTAATGCCGCGAGGCTGATGCCATGTACAAACAGTTATGTATTCATGTGAGCTGAATGAGTAATAGTAATGGTTACTGTTATGGTTAATGATGCTGCGGCTAGGCATATCTCCATGCCTGAAAGAAATTGTTGCTTTACGTGAAACTACTGTGTTGTGGTACAAAAGGTCTGAACATTGACAAAGATTATTCATAATTCATAACCCAACCAAAAGCACCCGGATCAGGTGCGGTAAGCTAGCGCCACACGTCCACACCCAATTTCCCTGATGCTGAGAAAACAAACCTTGGTGAACAGATATCAAACAAAGCGACGCATGCTCCCATTGATGATCAAATAAATCTTGATGTGAGCTTACAGTTACAGGAATGTAGCCTTGTAGAGGAGCATTGCCATTAGCGAGTAACGACACAAGCAACGTAATCCGAGGCAGGCAGCTCGTGTCACTCCAGCAACGAACCAAAGTGATCTGCACCGCGCCATCGCCCCTGAACTCCGATGCCGGTCGGTCCGCACTCCGCAGGCAACACCGCGCCGTATGTCTCCCATTCTCACTTCGGTGCCGCGTGTCCGTCACCGACGAGGCCGCAGTTCTGCAGCGCCGCCGGCCGCCGCCTCCGCTCGTTGTCCGCCCAGTTCGCGAAGAACAGGGGTGGACGGAATTTCAAATAACGACCACCCCCTTGAATCTGAGCTTGAACCTTTGCAGGACGCTGCGGATCCGTAGCCGGGCCGTGCTGTGCGCCGCCACCGCTCCGGCTGTGCTGTGCAGCGGCAGGAGACTCCCATTGCGCGTCGGGAGAGGTAACATTATCAATTCAGCGTACGACTCCAGCGCGGTCAGCTCCGGCGCCGGGCTGCGTCGGTCGTGGAGGCGCCGCGGCCGTCCGTGCAGCCCTGCTTCCTTCCGCCGGCGTCCTCGCGCCTCTCGTCACTGGCGCACGTCCTCCATCGAAGCCCGCGAACGATGGAAGGAAGTGCAAGACGAACGTGACCGCCGCCGGGAGGAGGAGCAAGGGCCGGTGGCCGCTCGGATAATTTACACGAAACCTCCTAATTCACAATCTAATATTACATAAAAACCTCTAATTCGGATCGCGACTATGAATCGCGAAAAATACGATCCAACGTTTTACATATTGCCCCCTGGTACCCTCCCATGCCTGGCCGTCGCTCCCCCTTCCCGGCGGCCGGCGGCGACGTGACTTTTTCCGGCGATACGTATCCATCGCGGCACGCGTAGCTCACGTAGAGCCTTCCCGTCCCCCTGCTCCTCCGTCCGCGCCCTCATTCTCTTCTCCGATCCCGGCGGTCCAGAGCGAGAAGCGACATGATTCGGTGCTGCTGATCGAGAAGCTTCAGAAACAAGGTAGGCGAGGTCTGAAACGGCGGCGCCGCCGCCTGTCCTGCTGTTCTACGCCCACCCGCACCATCGTTGTACACAACAAGGGGGTGGTCGGTACTTCAAACAACTACCATTCCTTGCACAATCGAGCGCAATCGAGTCGATTTGCACAGAATGGTCAAGGAGCGTGAGGAGAAGCGGAAATCGTTCAGCAGGAGGCGCAAGTTAAACTGACAAGACCTTGCAAAAGAGAGTGAACAGGAAGCGCGTTACAACAGCGTTCTCACCTCGGTGGTTGGTGCCGCGTGGTCATTGGCGCCGCGGCGCCGACCACCGCCCGGCGCGCCAGAGTCCAGACCCCTCACCTGGCCTGCTCTGCCCTGCACACCGCCGAGCCACGGATAGCCCCGTTCTGGCGGCCTGTCTCTGCGCGTTGTTCGTGCCAAGGCTCGATGCAGTCCTGCGGCGCCGGCCGGCGTCGCCGCCGGTCGGTGTCTGTCCAGTTCGCAGTGAACAAGGAGTGGTCGGTATTTCAAACAACGTCCACCCCATGGGCCATTTCTCTTTTTTGGTTCTCCCACTCCCGGATTCATTTGAGCACGAAATTTGGTGGGATGATTCCTCTCTACTTCCTCTTTCTCTATCAATTTTTTGAATAATTTTCCATGGAGCATTGAATCGTTAATTTGGAGCGCAATCGAGGAAAGGGGGTGGTCGGTATTTCAAATAACGACCGCCCCCCTTGCTCATTTGTCTTTTTTGGTTTCTTGCCCTGCCGAACGAATCTGAGCTTGAAATTTTGCAGGATTATGCGGTTCCTTAGCTCTGGTCTCTGCAATTTTTCCACGACTTTTCCGTTGTGGTTTAGAGCGAACAAAAGTGATTTGGACATTTGACATAAAACACCCCAATTTGGATCGCGGCTCCTAATCGCGATCCAAGTATTTATAAATAGACCCCTAGATTGGATCGTGATTATTAATCGCGATCCGACAGTTTACACAAAACACCTTATCGTTTTGCAAATTAGTTCCTGGTTTTGCTTTCTATCCTCCCATGGCTGACTGGCTGGTGGCCACCGCGCCCCCCCCCCCCCCCCTCCTCCCCGCGGCTGGCGACGACGTGAATTTTCCAGCGATACTCAGCCATTTGATGCACGCTCCCGTAGCGCATTCCCCTCCCCTTGCTCCTCCGCCCGCACCCTCCTCTTCCCCGCTTCCCGCGGTCCAGGGCGAGACGATCCTGACGAATACGCGATTTCCGGAACGGCGACGCCGCCACCGGCCAAGCTGTTCCATCGCCTACACCATTCTTGTTTATGGAGCTGTTGTGGGCCATGCGAGGGTCCTTCTCCCCAGCCACCCGTGGGCCTAGCAATACTGATCCTGAACTCGTTTGAATCTGACGAGGAGTATGCTACTAGGCTGCCTACCCCTCTGCCAAGCAAATGTAAAGAGGGTGGTGGCTGTTGCTTCTTTGCGGCCGAAGTGCTGAAGAATGGCTGGCAGGATGGTTTCCTTGGAGACAAGTTCAGCATCGTCTGGGCACCTCGCTCGTCAGGGCAAGTTCATTGCTACCTATCAGCAGTTTATATACACTTCCAGAAATTTTGATGACGTAGAGAAGAGACGAGGAGGAGAGAGAATGAGACGGTTGCTTCGCAAAATAACCGATTCGTAAGCTAAAATTAAGAACTATGCGCTTATACGAGTTGTTGTCATACTAAGTACGCATAATATTTATTTTTTTCATTCCACAAATTAAGGGATATGGTATACTGTAAGATAAAAAAGATAATCTATTGTAGGGCTTGTCTGTTAAGTTATCTTAAGATGATTTATCTGTTAAGTTATCTCAAGACGATGTACTTGCGGTAAATGTAGAGGGTGGTTTATTGTACAGCTGCACTCCTTGGTGTCGTTTAATCTCCGGTGAATAGCTGCCTTTTCCGCATTAGGATTTTAGCTTTTATTTCGGGGGAAGTTGCATTAGGATCTGAGCTTGTGTGTTTGGAGAAGGTCAGATTAGGCATTACCGTGTTGCTCCTTTTTCCTTCGGAGGATTCTTGTCCTTGATATTTGTTTAACAGTTTGAGCAGGTAGAAATTAAATTGCTTTGGAAATAAAGATGTAAAAGATACTATTATTGCGTACAAGGCAAAAAATCACTGAATAGCTTGGTCCATCCTGCATATTGTTAAGTTACATAATGGAAAATATTTAGCATTAGCAAATGACGGCTATAGTTTTCCAGGAAACATTCAGCTGTAACCATTTACTTGCTACAGAGTATTCTATGCAAGCCATATATATTATACAACTCTTGCCATTTGAGTGCCTTCTCTGATTGTTTTAGCACCTTTTGCAGTACTTTAATCTTATGTACAGTGCATCATAAATCCAAGGTCTCAGAATGCGCCTCTCTATTTGAATCCGAACTGGGCTGTATTGCCGGCGAGGCTGAATGAGTAATAGTAATGGACAGTTCTGAAATGTGATTGGACGTCTGAAGATTGAACATGGTTCGGGACCTTCGGATCGCCAGAACTCTGACCAGGGCAGAAAAGACCTTGCAAAAAAAAAAGAGTGAACCGGACGTCGGTTCAGCAGCGAAGTGGTATTGTGGTTACAAAAGGCCTGAACATTGACAGAGATCATACATGATCCAAAAGCACCCGGCTCAGCGAAGTTTCCTGAGGCCGTGAATGCAAGCCGCTGGTGCAAAGAAATCGAAAGAAGCGATGCATGGTCGCATTGATCGGATAATTTTTTATGCAGAGTGATCAAAGGAAGTGAGTTATACCGTTTACCTCGCGCTTCCATGAAGACATTCAGGAATGTAGCCCAGTGTGTGTTGTAGTTGTAGCCTTGTTTGGAAGCACTGCCATTAGCGACACAAGCAACGTGGAGAATTGAATCGTTTGTTGTTGGGCCAAACAAAGCCTAGACGACTGGCCCATTAACCCCACGCCGACATCGGAGACCTTGCAATCTACTGTTCTCCAGCCCAGTTCTGCGCTGTTCTTGTTTCTGCAGCTGCTGTACGCCATGCGAGGTCATTCTTCCCAGCCACCCGTGCATCTAGCAATGCTGAACTCGTTTGCATCCGAAATCCGACGTCCTTTGGTGGCTTTTGCTCCTTTGCCCAACCAAGGGCCCAACAATGGCTGGCAGGATGGTTTCCTTTGAGGCAAGTTCAGCATCGCCTGGGGCGCCTCGGTCGTCACCATGAACGGCCGCTAGACAGGTGACAAGCAAGCTGTAAAAGTCACTGCTCAATGTACAACCCATGCGTGAGCTCTGAAATCACTTCTCTGTTTTGCTGTTCTGCTTTGCGTTGCTATATAAACCGTGTTGCAGATCAAAATGTTATGTGATTTTCAGTTTTTTTTTTGTTATATAAACAGTTGGGATCTGCCATACCTTTTTTTTTTTTTTGAAGGGAGGATCTGCAGTACCTTACGCCAAAAATATCTGACATCGCTTCTGGGTCCTGGGCCTGCAACGGCTGTTCTCCAGCCCAGGTTTTCCATTTGTTGTTGGGCCAAACAAAGCCTAGACGACGGGACCATTAGCAAAGCCGCCGGCACGGCCCGCCTCAAGCAAAACCGAATCGAAGCTTCTCCCGTACGCCGCAGACGCCTCCCTCCCGTTCCTCTTCCGGGCGCGGGTGCACACCTCCGCCGCCCCCTTCCCGATTCCCCCCAAATCCAAGCAATGGAGCGAGCGGTCGCCAAGGATTCCGCGCTGCCAGCACTGGCTCCTCCCTCCCGTACGGCCCCGCGCCGCAGCGCGGCGCCATTCGCCACCTCCGCCTCGCCTCCCCTTGCCGCCGCTGCAGGGGGTCCTCCTGCTCGTCCTCCCTCCTCGAGGATCCAAACCCTAACGAAGGGGTCCGATCGATGGGGGGAGGAAGGAGGCGGCGTCTACAACGATGGACGCCGTCGCTGCGTGGTCGTCGCACGTCTGTAGGTCCGCGGGGACTGCGCGTTACGCCTCTCCGCGTGGCCGCGGCACGGCTGGAGGACCACAGGTCCACAGCGACGGCGTGTGACGACCCCACCACCTTGCCGTGCCGTCTCCACTGGTACGTTCTGCCGTTCTGGAACCCGCTGTTTGTTTTGGTGCTAGAATTGTTGTCCTCAAAGTCTCAAACGATGGTGGTGATTTCGTTGTGGTCTTATGATGCTTGGCCTCCAATCGAGTTGATTTGTTGTCTGTGACTTGATTTGTGTGTCCTGCTGTTGCAGTTGGCTGCTAAATCGGCTATGTGCTCTTAGGTTCAAATTATTTTATTTTGAGAAATTAAGTAGGTGCTCTGCTCTTGCATTATAGTAGGAAGCAAAGTATTTACACGAGGGGTAAACAAAGGTAAAAGGAGAGTATGCACAAATTTACAAGGTGTACAACTCTAGCCGATTACTCCCGCTCGTTATGTGCCAAACAGAAGTTCCGTAGGTCCTGCATAATGATCTCTGTAAGCTGTGAGGGCCTCAATGTCTTTTTGCCAAACACAAGTCGACACTCGACAGCGCTCCTTCCATAGATTCCCAGCCGAGGTAACTGCGCTCCACCTGCTCCTGCCTCGCCCTGCTTGGTAAGTATGGTAACACGGTATCATGAGGGATTAGATTAGTGGGTAGGCTTTTGCAATGTGGGTGTTCTATCGTTGCGCACTGTGCCGTGAGATATAGATCAGCAGCGCCTTCTGAATTTGTTTGTAACATTGCCCACTGCAGATACATCATTTTTTTTTTGGCAATGTCTGGATAGAGATCAGATGATGGATCGCTGCATGCCTTGTTGGTGAGGATCGGGATGCCTCTCCGGACACTTACACTCTGTTAGCCAGACCAATTAATGAATGCTATGCAGGAACCCTCTGCTTGGCTGGTCCAATGTGGAAATTTTGTTTTTACTTGGGTAAATCCAGAATTAGAAAATCGGTTCATATATCTTAGTAATCGGTTTGGACTTCTATTGTTCATCGAAAAAAAGTTTAGATTTCTATCTGAGATTCGAACTTTGGTGCCATTTACTATGATTGTTTTTCTAGCTTGACATGCAATATTTCCTCATTTAATAAGAATTACACTGTCCATTATATTCATTCTGCTACCATAAAGAGAGTTTGATGTGACGATTGTTGGAGGAGTGGATACCCTTCAACAATTTGTGACTTGAGATGTTCATATCTGACTTTCTGCAGGCCATAAATCTGTAAGACTGTAAAAGTCTGATTCCTGACCAGGAGTAGGATCACTGGTGAATGGAAGATGTGCTTTCAGGATCTATCTAATCAGGCAACAGGTATACAAGATCTCAGTTAGGATATGACCCATTTAATTGACTGCAGCTAATTGGCATATTAGTTTGGTAATCTTAGTTTTGCATGTCAGGGATCTTAAAAAGTTGTTTAATAATCATAACAGCGTATCTGTAGAAGACAACACTCTATTCTTTCTGTTTCGTTCCTAGTTTAATCTTCACAATTTAACTAGATAGCTACCTAAGGGGAAAAAACGAGCTAGGTAACTGTCTGCCACTATCCTCTGAAGAGAAAAGGATTGAAACTGTTTTTGGTTAATATTAATTACCACTCAAAAACTATTGCCTAACGTGTTCAGTATGGTGTGAATACACAGTTATTATGGTCTTGCAAAGCAGTTGCCGAAAGTGGGTGATTTGATTGAAAAAGTGATAATTTAATTGGAAAAGATGCATCATGCATGCCATGAGACTGAATTGCAGGCATCAATGATAACTGATAAATGCTATATCCTTCATGCGGTGAAGATGTACATGAAGCTTGATAGAGAAAAGGCTGCATGTTTTCGTTATGCACCCAAAAGAATATTATTTCTCTTACCCCAAAACAGTAGGTTCCATCACAATGAACGGTCACTTCTCAGAAGCTGCCAAAGAAGTGAGAGCGCCATTACTTGGTCTTTATTCACCAAGTATGCTGCAATGCTGTATACTGAATATATTGCGGCGTCCCCAAAAAGATTTATGTCTACTAGAAGCTAATGGCACTAATCCTTTGGATGTTAGTCTGACAGTTTCGGAACAGGCTCCTAGTTGAAGCAAAATGGAGACCTTTTTGCATGAACCTGTTCATGTTTTTTCTATTTGAACCCGAGCGTCTTATCACAGGTTTTCAACAATGCTCTATTTATTATGCTAATAGCTACTGTTTGGTTACCCCCTCTTTGTCAGAACAACTGCTTAGGACAGTCAGGACCAATCTTTAACCTGATATTAGTGAAAGGCACAGTATGCCATTGTCTGTTTTATATTACCAGTCACTGATAATATGTTGATTTTACAGATGGCTTGTGTAATATTCCATCACATGGTTCCTTACTTTCTCATTCAGTTACTGGAGTAAGTCATGGACATTACGGAATGGCAAGCCCGGTCCCGGTAAAGATTCCATCAGGTATGCTACATGAAAATTCACAGTGCATCCTAATAGCAGCATCTGGCAAGTATTACTGATTGATGCTTGATGGTGTCATTATTGTTGTTAGAAATATGTTGCAGTGTCATATGTTCCAATATAAATATCTCCTTTATCTATGCACACATGGCAATAGGATCCAACATACCAAGGCTTGCCCAGGGTTGTTGTTCTATTGTGTTTCTATGAACTACTTCAGTCTGCACATCATTTTTGTTATCAAACCTTAGTTGGCCAATTCCTTTTGAAATCTTTTTCCGTTCTGTAATGCTCCTGCTAAATGCTAACAGCTTAGTAGCTTTACAAGATCAAAACTGCAAGTGGCCCTTGTTTCCTAAAGTACAAACAGAGGTGAGCTGGTCACCAGGTTCCCTTACTGTTAGATTGATGTAGTACTCAATGAGTAGCTAGGAGATTCCCTGGTTTCTACAGAAGTTCATGGATATGGCTGATAAGATGGCAACCATAGGATAATCCTCGGATACGCTTGCTGGTATCCCTAAGATCAACATTGGCCATCATTACAAGTCCCACCCCGACTTTAAAGCCTGACATGTCATGGATGGTAAACAACAAATCCAACAAGCTTAAGATACCGAGTACTGACTCGCATCTTAATATCTGGTGAGTGGTTGCAATGGATGGTGTGCTATCCTTTTAGGATGTAGGCTATGAAGAGTCACCACCTTAAGCATAAAAAAATTGAAAGAGCATAAAATTTTATTAAAAATGCGAGGAACATAAGTTCCTGATGTTTGTACCATAAAAGCTGTTCATTGGCAGATTGTGTCTGTTGTAACACCTAAAACATGTCGATGTGATAAACAAACATGAGGGCAGATATGTATGTCTTAGTGCCTGATCTTTCAGTTTTTTAAGTGGTTAAGGATAGTGGTTCACGAACTAAAGCTCTCTTTTCCTAGTTTTTGATATATTACCCTCTTCTGACATCCTGTTTGACCCTCTTTTTACATAGTAGTTATTCTATTATGAATTTGTTGCTGAAAGATCCAGCAATGTTCTGGCTTTATATACTTAGGCACTGAGGAGCTTGATAAAACAAGTTACAAAGGTTACAGGACAAGACTATAAGAGTGAAAGCAGAGGGTGCGAGGTGGGAGATAGTCTTTTGATTTCTGAACTAATTACAAGCTCAACGCCTTTTGATTTTTCAGCACAAAGGTTATAAGACAATACCACAAGGGTGCAAACATCTTGAACGTCTGATTTTTTTCTAAAAATAATTGATTGTTTTAGAATTTTCACCTATGATAATATAAAACAGGGAGAGATACTCAGCGCTTGCCTTTTCTTTCTCTTCTTGCCCGTTAATACATTTATCTGCCAAACTACTTTTTATTCCATAATATTCTTCATTTTATAGAAGTCGCCATAGAATCGTGATGAGGGTTGAATTTTTGTGCAGGGGAAAAGGGTTCAGTTTGTGGTAGTTGAGTTGAACGTCCTCCTTTGATACGGACCTACGAGATCCCAGGTATTCTGATGTTTTTACCTTGTGACAACTGTGGCAGAACAACTTTTAGCATATTTACTTGGATGGGATTACTCCGATCCACATATAACCATGGTTGATCTGGGCCTATTCCCCTTTGTTCTTATTCGTGCTGTTTTTTCATTGACCAAACGTGTAGGAAAAGAAATCATCTTTGCTCCTCCCGTAGTACTGAAAAACATTAGTTATGATATCAGTATTCTGCAACATTGGCTTGGATTGAATCTCTACTTGGTTGGAAATGCAGTTAAGCACACGGGGCAATTGAACATGCTGCCAACCATCCTATGCTCCTTTGGTGCATACTGGTATTTATTTGAGGGGCAAACAAAAACATTGTTTCGGTGCATACTAAGTAGCTCTCCAGGCTCAAATCTAATGATTAAACACAAATACAGAGTTACTAGTATTTATTTTGAGGGCAAACTGAAAAGGCAACACTGTCTTGACTCATAATTATAGATGGCCAAAAGGCCTGACAGCCTAGCACGTGGCCTGAATTTTTGGCCCGGCCCAAGCACGGCATGGCCCCGGCCATGGTGCCCAGGCCGGCACGGCTGGTATGGTGTGCCGTGCTTGGGCCGCCAGTGCAGCACGGTGGGCGGCACGGCATGGCATGGCCCAATATTTAAGGCCGGTGCATTAATGGCCCATTAATTTGCCTATCAGAACCCTAGGTACCTTACTACCTGGAGGTTGGTGCCCCTCATTCTTTTTTTCTCCCGCATCCTCTTCGTCACTTCCCTCCACCTCCGTCGATTCCCCTCGGCATCCCTCTGCCTCCGTCGATTCCCCTCAGCAACGAGCAGTGATGGGCACTTCACCGGCTCGGTCCTCCCCTCCCCTCCCCTCCGAGTTGTGCCCTCCGCCCCTTACATCCTTCCTTTCCTTCCGCTGGCAGTCGCCTCTCCCGTCCCGGCTTGCTGCAGTGGCGTTGTCCTCCCATCCACCAGAAGGCTATGGCCACAGCAAGCAAGCAAGCGGCGGCGCACAGGGGGCGGCGGCAACGAGCAGGGGAAGGCGTGGCCGGCGGGCGCAGCGGCGGTAGGCGCAGGCGGCAGCCAACGGGTGTTGGCATGCGCAAGCGGCGGCTGGCGGCGGCCTCCATCAAGCGCGTAGGCGGTGGACAGCACGGGCACGGTGGAGTCCCTATATTTTTCAGGCTGGCACGACAAGAAAGTAGGCCTGTGGGCTCGTGCTTGGTCCGAGAACTCGGCACGGCACAGCCCGTTAGCATGATTCCATGTTTCTAATGGCACATATTCGCCGAAGTTTTTTTTCCTGGTTCATTGAAGTTCCGAGGAGCCGCCATCAGTGAATATGGATCAATGCTTGATTAATCAACAATGTTGAGAACTTGAGATACAAGTTTGTTGTGGTGACCAATAACATAACGTCCCCTCTTGCATGTTTTATTGTAAGTTTGCATTTGATTTGCTCCATTCTATGTCTTTAACTCTGTTTTTCTCTCTGCGTTTGCAGGAACCTAATGGTGGAGTTGAAAAAAGTGGTTCCCGGTGGTTCTTTATTTTCATAGCTGTATGCAGGGTTGGGTACTTAGGTTACCTCATTTCTTTCAGCATGTAATCTTGTGTGTAACGGGCCTTTCTAATTGTTCTGGTTGCATGTGGTGTTTTCTTTTTTTTGGTATGCTACTTAGTTTTATTTTTCTTAGGAGGATGAGTTTCATTAAGCGAGGCGAACCGGTGTAACGTTAAACACGTTAGCCTATGAAACCCAATTCGTCAGATCAGCAGGAACCGATCCGAGTTCATAGCCTACAAAGTTAGTCGTAAGCCGAGGAAAGATCTTACAGGCCAACATACGAGCCCAATAGGCCCATAACTGGCATTAAAGCGGTCCATATTTGTGCCAAACCGGTCCACAATCAGCATAAAAGTAGCCCACAAAGCCCATGTGGGATAAACGGGCTTATTAGGGCCGTCGGTGGACCAAAGGCCCACAAAGGTCCATTTGAGTCGAATGGTTGTCATGTTAAGATAAACGGGGCTACTATTAGGGCCCTCAAAGGCCATGTGTGATAAACGGGCTTATTAGGTCTCTCATAAGGACCAAACGGGCCTGAATGGGCTTATATTGGGCCTAAATGGGCCGCCTGGTACCTGGGCTAAACTAAAAAATAAATGGGCTGAAACATGCCCAATTTGAGTCCGGTGAAAGCCCAACTTTGGTCGTATGGGCTCCAATTGGGCTGATGTATTGCCCAAATTGGCTATAAATTTAATCATTGTGGGGCAGTTACTTCGTATGGACTTAAGAAGGGCCAACGTGGACCGGCTTTAATGGCCTTCATGCGGCCCACAAAAGGACCAACGGGCTTACTCAGACTGCTGTGGGCCTTTATTAGTTGACCTGCAGCCCATCAGTGGCATACCATTGAGGATATATAGTATGTAGTGAGGCCTCATCTGTTTAACCTGGGCCGTTTCAGACCTTGAGATATATATCCGTTTCTTTATTGTCATTGACATAGTTACATGACTTAACAAACTAGCCGTACCCAAAAAAAATAGTCTGCTCTAATATAGGCAAATTAGGCGTCAATGCGGTGCGATTGAGGTCTACTGTTGCATAGTATTCAGCCAACGTTCGGGAACACGCCATCTTCAGATTGCAGCATACTTGGCGTCATTCTCCTGACCTGCTCTGGCCACAGCGATGAACCCACCTGTCCATAAAAGTTTCAGAAGCAGTCCACAGGGTCAATTCACCATGCTAATTCAAAGTCATAAATTATCGCTTGTGTACCAAAAAAAAAAACGCATACCGTCGTGCCTGGATCCAATGCTCTGTGTAATTCTTTAAGCTTGGCTTCCTTTCAGAGTGTACGTACCATATGATGATATAGGACCTGCAATTTGGAAGCATCAGAACTTCTGTACCGACACAAGTAGTAAATCAAGTGGCTCATTGTGGCATTGTCCACAACTCACCTATTTATATGCAGCTAATAACCAAGCTAACATCTCATATCTAATATCTTCTAGTAACTTTCAGTGATGGATTCCATGTTCAGCAAATCAAAAGGCTCTGCGATGCACAAAGTATTGAGAGCACATTATTATACAGCCATACACCCCATGTAATAGCATATGTTCTAAGACAAACATTTTTAGAAGCTACGACTGCTTAAAGGATTACAGGATTTCTAGAAGCTACAACTGCTGCTAATGTTGCTGATCAACAGGTAATTGATATCATTGGCGTGTCAGCTGAAGAGCTACTGGTGAAGCTCTGGCGAAGTCAGGTTTGCTTCGCACTCAAACTGCAACAGAACTACCAGGTTAGGTTAGAAAGGAAATCGATTATATATGAGTTCTGCAATCCTGCTCCAGAAACAAGTGCAGCTTCGGTTTTACTTGCCATTATCAAGTAAAACTGAAGAAGACCTCATAATGAGGTGTGCTAGGAATTCAAATGGCATGATGTGGCCGCATACTTTTTGATGTGTATACTTTTCAAGGACGGCATTAAGAGGGCAGTTACTGGTGTTATGCTGCAGTTCCCATAGAGCAGAGACACATAATTGAATATCAAGAGTTTGATTCTGCATAACAATAGCACCAAGTTAGAGATAACAAGTTTTTTTTAAAAAAAAAAAAGCATGATCAGCTGCATGTACGAACTGCCTTTCATACTTACCCATGGGAGGTCAGATTGGTCAAGCATCCATCTAGCAAGAAAAAGAGCTGATGCTGCTACCACTGAAGGAAGAAATTTCAAGAATCCATAATCAAACAAGGTCAACTCCGCAAGATAATTGGCCAGAAATCCCAAACTGATAGTAGTAGTCTGCAAAATAAACTTCAGAAGTTAGTTCTGTGTTAAAACATATGCATAACTTGAATGGACTTGTAAGATCTGAGGCCAATCTTACTTTACGTGATGCCTGTGCCGCTCTAAGGAATCTCCTGGAAAAAAAAGGACATGTTAGCAATGGTTTCCCATTCGAAATGAAATATTAGGCATATTCAGCCAATGGTAACCTGAGAAATGTTTTTGTTGTTGGAACAGAAAGATGAAATCCCAGGTCATTCAGCACTTGGCCCTCCATTTTCAATACCTACTGGATCAGGAGGTTATCAGCTATTTATTCAGTGGCTCCTTCCATATATGCAATTATTTTTCTCAAGTTCACATGACAAACACATCTGCCTTTGTATATGTATTGTTGGTTATGAAACAGAATTCTTCAACCCGCGGAGCACATATCTCTTCATATTTCCTGCAGAATAAAAAAAGTTTACGATACTTCTTTTAGGGCAAAACTATACTATACTTGCAGATTATTCATTTTCAATAATTTGGTACGTTAGCCACAGAGGAACAGGTCCACATGCTAGGCAAAACTTTATATGTTACATTTTCATATGTATTTTTAAGTTTTCCACCATCAAAGAATAAATGGCTATAGCATAAAACTCACGAGGCAACAAGCATGCTCGTTATTCCCAGAAGTTGTAATCTCTGTCTTTCAATGTAGTTTCGAGAAAGGAAGCGGCCAATAAGATATACAGTGAGGTACAGCGTATAGACTTCCGCATCCAAAGTGATGGTCAGAATTACTACAGCCAGGCAGGAGTGAATCCACAAGGCTTCTGAAATTACCATACGAAGATGCCTAACTTGTTCCTACATTCAACCCCGACCAATTCCAATCCAGGAAATCAGGCCAACAGCAACCCAAGTACCCTGATTCCCGAACAAATTAAAAATGTCAATGCCAATCTGGACTCAAACTTACTGCTAAAATCCCTCACAGAATCAAAGCCTAACAAGGATCATAGCCAAATCGGCACTCGAACTCGAATTCAGGGAACACGAATCAAGTCGCAACCCGTCCTATCGAAATCGAACACCACTACGAGAACGAATTCCATTAAGTTGGGTTCGAAGCAAAAGCACGGGATGCAAAGCCAACGAACGTACCCACGGAGCGCCGCGGTCACGGTAAGGCAGCGGAAGGCATCTCACGTCGCCGCAGTGCTCCACCAGTTGCGCCTAGACTCCCCGAAAGGCGTCGTCAGCCGGCGGAGAGGCCGCCGCCTTCCCCCGATAGGGTTAGCGGGCGAAGCGGCTCGGAGAAGCGGAATCGGCCGCCGCGGAGTCCTCTCCCCAACTGCCGGCTCCTCGCTCCATCGCTAAAGCGCCTGAGAATGGGGAGAGAAGCGGAGAAGGCATAGGCGCGTCGCCTCCGTCTTCCCCCAGCCCCGCGGGGAGGCATCCCTCGGCGGACAGGCCGCCGCCTTCCACACGGCGCCCCGGTAAGCTTCGACCCCTCGAGGAGCGGAGGAGGGACACCGATCAGGAGGACCACCGCTGTGGCGGCATGGCGACGCGGACGGAGCCAAGCCGTATCGGCGGCACGTAGTTCGTTCCCCCCATCGCCGCCCCCTCCATTGCTAGGGCGAGAGAGGCGTCGTCGTGGGGGACGAATCGAGAAGGTTCGGCGGCGATTCGAGCTTCTCGATTCGATTGCAGGCACCCGCCAGACGGGGGAGGGACTTCTTGTGTTGGAAGGGCCCCGAGATTAAGACACGCTCATGGGCTTACTTGGGCCTTTATTGGCTGGGAGAGCCCGAGGGCAAAACAGGCCGGCCTCTCCAAATCTTGTACATTTGCTTGCTTGCCTACCATGGGCCTGGGCTGAGAAATTATGCTACCGCCAGTCACACTATTTTTCAATTTCTGACTGATCAATTATTTATTCCTCGCACTTGAAAAAATTATTTATTCCTTCAATTCAAAAAAAAAAACCTTGGGTAGGTACTGCTGGATCGTGTGGCACTCGTGAAGTCATGATAGAGTAAGGCAAAATAGGGTCAACTTCACTCGGAGGGTTAAATTCATCCTCAACTTTAAAAAACCAATTTAGTCCTTCAATTTTTATGTTTAGATCAAATTCATCCTTATACTAATGTGAGGCTCCATAATACCATGAGACTAATGTAAACAGTCCTGTTTACCCTTGACTATTTCCTCTCCTTCATAATTTGCATGTTGAGAAGTACTGCAAAAAGTTGATCAAACATGTGCATGATGTTCTTTTATGATCTAGACTAAATTAAATACGGAAGGCCACTTTAACAAATACGAGAGACAGCAAGCCAGGAAACATAACAATGGATCCGTTGTGTCCTATCATTGATTAATTACAGCGATACAACAATGGAAATTGAGTACGAGGAGAAGGAGCTAAGGGTAAAAATAACTTTTCACATCAGCCTGATGTTAGTAGATGTTAGTAGGGAGAGCCAAATATCAGCTTAAGGATAAGTTTGATCAAAAATAAAAGTTGAGGACTAAATTGACCGATCTAAAAGTTGAAGGACTGGCTTGACCCTCGGAATAGAATTGAAGGACTAAGACGTCTATTTTGCCGTAGAGTAATAATTAATAGACAGGTGCCGGCCAGCGTGAGGGGGCGCAAAAAGGTTACCTTTGTTGGCGAGCGGACTACTCGATCTGTCTCTTGCGCGTATTCTATTGCATATAGTATGCTAAGAGCATGTAGCACGCATCATGCTCTAGTTTATTGGCCGACTGGGAGAGAGGATAGATATATATATATACACACATTTACAAATGGCCAGGCCGGCAGCCGGTGGAGTAAATATATATATTGGTTGAGCTGTCGACGCACTGGCTGCGGTGTTGAGGGTATTAACAACAAGCACCTCGCGACGGTTGCTTCGCTTGGATCCGCGTACAAATATTTCTAATAAGCTCGTGAAGCTACCATGGAAGACGAGAAATGGGCCGAAAAGTTTGAGCTTGACCGGTAGCACCCAATACATGATTATTAATTAGGGGTGGGTGATGGGAACAGGATACGGAGCTACTAGCCTGATACGGCTGCCCACTTGGCCGGCGCGTCGTTGTCATTGGCTGTTGACGTCTCGCATCTGAACTCAGCTCACTGACATGTGGGCCGAGTTGGCGATCGAAAAAGCTATGTGTTGGCGTGTTCGATCTGCGCTGTTTCTGTCTGATAAGGTTCCCTTTATGTGGTCATGGCCCCCGAAATCTGGATGGATCCTTCCGGATCTTTAGAACATGGCCAGCGGATGTGGCCACGTAT
Source organism: Panicum hallii (assembly GCF_002211085.1). NCBI lineage: Eukaryota > Viridiplantae > Streptophyta > Magnoliopsida > Poales > Poaceae > Panicum > Panicum hallii. Next base: position 1,165,238 of record NC_038045.1, on the reverse strand, counting down.
TTGCATACTATATTGTTTGTTATGTCACGCTGAAATTAAGAATTGTAATTCTTTTTTCGTTGCCACTACTGGCCAACAAACCGTCATATCATATGCTGTCAAGCAAATTTGTACATGAACCGGGGGAAAGAGGGAAGGGGAAGCTTGTACTTTACGAACAGTATCGAGCAAGGCAAGGATGGCAATGCAGATCGAGGTGTTACGGAGTGATGATCACCTTACATTGTTGCTGAACAATAAACCATGTGCGTACAAATCTGATCTGCACGTGTTTCCGATATAATGCGCGTACTATGTATTATGTGTACTGCATGTATAGTTTTACCTCGATCTCGTGATGTAAACATACACAGTGACGATCTTACGTACAAACCAGTTGAAAGGTTCATATACCGGACAAGTACTAGCTGCAGGTAGGGTTTTGCTTTAAGCTACACTTCTGCTCCAAGTCTTCGTGCTCGTCGTGTAGCGAAGGACAAAGGATGATGCACGCCCTATTGCTGGGCTAGCTGATCAGCAAAAGATCAACTACTGTAGACTACGCCCTCCCCTCCAACCAGCTGATAGATGCCAGCAAAGGTGTACTGCTCCAGCTAGTTTCAGAAAAAGGAAGGGTTAAGGCTGATGAGAAATTTGAAGACGGCGTCACATTAGCTGATGACCAACCGTCCTTTCTTCCCTCGATGTCTGAGAGTCTAGAGCAAGGCCAACCAGTCGTCGATCAGGCGTGCGCATGGTCCACAGGACGACGGTGGCGCGGGGAGCCGGGCCGAGCCGACTTGCCAATTGCCATGCCGTCCATGTCCCACCGAATACGCTGCGTTGTTGCAAGGGAAATTATGCATTAATCCGTGGAGGTGAGTGCCTGCATTATTCCCCACGTGCCAAGCGATCAGTGCTGCGAGCACCCGATCGAAAAGGAGGCCATTGATTAATAAGCCGGCACGCAACCGCAAAGCGCCCGTCCCAATCCCCGTCGTGCTCCAGCCGCTGCTGCTGGCACGTGACGGACCACCGCGCCCGGCGCCCCATGTGCCTGTCTTGTCACTCAATCGGTGCTGGGCTGAACCGGTCGCCGCCGGCGGTCACGGCTCCCGGCGCTCGTAAAGGCCAAAAGGTGCCTTTTCGCCTGGATGCGCGCCCGCGACTTGTTTTATCAGTAATCACGGGTGGTGGTGGCCCGCCGCGGTTGGCCACGGCACACGGCACGGGATCGGATCCTCTGCGCCCGTCGCTCGCAGACCACTCCCAACAACTTGCTTCCTCCCACCGTCCAGTTCATGGCCCCTGTGCAGGGGCAGGCAGGCTCCGTTCCTGCGTGAACAGGACGGTGCTCGAGCTCTCTCCGCCGGTCAAAGATTATCGTGGCAGTATCTCTGGATCTCCAATCTTTTATGAAAAAAAGGAAGAAAAACGTCGGCGTCCACGTCTATTGGATGGCGCCGCGTGAGGCTGACCGCACGACGGAAAAAAGTCGAGTGGCCATGGGGGGCGAGACAGGAGGCCGGGACGCGGCGGCGACGAAATATCCAAAAGGCTAGCGCTGCATGTGCGTGCACGGCAAGGCCGCCGGCATGGGCGTGTCCTAGCTTGCTACTGCGTGCCACAGTAGCCCTGAAAAGGGCGCGCTTGTCCTGCCGCGGCGGCCCATCCCGTCCAGTCCATCCAGCTCTGGGTTTGCGCCGGCACAACGACTCGCCCCGTCGGTCCAGGGCGTGCTTCCAGGCTTCCAGCTTCCGGTGATGTGGCGTGGAGTTGCAAGCTGTCCGTGGACCATCTCAGCTGCTCTATACAGAGCACGTTTTCTTTTCTAGGAGCAGATGATCTCTCCTCTTCCAAGCACCAAATAACACGTGCGCTACAATATCATTCTATGTAGTAATGTTTATATGCTGATGGTCATATATGTATCTGTATTTGCTAAAACGATGTACAATTTGAAACGGAGAGAACAGCGGATGGGGAGAGAGGGCATGCGGCCTGCTCCAAGTCGTACCAAGAAGCCCGAATCCGTGAAGAGCTTCCTCCACCTCTCCATCTCCGTACAAATGGGCGTTGGAAGCAAGCAGGTCAGCAGGTTGGAGCCGGTGCCGCCTCACCTCCACTCCCCCTGCTCTGCCAATTGCCAACGTCCGAAAAGGCGACGAGCCCCCCACCAAACCGACCAACCGTGCAAGTGCACGGGGCGCCTTCTCGCTTTGACTCCGGCCTCCGCCTGCCCTCGCGTTGGTCGGAAAAGTCCACCGCCGATCTCAGCAGCGGCGGCCGGAAAAGTCGACGCGACCAGGTGCGTCGGGTGTTGTCGTTGCGCCTGCGCGCGCGCGTGCCCGAGCTCGCTTTCCCGGCGGCGGCTTTGTGCGAAGCGGACCGAAGCTGTCCAGGAAAAAGAGGCTAAATGTTCCGTAAAGATGATGTGGAAAAAAAAAAGGAAGCGCGTGAATATTCGGGGTTCCAAAGCGGCAGCCGGCCCCAACTTGTGTGAATGCGCTTGTCCCTACTGTGGTTGGCAGAATATTTTCGGCAACAGTGGATTGCAAACAAATAGTAACACCTATTTTAACTGAATAGTGCTATCACGACCATATCAATTAGTACAAGTGACTTGATAATACGACAAAAGTTTTTGGGATATTTTTTCGAAGGGATGAGGGCATTGCTTCATACGCGTTGGAAAAATTCAAAAAAAAATTGTACAGTTTATGTATTAAGACATGAGTACGGTTTTTATTATTTTTTTAAAAATAAAACTGCGGTTAAAATCTTCTTAATGGAGAGAAAGAAGACATTATTGAGTTTCCAATCTCCGTCGTGAAGACCTTTTTGAGCTAGCGTTGGGATTGTGGCTAGCGGATAAAGCAACCTGCACCGTGACAGTGCACGGAACGGAAGATGGTACAGTCGTCGGATCCCATCGTGCAGCTTTAGCTTGTCTCGGAACGGAAAAGGTCGTCGAGCTTGTGTCCTCTCGAAGGTGGAGCTTTCTGCTGCTAGCTTCGTTACCCAGCATTGGCAGCTGCATGCTTCCTAAGTTCCTAGTGGATGGCGAACAAGACGCTAGCCGGCGTGCTGCGTCTGTGTTTGCGTATGTTATCTCGAATTAAAGCGAGCCCGTCACTGTCTCGCATCATCCACGATCACACACGACGTTATTCGGTTAACTACTGGCAGGTGCAGCGTGACACGAGTTGCATGGACGCGGCCTGCCCGAACTGGCGAATTTGGTGTGACCAGACATGGGCACAAAATGGAGCAGCCAGCCTTTTTCGGTGCGAGTTTGCAGAGTGGACGCCCAAAGCTAACTGCGATAAGGGGGCTTTACCTTTTACCAATTAGTTGACCTGAGGGTTTACCCTTTTTGTATTCATTCACGCGATTGTGGGTGCATAGGCAGAAGGTGGACAACGAGCACGTGTGGAACTCCAGCAGCTATATTGTTATTATGACCTTTGGACTCCACAACTTTAGTGCCTCAGAAAATATATTTAAAATTTGGTAAAATGTTTTTTTTATCAATAGTTTGGTTACAATGGACAGAGAAACACACGAATCTCCACGAAGAACGTAGGTCATCACCTTTACACAATGGAGTCATCAACATAGGTGAAGGCAGAAGAATAGTGTTTCCCAATGATTCGAAGACTTATTCGGAGTACCAAAGGATAACTCTGCCCCTATGAGTTACTACCTTCGTTCTGGAATATTAGGCTAGTCTCAATGGAAGTTTCATAGAGAGTTTTATAGTATTAAACTCTATACTATATCATCAATTTCGTTGACATGGTGAGGAGAAAGGAGGAGAAAGTTTTATGGGACGAGAGAGAAGTTTCATCCTCATGAAACTCAGCTGGCACAGTTACCTAATTCTCAGTTTTGATAATTGTGCACTAGGACTGACCTTAAGTTTCTGTTTCTGCCACCAGACAAAACTAGCTAGACTCCTAATCCTCGTAAGACATTATAGATCGTGTGGATCCCTTAATTGCCAGATGACGGTGAATATACGATCGTGAAGTGACGGTATGCGCAGGCAGAGCACCACCACGTACTGTGTGTAATTGTTAGTGTTAGCCGCACGAGAGCATGGGCCTGTGCAATGTCCATGACCATGCTACCGACCGTGTGGACTAGAGACTCCAACCGAAAAGGCAAACCAAAGCAGGCCTCGCCGTCCCCTCCCGCGTTCCAGGAGTTGCGGCAGAGAAGCAGAGGAACAGCGAGCGGATTCACTCACTCGCACCCAGGGCGGCAGCTGCCCTGCCCTGCCGTGCCGGCGCTGGCCTGTCCACCACCACTTGCTTGCTTGATGGAGCTAGCTCGCCTCCCCCACGCCACGCCATGCACATGCCTCCGCCGCTCCAGCCCGCCTCCTCCTCCTCCGGCTACAACTAGGGCCCCTCCTCCCTCCTCCACTCCTCCCGACCCCTGCCAGGCGCCGGCACCTTTCCAGATTAATTGCGCCGCGCCACGTCGCCGTCGGCCACCACATCCCTACGCACGCCATATATTACTATAGACTAAGAGAGGGCCATCGCCGTGCGAGCGGAAGCAAGGGGGCACCTGCCTTGCCTTGCCTGCTACTAGTAGCGCTCCCCCGCCCGCCCCGCATGGCTGCACCCGCCGCGGCCAAGCGCCCCTGCTGGCCCCCCGCCGCCGCCGCGGCAGCCGAGCCCAACAAGCGACACCGGACAGCCGCCGCCACGCCCATGGACGCCGCCGCCGGCGCGGAGGCGGAGCGCTCCCTGGCGCACGCGCAGCGGCGGCAGCAGCGGGAGCACCAGCAGCAGCACCACCACCACCACCAGCTCCTCCTCCCGGGCCTGCCGGACCACCTGGCGCAGCTCTGCCTCGCGCCGCTCCCACCGCGGCTCCTGCGCGCCGTCTGCCGCCCCTGGCGCCGCCTGCTCTACTCGCCCTCGTTCCCGCCGTTCCTGTCGCTCTACGCGGTCCTCGACGACGGCGCCGACGGCCGCGTCTCGTTCGCGGCCTACGACGCCGTCGCGGGCCGCTGGGACGAGCTGCCCGAGCCGCCGATGCCGTCGCCGCCGCCCAGGCTCTGGCACCCGTCCTTCCTCTCCCGCCGGCTGCCGCTCCAGTCCGTGGCCGCCGGGGGCCGCCTCGTCCTCGTCGCGGGCTCCACGCAGTCGCTCAGCCCGGCGCTGCCCCGCCCCATGGTGTTCGACCCGTCAGCGCCCACGCCGCGGTGGCAGCTCGGCCCGCGGTTCCCCTTCGCGCCGCGCAGGTGGTGCGCCGCGGGGAGCGCGCGGGGGCGCGTGTTCGTGGCCGGGGGCGTCGGCGCCGGCTACGACGCCAACGACGCCCGGTCGGGGGCGGTGTGGGACCCAGCGTCGCCGGCCGCAGCGTGGGAGCCGCTCCCGCCGATGCGGGACTGCCGGTTCAGCCGCGACGCCGCGGAGGCGGTCTGCTCCCGCGGGAAGGTCTGCATGGTCAGCCTCCGCAGCCGCGGTGCCAAGGAAGGCGCTGTGTTCGACCTTGGTGCCGGCCGGTGGGAGGACATGCCGCCTGGGATGCTCGCCGGGTGGAAGGGCTCCGCCGCCGCGGCGTCCGCCGGCGGCGCCGAGACCATCTTCGTGGTGGACGAGGAGCGCGGCGCGCTGATCGCCTACGACTGGAGCGGCGACCGGTGGAGGACGGTGGCCGAGTCGGAGCGGCTCAAGGGCGCGACCGAGATGGCGGCCGGCGGCGGCCGTGTCTGCGTGGCGGCCGAGGGCGGCGTGAAGGTGATCGTCGTGGACGTGACGACGCCGAAGCCACCACGGAGGGCGGGAGGGCCCGCGGCTGCGCCGCGCACGTGGGAGGTGGCGGCGCCGGCCGGGAAGCGGGTGGTCGCGTTGCACGTGCTGCCCAGGATGACTCGGGCGGAGTAGCAGCCGGCTGCCGCCTGCCGGCGGCCTCCCGCCACGTCCGGAACCGTCTGGGTGGGATTCGGCGATTCGGTACACACGTGCTGCTGCTGCTCCTGTACAGGGCCATTGCCTTCCTTCTCCTCCTGCTCATGATCCGATCCAACGCCATTTTTTGTTGAGATTTTCCTTGCCGAGTTTGATTCATATTTTCTGTGAGATGAGACCCTTAGCAGTTAGTTTTTATTTTTTTTGAAAAACACACACACATACGAATCAGTTTGAACTTGAATCGAAGCTCCAGAAGCTGCAATTTTTTCTCGACCTTCCCGGCTTCTTTTGGTGGGAAACAAGTGCGAAAGCGGCACGATGCCGCCGATCAGCCGGTCGGAATTTTGCATTGTCGACGCGGTCGGTTCCCTCACGGCGGCGGAGCTCGACACGCGGCCAGCAGATTTCTTCGGGGATCGTGCGCACAGATGGATCGCGTCGCGTCCACAGATTCGGTCCGCGTCTCATCCACGCTGCACGTAGCCGCGGGCCGCCCACGGTGCCTCGAAGCGGAAGAATATCCGCGTCGGCACCCTCCTGCCTGCCCGGCCGGTCAGCCATGGCAGCCTCTCGATCGTCCAGCGCTCCTCCGCCGCAGCCAGCTCCGTCTCTTCCAGAACCCTCGCTGGCACCGGGCGGCTCCTGGCCAAGAAACGATGCCGTCCGGCAGTGGCTGCGCTGGGGGCCATCCGCTCCTCGTCCTCCCCACGGACCCGGCACCGGCCGTCGGGACGGTCCCGTTCCCCCGTCCAGCCGGCGCGCGCGGATTCGCCGGCTGCCGCGCGCCGCACGCGACCCATCCGTCCGACCCATCCGCACGCCGACGCCGAGCCGCGTGCGCAGACGGGACGACAGGTGCCGGGGCAGGGCGTCGGTCTCCTCTCATTTCGCATCGCCTCACACCTCATCATCATCTCCCCCACACGTCCCGTCGCCGCCATGAATGGCGCGGCGCCAGTGGTGCCGGGCTCGAAAAGTAGGCGCCCGTCGATAGCAGCCAGGGCGCCAAGGGGGCGGGGCGGCGGCCTGCTGGCGCTGTCAACGCGGCAGCTTTCTCTCGTTCTCGAGGGGCAATTCATTAAAGATTGTTTGGCTCATTCAATCGGGAAAGGCGGGAGGGGAGGGGCCCCCCGCCGGCCGGCGACCGGCCGTGTCAGTCTCGTGGGCGTGTTGAGGGCATCCGGCAGCATTCGCATCCTTCAACAGGGACTAGGCGAAAAGGTGGGTGTAATGGCCCGAGTCCGGCCGATCCGGAGAGGAGGGCCCTTTCGCCGTTGGGTCATGCCTGATGCCACCTGCAGTATTGAGCGAGAGCAAAAATGTTGTGTGAACAGGGACGGGCCCACGGCGCCATGCCGTACTCATTACTCCTCTTTAATTCCTCAAGGACCACGGCCGGTTCGTGATGGGACTAACAGGCAAAATAAATAAAAAGTACCTAAAGTCCTGAACACAACAGTGTACCTTTTTTTTCTTGATAATTACAGTCACACAGTGCACTTTGTCTTGTGCTGGGTCTTTCACAGGACACACAGGGGAGTGTAAAAGTATGTGAACAACTAAACCACACGTGTCGTGTGCACAGCCAGCCGTATCGTGGCGGGCACAAGCCGGGAGGAGCAAAATGGCCGCGGAACTAGCACAGCACCATGCGCCGTCATAGAAGTTGTCACAAAAGTAGAACTCACCAAAGCCATGAGAACTCCATGCCGTCGGAGTGCTGTTTGGGCTAAGGGGGCCTACACCATGCCGTCCGGAGGTAGAATTGCAATCCGCTCGGCCCACCTGGGATGCGGTCGCACGCAACAAAAATGACAGGTAGTCTCTGCCTCTCCAAAATTCCCAGCGATTTTAACCCAATCTTGTCCAGTCGTCCCCAGGCTTGCCGTTTTCATTGAAGCATCCGTTTTCAAAGCAAAATGTCCATCACTTGCCCGTTAGGTAGCCATACCAGATCACCAGGAAAAGAATACGCCAGCATCAGGTGCAACGCCCAGACCATTCACCTCCAGCATCCAAAAGCTCCCAACCAAATGACAAAAATCCGCATCCTGTCGCTATCTCTCAGTCACAGGCTACTTTCCATTTCCAGTAGGATTCACACACACCCAAAAAGGAAAATTAATAATTGACTGTTCAAGGAGCATTCCATGTTGAGAGAGAGAGAGAGAGAGCGCACAAACAACAAACTAATTTCCATTTCCATGCTACCAATAAAGGAATTATGTCACAACAAACAGCATTCTGGTGTTTGTTATACAAGCTGGACATCTGACGGTTATCAACTCAAGCCAAGCCTACACACAGTGTGTTTACAATCGGGTAAACCTCATGTCAAGCAAAAACGACGAGCCATCTGTCTTCTTACTGCACGACTCGAAAAAGGTCGGGAAACAACAACAGCTCGAGACAACAGAACCAAATCAGACAAGGGGAAGGAATGCTACAATGTTAACGCAGTCTCATCTACAACTGCTGCTAACGTTGCTGATCAACAGGTAATTGATGTCATTGGCATGTCAGCTGAAGAGCGACTGGTGAAGCTCCGGTGAAGTCAGATTTGCTACGCACTCAAACTGCAACAGAACAAGCACAAGGTTAGGTTAGGAAGGAAATTGATCATATATGAGTTCTTCAATCCTGCCCCAGAAACAAGTGAAGCTTCGGTTTTACTTGCCACTATCAAGTTAAACTGAAGACCTCATAATGCAGTGTGCTAGGAATTCAAATGGCATGATGTGGCTGCATACCTTTTGATGTCTATACTTTTCACGGACGGCATTAAGAGGGCAGTTACTGGTGTTCTGCTGCAGTTCCCATAGAGCAGAGACACATAATTGAATATCAGAGCTTTTGTATGACGTGTAGTGCTCAAGAGTTTGATTCTGCATAACAATAGCAGCAAGCTAGATATAACAATTTTTTTTTAAAAAAAAAGCATGACCAGCTGTATGTACGACCTGACTTTCATACTTACCCATGGGAGGTCAGATTGGTCAAGCGTCCATCTAGCAAGAAAAACAGCCGATGCTGCTACCACTGAAGGAAGAAATTTCAAGAATCCATAATCAACCAAAGTCAACTCCGCAAGATAATTGGCCAGAAATCCCAAACTGATAGAAGGAGTCTGCAAAATATTCAGAACTTAGTTCTGTGTTAAAACATATGCATAACTTGAATTATCTTGTAAGACCTGAGACCAATCTTACTTTACGAGATGCCTGTGCTGCTCTAAGGAATCTCCTGTTAAAAAAAAAAGACATGTTAGCAATGGTGTAGTGGTTTCCCATTTGAAATGAAATATTAGGCATATTCGGCCAATGGTAACCTAAGAAATGTTTTTGTTGTTGGAACAGAAAGATGAAATCCCAGGTCGTTCAGCACTTGGCCCTCCATTTTCAATACCTACTGGATCAGGAGGTTATCAGCTATTTATTCAATAGTTCCTTCCATATATGTAATTATCTTTCTCAAGTTAACATGACAAATACCTCTGCCTTTGTATATGTATTGTCGGTTATGAAACAGAACTCTTCAACCCGCGGAGCACATATCTCTTCATATTTCCTGCAGAATAACAAAAGTTTACAATACTTGTTTTAGGGCAAAACTATACTATATTTGCAGTTTATTCGCTTTCAATAATTTGGTACATTAGCCAGAGGAACAGGTCCACGTGCTAGGCGAAACTTCGTATGTTACATTTTCATATGTATTTTAAAGTTTTCCACTATCAAAGAATAAATGGCTATAGCATAAAACTCACGAGGCAACAAGCATGCTCGTTATTCCCAGAAGTTGTAATCTCTGTCTTTCAATGTAGTTTTGAGAAAGGAAGCGGTCAATAAGATATACAGTGAGGTACAGCGTGTCCGGTACAAGCTTGTATTCTTCAGAAACCTGCGATAAAGACAATATATCAGACATCACAACCTGAGGGGTCATGAGAAGTAAACCGCAAAATTATAAAATATTTTCATCAAAAGACAAAAGAAAAGACAGATACCAAATGCGTAGAGAGATGTACAGAGTATGTTTCCGTCTAAGAAAACAGACATCATTATTCTGACCAATTTTATATATCAGGCTCTGAGCAAGTTATGTGTTGCAAAAAGAAAAGTTGAAAAGATCATCGGCAACTGATTCAAATATATCATATAAATATCTCAAGTTCACTGGCATCAAACAACAGTAATTTTCTTATGTGCTGGATCATACTTTGCATTTGCTAGTTATGTGCATCAATTCTGTTCAAACTATATGCTGTCAGGTGCCGAGGGTGAATGATCCAATACCAACTTCAGAACATTATTTTATTAAACCATGTACAACAGAAATCCAAATAGACTCATAGATATAACAACCTCCACAAGCCAATCAATGAGTATTCCCCGCATGCCCTTTGTGATGTCCCGTTGCAAACCCTCCATGTAATTTGGATTGGGTCTTCTCATAAGCTGTGGAATGACATAAACATAAAGATTGAGCATGTACCCTTTAAACAAGCACAATGTGCCAAGAACAGAACACGGATATCAAAAATTGGAGTTCTTCCATGCTCAATAAGACATCTGAAATATAGAGAGAAAAAAGAGAAGCAGAACGAAGAATCGGTTCATTTTTAACCAAAATACAATACCGTACCTCTGAAGCCATTAGGTTTGAGTATATCTTTACAACATAGGAAGCACACATTTGAGGATTGCCAATGTCTTTGTCAATGTCTACAATGTCAGAGGCAGGAGAGTCCCCTGGAACGAAATACAGAATATTTAGCAGATGGCCACTAATAAGAAATGTGAAGACTATCTACAAGTATCTAGAGATGACTAAGTAGGGAAACATTTGCAGCATGCCTTTGTTATTTCAGATTTCTAATACCCCTTAAAAATCATCAAGATTATACTCAAGCAAAAGCAAAGGGTACCAGCTGCAACATGTAACATGGTAAGGTAAGAAAAGCCTTGAACATTTTTGAGACTCGATAGTGGCTGTGAATGCTAGAGAATGTTCAGTGCTCAAAAAGAAAATGCAACTAACCAGTCTTTGACACCGAAGCTTCAGGTCTATCCCTGGCATTTCTTTCCTCAAAGAATGCCTCATGACAAGCACTGTCCCTGTTTCTTTCAACATTCTGTAATGATAGTGGACCCATGTTCTCTAGTAAAAGAGCGGGCTCCTCTCTCTGCGGCAAAAGTGTGCCCTCTTGTGTTTCTTCAGCAATGTTTGAATCATTAGCAACTGAACTTCTATTAACAGCTGGTGGGGGTATCTTAGGGACCTTTTTTGCACACTGCTTGCTTTTGCTCGTGGTTCTTCCAACCCTTTGGGAGGGCCTTGTCTGAAAAAAGAAAAGAGCCACCCTGTCATTCTACTATGTTTGCGTAAATGTTTGGGAAATTGTTGGAATTGAGAACTCCTTGTAGTTATGTGTGGAACACCTAAATACCTGAAGCTTAGTTGCAGCAGTGATTTTTTTGTTGGAGTTAGCACGGCTCACATTGGTTACATCCCTGAGTACTGTGCGCCTCTTAGGCTGGGGGCCTGAAATTGCTGCACTTGAACTAGTGTTCTCATATGAAGATCCCCTTTTTGTCTTCCCTTGTGCAGCCTGTTTCCGTTCAGCTTTCGCAGGCAGTGGAATGGAAGGAAAAGATCCAAAGCTTCTGCGATTAGCAGCAGCTTGAGCTCGCGTGATTCGTCCATTGGGTGCTTGACAAGCAATAAGCACGGAGTTTTCCTTCTGTGCAGCCATTCGAACCTGAGTATGTTGAAAATGACAATGTGACTTCATACAATAAGATTAATACAAAAGCAGAGGCAAATAGCACTGGGGAACTGAACAAGTGAATAGTACGTTGCAGGCGAAATTGTGAAGAAAAAAATGAAGAGCATGGTTGTATAAGTTTCTAAGAAAACATATCCTACAAGCTCATGGAATCATATTTATATTCAGCGAATTTAATGCCAAACTATGCATGTTTTAAACTTGTAAGTTAGAGAAAGACTATTACAGGGCATATGAATCTCATACACACAAATGGCCTGTTCATGCTTGTATCAGCTAAACAAACTTGTTTATAAAAAAAATTACTTATTCATGTTCGAATTTCACATCAAAAGATCGAGGAAACCTGCATTTTGAAATAAAATTATCACAATTCAGAACCAGATCAGTTCTTTTTCCCTCTTGTCTGACCAAGGTGTTGGCATTTCCTAGATGCAGCCAGGCCCCAAATTTCGTGTTTTTACTGCAATTGCTCTCTCATCGTGACAAGGATTATATGGATCTTTCGAGGGAATGCTGCATTTGCGGAATCAAATTGACACAGACGGGTGCAACAGTGACTCTGCATTACAGCAAAAATTTGTGGGTAAAAAATGCACCATTGCCAGACGACCAAAATCGGCAATAAAAGCTCATCCAACGCAGCAAAGAGGATGCGTCGGCAATTCTTTGGGAGGCCAAACGGTATCTTGGCTGCACCGCAAGCACAACCCGTCCAGAACAGAACAAGCACATCTAAAAGAACCTTTATTCGCGGAAAGAACAAGTCCTCCTCGGTTCTTGGGGGCGGGCGAGGGGGGGGGGGTTCTTGGACCCGTCCCAACCCCCACGAAACCCTAACCCCCGAGGTTCTTGGACCCAAATGAGGGGAGGAAACCCGTCGCACCACCCGAAATTCGCACCCCGGGCCATCGACCCCAGGAACCCCAAGAACGCGGACCGGGGGAGAAAGGCGAGGAGGCTCACCGCTCGCGTGCAGCGCGGCGGAGGCGTCGATCCGGGGACCCCCGTGCCCCAGCGCCGTAGATCCGGCCGCGATCTGCACGGCTGCGGCGGGGGTCGGCGGCGGCGGAGAGGGCTCCGCTCCCTCCGCCCGGCTTGGGTTTTCCGGTAGGGTGGTAGTAGAGGGTGGGGGAGTGTGAGTAGGGGACGGAGGAGGGCGGTGTGTTTCTTTTCTTTGCCCTTTTGGGATGAGAGAGGGGAGGAGAGCGGAGCGGAGCGGAGGAGAGAGGAGAGGGAAAATGGGTGGATTCCGGAGGGTTTCAAATTTCGAACCGCCTGCTGGTCTGTCCGTTTCCCGTTCCGACCTCGCTCGCGTCGACCTGTTCTTTAAACGCCAAGTGGTCCCTGGTCCTGGAGATCTGCGTCGCGGCCCGATAGCCGAGTGGGCTCGCCTGGTGCGGAAAGATCCACCAGCTTTGCAGAGAGAGCCCAACAAAAACGACGCTCGCAAGGAAGGCCCAACAGCGGATGCAGACGCCGACCATTGGGCGTGTCACGTCGCGTAGGCTGTAGCATTGCCGTCGTTGCCATTCGGTTGAGTTGCCATCCACGCTGCCGTTGTCTTCGCCTCGCTTTTGACTCTTGAGGGTCTCTAACGGTTCTATGAGCAAGCTGCCCTGCCGCAACCATACAGGTGGCGTTTGGTTCATGGGAAATGGACATTGGGACAGGGAAATGAGGAGAATGATAATCTTAAACCCATGTATACACATGCGTACGCTACTACTGTAAATAATCTCCAATTGATCCCTAATAAATCACACATCTACACATTATTACTGCTCAGATACACACATACATGTGATGTGTATCCCTAACGCAACACATGTCCACATGTTATTACTATAAACATCTCTGCTCGTATACACTCGATTTTAAGCTATCAATATAAATGTTGCTTCACATGCCCACATGCACATTGATCCTTAGCACAACATACATGCACACACCATTACTGCAAACATCGCTTCCCACATAAGCATTGATCCATAACGCAACACACGTGCACCTACTATTAATATAAGTTGCCGAGAAGCTGAACTAGCAGATCTTAAATTCGATAAAACGTATAGGTATTCGGGCTAAATCTTACCTACCTTCATGTCTCCTTACACTTATGTTATTAATCACCTAAACCTTACCCTCAAAACCATAAATCGAAAGCAACGGGAAGCGTGGGTGGTGCAGAGCAAGGAGCATACGGGCGCTGTGGGAGATCGAGGCGGCGTAGGGCATGGCAAGTTGGCAAGTGACAAGGGCCAGAGATTTAGCGTTAAGAGAGGACGCGTGGCAGAGGAAGAAGACAGATTTCTGCCTCAATTTCTTACGCCTGAATCTTGAGGCCGACCGCGCCGAGGCCTAGGATCGGTCGATGGACGTGAATGGCTCCGTTGCCAGTCACCTGCACGGCACTACCACGGACAAATCAGCAGCCACGTAAGCCGGTCAGGGCACGCGTCGGCGCCGACACAAGCAGCAGGGAGAGGCCATGTCGGCCGGAAGAACCAGATTTTATACCTTGAGAGGGGATCATCCACTGCAGAGGCGCGGTTAAACTTGCTCACCGGCCAGCCACTAGCGTCTCGCTGACACCACATGGGCACCTACGCCTGGCAGGTCACGCAGCAGGCAGCCGCTACCGCACACTTTCAGTTGGCACGCGGCTGGGGTCGGTCCTTCAATAAGTGCACGGCGCCTCGATTCGATCAAATGATCCCCATGAATTTTTACTTTTAAACCGGCGACCGGCTGCGCAACAAGACACCCGCGATGCTTAATGATTAGCAGGTTAGCATCAGATCGTAGTACAATTATTCGTAACCAATCTACTTGAATGCTGCCAAGGAGATGGAGCACCCTGTTCAGATGGCGACGGGTATGCACGAATAATCGAGCGCTGCCTCACGAACATGATCCCGTCAACTTGCTTGGCGATGTTGTTAAGCTATCAGCTTGCCTTCGAGAGAAATGCTGCTCACCTGTATGCAGCCGCTGATGCTTGTGTCGTGCGTCCACACGATCAAGTTTCATTCACTTCCATGGCAGCAGGAGAACGCTTTCACACATCGATGGTGGCAAGTCTGAATCCGCAAACGAACAAGGCGCCATCTCCCCAACTCCTAACGCCGCCACAAGCTCATCGCCGTCGACATCATTGCGCGTTCTTCGTAAAGGTATCTCGGAAAGAACAATTTGTGTTAGCGAAAAAACGTTAACAAACGATACTAATACCTTTGAAAGAGAGTGTCATGTGACACCGAATGAAGAATTAGTAGACGAATTTATGTCTCGCAATGTAAACCATGATACGACTTTTGTCACGGGGAGGAATAGTATCTTAGCATGCTTGTGGCCATCAAAGTTTGATCGCCCTTAACTATGGATATCTTACACAAGCATAGGTGGAGAACGAACGCATGGGAACTGAACTAGTTAAGCGACGCACAAAGTTCACAACACACAGCAGGAGAGCACCGCGGAGCGACGGGTATAATACGTGTCTGCAGCAGAGGAGGTGTCTGGGCTTGGCCCGGGCTAGTACCCAGCTGGCCCGACCTTGTTGACGAGGGCGAGCGCGTTGCTGGTGACCTGCGCGACCTCGACGACCCTGCCGCGGATGGCGGCGCGCGTGTCGGCGTCCACGCCGCGGGCGCCGAGCCCGTCCAGGCAGGTGTTCTCGTCGGTCAGCGCCGCGCTGCACCAGGTCTGCACGTTGCTCAGGTGCCACTTGAACGCCGCCGACCCCGCGCGCCCGCCCATCCCGGCGCCGCCCAGCTCCTGCGCCGCGTCGCGGAGGTGCCCCACGCTGTCCGCCAGGTTCTCCAGGCAGTCGCGCGCCGCGCCCTTCGTCCGGGCGCCGCCCTTCCTCGCCCCGCCGCACAGCCGCCCCACGTACGCCGACGCCGCGCGCGCGCGGTCCGCGCTCACCGACAGCGCCGCGCGCGCCAGCTCCCGCGGGCTCCGCGGCGGAGGGGACCCGCCGTACGACGCCAGGCTCTGCACGCACACCGACGGGTACTGCGTGTCGCGGCACGACTTGCGGATGAAGTCGCTGGCTGCGGCGTCGCTGCTTGCCGGCGACGCGGCCGCCAGGGCCAGGAGCGCGGCGGCGACCAGGGGGAGCGGGAGGAGGGCCGGGCGAGGCATGATTGCTGAGCTGGTGCGGAGTGTGCGGAGCAGGAGCAGAAGGCTCACGGGGTCACAGTGGAGGGCTCGTGGCTCGGTTGGTTGCTTGAATGATTGGCTTTTTGTAATCAGCCACCTAGCCTTGTCTCTTTATATAGGGAGATGAGAAAATTTCTGAAAATTTTGGAGACAATTTTTTTTTAAAAAAAAACATGAGTCTAGTAGGAGATATTATATCCTTTGATTTTGCTTTTGAGCTTTGGACCATGCATGGACAAAGACAATGGCGACCTGACGTGAGTGGAGATTTTTCTAGAACGGTCCTCATCTTGGGCGAGAATTGAATATGCCAACCGCTAGGCTTCCCCTGCTTTGGGGCTTGGCGATTTGCTCGGGAAATGAGATAATCCTGAGGTGGGAAAAGGATAATATGGCCTCCATAATAAATAACGAAGAGGTGCGTGTGAATGTGCGATCACGTGATGGGCCAGCAGGGGACTAGTGTTTCCCTGTCGGCCTCCCTGGGGGAGATGTGGATCGGTATGAATGCTGACGGCATCTTGCTGCCTCCGATCTCTTCACGATGCAGCTACCAATGTGTAATAATGTTGGGCTAGTGAGGATTAGCCAAGTGGTTAGATAGATCTTCCATCAAGATGCTATCATCAAGACCGAAAAAACTAGCTACCAGCTTACACGAATAGAAAAAAGTGGCATGAATATAGTTCAGTGTCTTGGTACTCTCTAGTATTAGTCGTCATGAAAAAAAAAGAGCATAAAAAAGTCATTGCAAGTAATTGCAGAGATGGTACAACCGCTTGCAATGCAGTACTAGTACTGTGGATCGTTGGATGTGGCCTAATAATGTTCGGTCCACGTACACCCCAGCCCTACTAGTACTACTACCATTGTGGGTTTGGCCGGGCACACACCTAATGACCCATTGACGAATTTCAACGCTTGCTTGCCTTTTTAGGCCGAACTGGTTAGAGTACCATTTGTTACGCATTAGTCAAATACTTCATGCATAGTTGGAAACCATCTGACGACCACTTTTTCTTTTCCTCTGACCTGCCAACAATGTAAGTTTGTCTGGATCCCCATGGACCATCATCACACACTCTTTTCTTCCATCGTTGACACGAGCGTTGCCGCCGGGAATCAAGAGTTCCATGACCTTAATCTTCGCAAGGAATGGAGCTACTCCTACTAACGCATGGCCATGCATGCCCTTGCTAGTCTTAATTGGCTCCATTGTCTGTCCGGTGCATGCATGAGCATGACGACGAAACTACACCACTAGGCGCTCGCTCAGTTTCCGGCGCGTAACCTGCAGCAACGGTGGACGGGCACCATCTCCAATACAGTCTCCATCCATGCCTTGTCCTTGTTGGGGCTCTACTAGGCGGCAAGGCAATCTAGCTAGCTGCCAGCAAGGCAAGGCCAAGCATGAACAAGCACCCGTCGTTTTCGGCAGGCTTGCACACGATCCATGAACAGGAGGGTGCTGCCGCACAGGATCTGAAAGAGCTGGGGTTTTGGGTTTGTTTCAGAGGTTGCCGGCGCCAATCACGTGAGGCTGTCCTCCCCCAGTTTTTTTTTTATAGTAATGTCCTCCCACAGTTGGTGCCTGTGCAAGTGTGCGTGCGCAGGAACAGTGAAGGCGCAGATGCCATCGAGGCGGTGCTCTGCTCGATCACTTCCGTTGGATGTAGAGCTGCGACTTGGACCGTGTTATTTATGGACGGGTTATGGTACAGTTTTTTTACACAATCTATGGTATGATATGAAAAAATTTAGGGCGTACCAGCATAACACGAACACGAGGACCGTATGTACCTAAAATTTCAGCACGATGGGCCGTATGTCACGGTCCGCATTTTAGACCGTGCTTGTGCCAGCACGGCATGAATATAGCCCGTCGATCCTAATTGTTCAAATATCAATTAATTTATGCTACCTTTTAATTATTCTTCAATAGAGTCATTCAAAAGAAAAGATAACTTTCATTTTTTAAAATCTCTTCATATAGCGATAAGTAATTAAATATACCAGTATCCATAGAACGATAACCGCAAAATATACTGAGGGCCGTGCTTGGGCTGACATGGCATGAAGACGTACCGGTGTGCCACGTTTCGTGCTTGGGCCTAGTAAAAAAATTATCGTGCCACTGTAGCACGGCACGACATGCCTCACGTGCATGAACACGAGAGGGCCGGGCCAGCACGACCCAGCCCAAGTCCCACCTCTAGTTGGATGTCTCGTTGCCTACTGAGAGACGGGCTTGAATGGGGTGTCTGGTCTGCCGAAGCAGGCACGTGACTACGCTATCTACCACTCCACCTGATGGTAGTAGTAGCAGCGGAGTGCTGCTGCCAGTTGGCTTCAACGAAGAGGAGCTAGCCTGCTTATCTTTTTGCCGAATTTGGGTAGGCCACCTCCCTACGACCCCCGGATCGATCTTAGTGCCTCTTCTATATGATGGTCTGTCGTCGATCGATATATGGATGGATGAAAGAAGTCAATGAAGTAATATATAGGGCGCCTAAATCTCTAACCCTTGCTGGTGTTAGGTTTCCAGAGCTGCTGGGTGATCCAAATCCCAACTCTAGATTAGATTAGACGCCGTCGAAGCTTGGAGCTAAGCAGGCACGTGGGATCATATAATTAGCAACAGTGACATGTACCAGCAAGGTCAGATATGTCCTAGCTGCTCAAGCCATGCATGTATGAACGGTGGGTGCAACGACGGCGAGCACGTACGACACGCTCGTACGGAGGTAG
This sequence comes from Panicum hallii, assembly GCF_002211085.1. Classification (NCBI taxonomy): domain Eukaryota; kingdom Viridiplantae; phylum Streptophyta; class Magnoliopsida; order Poales; family Poaceae; genus Panicum; species Panicum hallii. The sequence goes on along the minus strand of NC_038045.1, from coordinate 1,146,623 downwards.
CTACGACGATGTGAGCTCTACCGTCAGCGACGACGCGGACGGATGCCGCCGACGAGAGAAGGTGTCTGTCCGGACGGAACGGACGCCGGCCGGCTCCGATCGAGGTGATGATCACGCACGGCCTCATCGGATTCCTACATCGGACGACGAGGCAGGCATTTATTCATGCCGTCGCGATCACGCCGCTACGCTACATTTCTAGACCCTTCTATAGTTTTATACCATATTTCCAGCAAGTTAAGTTCGTCCGGAGGTAACTGAATTATTACCCAGGGACCAAATGAAAACCTGGTGCCAGCCTGATCAAAGATCATACCAGGACCCAATAGAGCCCGTTATGGTACCCGCTGCTGCTGCTTCTTTTTTGAGGAATTCTTTCAGTGCTGGTTTTACCCAATAATATATCTATTCTATATTTATACCTATTTCTAAAGCAGGTAAAGTTTCCACCTAAATTTTTGATTGGTCCACTTTGTATCATTAATAGATGGGACTTAGAGCAATTTCAGCAATAGTCCCTACTTTCTGAATAAAGGCTGCCCCAACTTTCCAGTGCTCTAAATTTTATTCACGACTTCAACAACAACCCCACTCCTTGACCCCTTTTTATCTATGACAAGTGGGACCCACATGTAAGTAACCTTCTTTTCCTTTTCCTTTTTTCTTTTTACTTCCTCTTTCTTTCCGTGTGTTCCCTCGTGTCCCCTTCATCCCGACTCTTCACCCTGCGCCTCCCTCCACGCCGCCGCATCGCCGTTCCCCGTTCTTGCGCTGGATTGGATCTGCTCGGGGCGGGCTCAACCTCCCCCAAATCGCCGCGGGGAGACGGTGCTCGAGGAGGCTCTGATGTGCCAAGCTCAGGCTCCAGGAAATCTCTGCACTTGGAGGACAGAGGTGCATGGACGGCGAGGGAGCTTGGCGAGGTCTCGACGGGATGGGTTGGCAGAGCTTCAGGAGGCCGTGCCCGGGCTGGGGTAGCGCGGATCTGGGCCGGTGGTGCGATTCGGGGATGGCATCGCTCGAGCCCGAGCAGCGGGGCGGGGAGGAGGGGAACGACGCGGTCCGGTAGGCGCCATCGGCGGCGAGATCCAGGGGTGAATCAATCGCGAGACCGTCGTGCGGCTCGTGGCCGTGGTGTGGCAGCCCGATGGCGGCGGGGCGGGCGCCGCCCACCCGCTCCTAGCAGAGCTCGAGGAGCGATTGTTGCCTATCGCCTAGTTCGACTCGCGGCTCCAACGTGCACTGCTGTGGCACGGTGTATTCTCCACCATCGAAGCGAAGCTCGGGGACCCGGCCATGGGCGAAGGTGATAGTGCAGGCGGGTGCGCGTGGGAAAAGAGGGACGAAACGACCACAATGCAGAAGTAAAGGCCTCCCTAACTGCCCGTGGGAGATGGGTCTGGAGAGGGGGATTTCGGTGCCTCCCTAGGAACCCGAGTAGGGGTCTTGTTGGAGTGGGGTTTTTTTGTGCTCGGCTCCTACTTTTTAAGCAGGGGTTTGAGTAGAGACCTTACTGGAGATACTCCACTCTATCCCGTATGCGAGTCCGGTCAACCCTCCGTCCACGACTCAGTCACGTAGATCTCTATAAATTAATGCATATACAATTATACGTACCCGATATTTATATCAAGTTTGTCCATAATAACGGTGGGCATATTTATCTAGTTGAATATAAGTTAGATTAAACGAAATGGACTGGAGGCGATATGAAAAGCAAATAGTAGGTACCATCGCGACGTGCTTCCCTCGGTTGGCATGGACGTACTCGAACGCGATGCACAGTGGGCGGCATCCCACGTGAGTTTGCCGGACCTGCTGTCGAGTGTCGCCGTGCATGCTACCTAGTACACGTCACCAAGCTTGCTGGCGCTGGAGTTCCACGTACGCGCGGCCCACCGCAGCCTCCAATAATCGCTCCCGATCGCGCCGGATGGATCGGCCCGCGCGCGCACGTCAGCATCAGCGAACGTGACTCGTCAGCTTGCTCGTCCACGCGTCGTGCTCGAATGATTTTAGGATCCAATTAATCATCCAAATTCCAAGCACGATTCGGCCGGCGTCGTACGCGATCAAGGTAGCTAAACTAAGGTCCTGATCGCGATCCGACTGGAAACTTAATCCATCCGATTTTTTGTGATTTCCAGAAAAAAAATTGTCAGTTGTTCTGTACAGTTTAGATCCAAGAAGCGGCTGTTAATTTTGCTGTGACGGGCGAGCGGGAAAATCAACCATGTGCTTTGCGCTAGCACACGCGCCTGCGCAGGCGTCAACCATGCAGATGCGGCCGGACAGCGCAAGATTCCGGCCCACCGCCAACCACCCCGTCATCCCCGCTGGCACCGCCACCAACCGGACCCGAGGCCGCCGCACCACACCACCGTGTCGCGCGCCGCCACCTCCCTGCCCGTCTCCTTAAACTAGGCACATCGCACACGCCGCACCGCACCAACGATCACTCGCTCGCTCCGTCGCTGCTGCCACTCTCACTCGCGCACCGGCACGCACAAGGCACAATGCAGGGCCTCGGCCGCCGCGCCCGCCTCCTCGCCGCCGCCCTCGCCGTCGCCTGCGTGGCGGCGGCTTCCGCGCAGGCCGGGACGGCAGGCTCCGGCTCCGGCTCCGGCGCCGGCGGGGCGGTGCCGTCGTGCGCGGCGAAGCTGGTTCCCTGCGCGGCGTACCTCAACTCCACGTCCGCGCCGCCGGCGGCCTGCTGCGCCCCGCTCAAGGAGGCGGCGGCCAACGAGACGGCCTGCATGTGCGCCATGCTCCTCAACAAGGCCGCGCTGCAGGCGTTCGGCGTCGCGCCCGAGCAGGGGCTCGGCCTCGCCAAGCGCTGCGGCGTCACCACCGACGCCTCCGCCTGCGCCAAGTCCGCCACCACCGCCGCCACCGCCGGTGCAGGTAACGATTGAGCTCGCTCGTCCCATCTGCCGATCGCCTGAACGCGCTTGATTGCCATGCTTGGTTCCTTCCTAGACTACAGTGCATACGTGCGGAGAGATTAATGCGTTGTTTATCACCACCAGCAGCTAAATCCCAACCAGATGAACCATCTCATACTCGAAACTTTGTCGTCTCCATATGACCATATGATGGATCTACTGATAGCTTACCGTTTGCCTTGACCTTAATCTCTTTAACAACCATCATCTGGGACGAGCAGCTAACATATAACATTACGCAAAACTGTATTGTCTAGCTACACAAGATCCTCTCAATGTGTGGAGAGATTTGGATCTCAATGGTTTTCTTGAAATCGTGTGATTGCTCTAGATCTCTGCAACCGATCTTCTGATCAGGCCTCGACTGATACATAAAGGACATGTCATCAGTTCATATAAATGATTGGTATTCTGAACCTGAATCTTGGCGAGTTCGTTTCTTCTAGCAGGTGCAGCCACTGGCAGCGGCGCTGCAGCATCTTCAGCTTCCACTGGCGGCTCTGCTTCTACAGGTATTGCTGTCACTTCCCTGCTTTATCGTGCTTGTTTTATCAGCACTTGCGATCAGTACCAACGGAGAACAGGTCATTGCCTGATCCATTGAACATCACCAGTATCCCACTGTATGGTTTTTTACCCTGGAACTTCTCTTTCAGAGGAAAAAAAGGAGATTATACTCCAAACTTAACTGAAAGTCCGAAATTTTGTGATCATGTAGTTGTAAGTAGTAACTGAGCATTTTGTGCGGCCCCATTTGCAGTGACCAAACCAACAGCCAACGGAGGCGTCGTGAGGCATCGCCTAAGCTTGACCGACGCATCGGCCTTGGCAGGCTTCAGTTTCATCTGGTGGGCGATCATGGCGTAATAGGAGTTACCAAGCTGCTTCACATTTGCCTGGATATTACCTAGATGGTATCAGCAGAATTTTTTTGGTGGATTCGGACTTGCGTAATGTTCCACTATGTGTGCCTATCATCTGGTTACAGTTACAACTTCGTTTTGGATAGCCAGTTGGTTTCCTGTTATTTTGTGCAGAACATGAGAATTTGAAGGAGAATGGAAACAACGAAAAACAAGTTTCAGCTTCTTCAAGAATGCACCATGATCATTATGTTATCACGAAGAACATTTGAAGTCGATCGCTGTAGCCAATAAACTGAACGGGACTTGTTTTTATGCATGCTGTCGAGTCTTCGAAACAATAAAGTTTTGAACGGAAAGAACAGACTTCCAGTTCACTGAAAGAGAAAACCTTTCGACAGTTTCAGTCCCCTTTCGCCCCTAATCATTTCCTTCGAAAGCGATCCCAACAGCCGCGTCCTCCGCGTCTCCTCCACGAGACCACCAGAACAGCTGCGATTCGATTCTTCTTCTCCAAATCCACCGCCAAATCGAATTTCAGTAATTTTAGAGAGATGCAGCAAAAGCGAACGCAATGTTGTTCAGCGTCGTTTGGGCTGTTTGTTTCAGCTTATGACCAATTTGAAGACTTAATTTTGAAAAATTCAAAAGTTAGATGACCCTCAGAATCGAGAATACAGTTGGTTCTGGATTCTCGATTCTCGATTCGGAGAGTCATCTGACTTTTAGATTTCTCAAAATCGAGCCTTCAAAATCGGCTGGTCCAATCAATCGACCATGTTAACCAAGGAAGCATGAGCAACTAACCTCGATATTCTATGGTGGTCCGGCGGCGATGGAGGCAGCCGCGGCGGCGGAGGACGGCCACCTTCGACGGAGGATCCTGATGGCGCCATGGCGGCAACTGTGGGACGGGACGGAGGATCCGGATGGCGATGAGGTAAGACTTTTTTTCAAAAAAGGATTTAAAAAAACTAAAATTCGAAAAAGGGGTGCCAGTTGCGAAAATTTAGAGAAATGGGTGCCTCCCGCCCGCTGAACGGGCGGGACGCTTTGAGCCCCGGACATCCCGCCCGCCCAGCGGGCGGGATGTCCCCCGAGGGCCTCTTCGCAAACAATTTCTTCGCGAAGAGGTCCCTGGGAGGGCATCCCGCCCAACCAAAGGGCAGGATGTTGTGCTGAGGGGCATCCCGCCCATTGGTAGGGCGGGAGGTCACCCCACAGGCTATATAAGCCGCAACCTGCCCCAAAAATGCCATTTTATCCAGCAAAAATCAGAAAAAAGAGAAAGAGAGGAGAGGAAGAGAGAAGAGGAAGCGGCGAAGCCCTGTCCACACGTCGATTTTAAGGTATATTCTCATTCTAGCCATATAATTACTTAAAAATAACTATAATTTAGGAAATATTTCTTAGAATAGTTATGTTTTGAATAGTTTTTAGTATTTTCATTTGTTTTTAGTATAATTTATAATCTGAATAGTTTAGAATCTGTAAAATATAATCTGAGAGTCGCTGAAATTTAGGATCGTCGTTCGTTGTGTATTAATATGTAGTATAACTAGTTTATTAATGATTGACAGATATATCTTCCGAGAAGGGTATTTTCAGTATATATTACGGAGAAGGAAATGTGATTTATGGGCCGAATGGAGTAGATTTTAAGTGAATTCAACTGTGCGGTCAGAGGAATTACCAGACCGCACGAGAGGACATTTGAATCCCTATGCAATTGGTTAATGAGGGGATTAAGGATTAATCAGGAGACACACACTGTGAGTGTTCAATGCGTCATAAATCGTACCACTCACGCTTTGATCTGGGAGCTTATGCCACTTGCAAGCAACGAGGACTGGTTAACTTATCTGCAAAATGCAAGTCATTGGCAGTGGCCACTGGTACTCCTTGTCAGTGTGCACCAAAACCCTTTGATAAACATTGAAGCTGCTCCGGGGGATGAAAATATTGATAAAGAAGTTGAGGAGGCAAACATTGAGGCAGGTGGCACCGCAGCAACTTTATGATACCGATGGTGCAAGGTACGGTATAATGACCACCAACTTCGCCGAAGTTTACAATTGGGTGCTGCGAGGTGTTCGTGGGCTTCCACTGGTTGCAATTGTTGAATTCATTGTCCGCGGGTGTACCGATTACTTTCGGGAGCGGTTCACTAAAAATTAGGTATTCATGCGAGATCCAGACAGAAATTTTGGATTCAAGGTAACAGAATATATGACTAAGAAGGCAGAAAGCGCCCGGCTACACCATGTACGGCAATTTGGAACACAGGAGCTCAAGTTTGAGGTATCTCCTAAAGATAGGGCGCGACATGGCATGAGACGTCAAACTCCTGTAAAGGAGTGCATTCTCAAGTTTGATGGAACTTGTTGTTGCTCATGCATGAGGCCCAAGTTGCTGCACTTACCTTGTTCTCATGTAATGGCTGTTTGTGCGGATATTGGACATCCTGTCGATATATATGTTTCACGTTACTTCAGAAAGGAGACAATTGCTAGCACCTGGTAGTATGAGATCTATGGGTTCCGTTTGGTTGGATCGTTCACTGAGACAGCGAATCCTGTTATATATATTCCAGACCCAAGATCATCACGGGTTAAGAGAGGGCGCCGTCAGTCACGGCGTATTCGTAATGATATGGATGAGTCAGAGCTCCGTCCGAGAATACAACGCTGCAGTGCATGTAATCAGATTGGACACACGTATAAACGTTGTCCAACCAATGATGCTGGCCCCAGTTGTGCTGAAGCTGGCCCTACAGGTGATGCTACAGATGGAAGACCTCCGGTTGCATCAAGAAGTGGGAGACGTCGCCGATCGAGTGCTAGTACGTCATCAGGCATCATTTAGTTGTAATTTTATTTAAACGTTGTTTGCTCATATGTAATATTTGCTGCGTTGAGATTCTATCAGACCTGGATACGTATTTGTAATATTTGCCGCATTGACTGAAGACACAATATTTGGATTCATGTATTTGTAATATTTGTAATGTTCATTATCATATTATTTTATTTTTAATGGCTTCATGTATTGTACTATCGTAATATTTAGATTCTACGTTGCAAACGTTATCGTTTAACTATCTTCGTACGAGTTTTAGATACCGTAATCTTCTTCGTAAAATTGAATTAAAATTTTATATGCATACATAAGAGTATGGCGAATAAATCTTATATTTGAAAAAATTCTGAATTTCAAATAGTTTCTGAAACAAAAAATCTAAGAAAAAATATAACAAAAATGGACCAGGAGCATCCCGCCCTGTGGCCGGGCGGGAGGCCTGCTTCAGGGACCTCTTCGTGAATAAAAAATATTTTCTTATTCGCGAAGAGGTCCCTGGAAATTTTTTTGAGGGCGGGAGGCTCCTTTCCGCCCGTTCAGCGGGCGGGAGGCACCCATTTCTCTAAATTTCTCCAACTGGCACCCCTTTTTCGAATTTTTTTTAATCCCCTTTTTAGAAAAAAGTCGATGTGGTAATGGTGGTCATTTCAACTTGTTGGGCTCAGTTTTCGGGCTCTACCCGTATCATACCGGCCCATGCCACATCTCCATGCTCCTGGTCTCGGTCCTTCGGGCCTGGGCGGCCTTCACCGATTCCGGTTAGAAAGAGAATAAACCTCCCTGCCCGGTGGGCCCATCCCATCGAATTCCAGTTCCAGCATGGAGAATTCCCCACCACCGGCACCAGCAGCGGCGGAGGAGGCGCAGGCAACGCAACCCGATCCCCTCCACCCAGACCCCGCGGCGATGCGGCCGCCATCGCCGCCGCGCGCGCCGCTGGCGTTCCCGACGCTGGACTCCCTCGCGGCGTTCCTCCGCCCGCGGCTCCCTCCCCAGGCGCTGTCCTCCTGGGGCGCCGTGCCGGGGACCAAGACCCTGCTCAACCTCTTCCTGGAGCTCTCCCACGGCGACTGCGCGCTCCACGTCCCGGCCGCCCCGCCGCCGCGCGTCGTCCGCGCCGTGCACGTGGCGACCGTCCGCATCCGCAACCGGCGCGGCGCGCGGCTGGTGGAGGCCCGGCAGCTGCTCTCCGACGGCACGGTCCGGCGCCGCGGCCCGCGGCCGCTGTCGGAGAAGATGCGGCCCGGCGAGTCCCCCGAGGCCGCGGCGGCGCGCGCCGTGCGGGAGGAGCTCGGCGCGCGCGCCCGCGTCCGGATCGGGGGCGCGCGGGAGGCGCGCGTGGAGGAGCGGGAGTCGGCGTCCTACCCGGGGCTCCCCGCCCGGTACGTGCTGCACGCGGTGGACGCGGAGGTGGTGGACGGCGTGCCCGAGGACGGGGCGTTCGAGACCGAGGAGACCGGCGAGGACGACGGGGGCGCCGGCGCGGGGGCCATCACCGTGAAGCGGCACTACTGGGAGTGGGTCGACGACGACGACGGCGACGATAATGAGCACAAGGAGGTCGCTGCCGCCGCCGGCGCAGGCGCGCACTAGTGGATCATCCTAGGCTCGTAGCATCATTTCCTTCCTGATCATTTTGTTCGCAAGTTTCTCCTCTCCAGATCAGTTCACGTGTACGAAGTAGTATCACTCCAATTAGATGGTTTCAGAGATAATTGAAATCATGAATGCATTGTGAAACGTTCCTTGATCCTCCCCGAGAATCCCAGTGCCGAGAAAAGCTTCTGTGGCCTGCTTGCTTGTGGAAAGCAGGAACGATTCGAGCGCCCTGGTGGTCGGCCAGCGATCCTGTTCGTTGGTTCGTTCCCCTTCCGCAGCATCCCATCCCGCATCAGGTCAAACACGTTACGAACTTGAACAGCTGTTGCGCCGTCACGCGATCCGATGCCTTGTGCATTTGGAAATCCGGGTGCCGTCACCGCGAGAAGAAAGAGCCGAGCCCTTCTTTCTAGTGGTCAGCCATTACTAGCCGCCCCGCCCTTGGCCAAAACATAATGGAGAATTGGCGTTGATCGGCTTGCATCATCCGAGAGAGATCCTCGGATGTTGATACCACGCACGGGCCAGGTCAGCATAGGCCTGCGCGCCAAATTTGCTTTATATATATGTTTCGACAATATGTTTCAAAGACAGATAAATTGCTTTATATATACTAGAACAATACTAAAATAATTAATTAAAGTGCTCAATTGATCTGCTAAAGTGACCTATTATTGATCATGCAATAAACATTCACCTACCCCACAAAATTATTTATCTCCATCCACTAATCACACGAAACAATCAATCTTCACAACATGAACACCAATATCCACTTAACTATAAACTCAGCCGTGTGAAGCAACCGTAAACAATTTTTGCAAACATCATAAGCAAATTAGAATACATAAGAGAGCAAATTAAAAAATATATTATTAAGATATAGTGGTATGAGATTTTATTTTGAAGCTCTTATTGAAACAAACGTAACTGTGTAATTGGATTTTGATTTCGATATTTGGTTTTGAAACTACGATCTTTTTATTTTAAAATTATATACATGCATATGCTTATATCATTCGTATCTACGTGAAATAGTTCTTTTTCTGGATTCCATTGGGGTGGGCAGGATACGTCGACATTGCCGAGGTTGATCGCTAAAACGGGAAGCTAATCTAATTTGCTTTTCTAAAATAGGGCTGCCGTGCGGCCGGCCTATCTGTAAACTAGCCGTGTCCTTCTTTATAAGCCAGCCAGATCCTAGCCAGCTGAATCAGCCACTCTCTCAAAGATCTCTCTCGTCTTTCATCTGACTGGATACCGATCGCCTAAAATATCACCATGCCGCCGTGGCGGCGTCTCATGTGCGTGTCAAGACGTGTCCACATGCAGAGATTAAAAATTTCTCTACTTTCGAATGTGCGACGACGCAAGGTCCGCGCCGGATCGATGATCCGATCTGAAGCAGATTAAACAGAGTGTCATTTTGTTGTTGGGATGGATCGATCCAGGTTGCGGATCGCATCGCACCGAGGCATGCTTCCAGTTGCTGGCTGGTGCAGGTATTGCACCATCAGATGTGCAATAAACGGAGGGAGAGCACGCACGTGAGAAGGAATGTTTCGCTTGCATGCACACCCCGTGCTGTGGCATTTACAAAAGAAACTGCTCTTACACATCCGGTTCCAGCACCCTTTTTTTTTACAAAAAGAAAAACTGCGACACGCAAATGTAATTCAGTCGACCGTACACGTAACCGTAGCTGTTTGTTTATTTATTTATTTGCTAACGACGGTTTATGGTATGCCGACGATGTCAATTCAGCCGACAGTTTCACACGAGATCAATCAATGATACTTCTCTCACACGAGCACCGCCCAATTTTGTCCATCACGCACGACGGCGACTGGGCGTTCGACAAGCTCCTACGCAGAGGCAGAGGTGCGCGTCGACCACGAGGCCACTTGTTCCGGCCGGGGGGCCCGCGAGGCGGGGGCGCCACCCGCGGGTGCGCACGTCGCCGTCATCGCCGGACGGGTCGCGTCGTGCTCCAGGCTTCCAGCTCCGCCTCGAGTCCAGTCCACCGGATGCCGGGCGGCGGGGCGAGACCGCGAGAGGAAAAACAAGCGGCCTCGGGAGCCCGCGCGCGGCTTTTCGTACCTCTCTTTTTTCACGCGTGCCCCCCCCCCTCCCGCCTTACCGCCGTGGGAGAGCCGGCCAACCATGTGGGCCCGGAAGAGTGGGGATACATGTCAGTGAGTGGGTGGCCAGGGGCATGGGCGGTGGAGCGAGGCCCACGTACAGCAGTAGTGTGATTTTGCTCTTTGCGCCCTGGAAGGTCGGAGAATTGCTGAGAGCACGAGCATGCTTGCTGCTTTTGTAGCCAGAATTGTTGGAATTGCAGCTAAATTTCATTCAGAGTACCTTTTGACCTTGATTGAGCCATGCTTGACAACTCAAGCACTCCACAGCCCCTATCTATCTTTTCGAAAAAAGAAAAGATGAACCTGGCATCCAGTCCAGGATCTGAAATTCTTCTAGCAGTTCATCCTCCTATAGACTATCTAAATAAACAACACGTGGAAACGCAAGAGCGTTTAAATAAAAGAAAAGGCCAGTGAAAACGAAACGATTCTAAAAAATCCCAATAAATGCCCCCCCCCCCCCCCAAAACTGCGAGGGCCCGTAAGCAAAAAACGCAAAAAGGAGACCACGACCACAAACAAAGGAACGTCTCCTTCCTCCCCTCCCCGCTCGTTATTGGCCTATTGGCCTCGCTTTGATAAAAGCCACAACTCTCCTCCTCCGACCTTCCATTGCTCGCCTCGCTCCTCCGCTCCCCCGCCGCCGCCTCCGATGGCCTCCACGAGCCCTAGCCCCGCCTCCCTCTCCACGCCGCTGCTCTCGGGCTCCATCGCGCCCGCCCGCGCCGCCAACGGGCACGCCAACAACCACCGCCACCACCACCGCGACGACAGCGACGCCGCGGCCTCCGTGTGCGACGCCGGCGGGGACCCGTTCGCGTTCCTCTCGGAGGATCGGCCGCCGCGGGACCGGGGCGTGTCCCCGGCGGACCCGTTCCGCAACGCGACGCCGGCGTGGGGCGGCGGCGTCTACGCGTGGGCGAGGACGCTGCTCCTCCTGCCGGTCGCGGCGCTGCGGCTGGCGCTGTTCGGGCTCTCCATCGCGATCGGGTACGCGGCGACCTGGGTGGCGCTGCGCGGGTGGGCCGACGTGCAGGACCGGCCGCGGGAGGGCGCCGGGCCCATGCCGGCGTGGCGGCGCCGACTCATGTGGATCACGCGGATCTCCGCCCGCTGCATCCTCTTCTCATTCGGGTGAGTGGCTCCTTGCTAGATCGCCAAGCGCAATTCCACGCTCGGATTGGGTCTGGATCGGTAAACTCGAGTACTTTTGATCTAAATCTGAGCACCTAATCGCTTAATTTCTGGCTACCTGTTTTTAATTTAGATGATTAGATTTGTGTAGCGAGAGGAGGTGTTTGAATTCTCTGGGTGGATGACGCGATTGTGAGATGCGGGTTGGTCTGCTGGATTTGGGGGGCTGGTGATTGCAGCACGTGAGGTCTTCTTGGGCGCCTCAATGATTTGGTTGGTAGGACGACGCTGTATGGAAGGTGAATGTCCGTGCGGGAGATGTCGTTTATGGCGTGCTGGTGCTGCACCAATTGCGGCTCGGAGAAGACCAACAGGGTATGGGTAGCACGGACGGGTTAGAAACCGCTGTTGAACTGCTTGTACGACGCGTTCAGCTGTCCTACATCTGGAACTGGAGATGAAAAACGTGATGGACAAACTGATATGCTGTGCATGTGCATTCTGGAAGTTCGGAAGTGACCACCTGGGTGTACCATGCAAACGGGAGTTCCTCCTGTAGTCCTGTGTGGTCCTTTGCAATGATTTCAGTAGGGGGGAATTGCCCAGGATAGGCAGCGACTGGTGAGGGATTGCATTAATACCATGATTATTAACATTACCGCATATTGCCTTGAGATAATTTGAAAACTGGACCGTCATAGTTGTGCTACTTCTGTGTTCGGCTTTCAAAATCTGCACTCAAAACTTTAGCATGGACAATGTGTGCCATCTGCTTGCCACATGTATCTATTTCAGATCGTAGTTTTGTTCGGCTTATGAAAGTTCTTTTTGGACAGCTCCTTCTCCAGCTTGTTTAAGTTGAGATGATCTGAGCAGTTTTTGGCTGGATACTGTTTCTCATAGTTTCTTTACTTGAGATACTAGTGTATGTGTATACTCTCTGATCTTAGTTGGTCACTCCTTTTTTTTTTATCAGGTACCACTGGATCAGAAAGAAAGGAAGGCCTGCTCCTAGGGATCTCGCACCTATAGTTGTTTCCAATCATGTCTCGTACATAGAACCCATATTCTTCTTCTATGAATTGTTCCCAACCATTGTTTCATCTGAGTCTCATGATGCCCTACCGTTTGTTGGAACAATTATTCGGGCGATGCAGGTAAAACTATTTCCATCTTCTTGTGATAATGTGGAAATTTGCAAGTCTCTTCTAAGACGTGTACCTTTTTCCAGGTTATATATGTTGATAGATTCTCACCAGCTTCTAGGAAGGCTGCTGTAAATGAAATAAAGGTAAGACGGCTCTCTCATACCCATAGCTTCTCCTCATGCTTTTATTAATCATGTGAAATCACTTGTTTGGTTTTAAAATTGCTGTATTGCAGTGGTCACATGTTAGTCACTTAGTCATCTCATTGTTTTATACATAACTGTAAGCTATTGAATAACACTAGTTTACGTTGACATGATGTATGGAAAAATTAACAAGCAGAGAAGAGGAAGCAAAAGGTAGTGCTTCCTCTTCAGATATCATAATTGATCCTTAAAAATCAATATTAGCCTAGTCGTCCTAGAATAACATGATTGTCTTTTAGTTATTTGTTCATATGGTACATACTCTCTAGGATGTCCTTACAGAGAAAGGCAGCTTGCAATAGCTTCCCACGGGTCCTGTTATTCCCTGAAGGCACCACAACAAATGGGAGATTCCTGATTTCTTTCCAACATGGCGCATTCATACCTGGCTACCCTGTTCAACCTGTTGTTGTCCGTTATCCACATGTGCACTTTGATCAATCATGGTGAGCTTTCTCTATGGATATTCTTTTCGATAGACATTCTTCTTTTTGTTGCCTCAACATTTTTTTATTTTATACCTTATTTTGTGTTTCAGGGGAAATATATCGTTGTTAAAGCTCATGTTTAAGATGTTCACCCAGTTTCATAATTTTATGGAGGTATGCATGCCTGCTGAGTTTTGGCACTTGCACCTTACACAATTAGCTCATCAGATGGATCATCTAATATGCAGGTAGAGTACCTCCCTGTTGTCTACCCTCCTGAGATCAAGCAAGAGAATGCCCTTCATTTTGCAGAGGATGTAAATATCTTCATCTCAAATAAATTTGTCATTCGACATCCTGTGCATTTCAATAGAAGCACGATAATGATGCCTTCCCTACAACCTTTTATTTCTGCAGACCAGCTATGCTATGGCACATGCCCTTAATGTTTTACCCACTTCTTATTCATATGGTGATTCAATGATCATGGCACGAGCAGTAGAAGCTGGAAAGGTAAAAAGGCTATGCATATGTATATAACATGATCTTCACTCTGAACCCCCAAACACTTTGACCTTTGTTTATTATGCCAACTGAAATCCTTCAAAATTTATGTACTTAATTAACTCGAAGTGGATACCCCATCCCTAGGAATTCGTCCCTAATACGCTGACTTTTCTATTTGCAGGCTAATTGCTCAAATTACATGGTACAAATGGCTTGGGTAAAAGATGTAAGTCTTTCCAGAACTACACTATTTAGATGTGTTTGCAGTATGATAATGCTGCAGCTGTCAAAATCTATCAAGCTAAACAAGGAAAATATTGTATTTAATTATTAGTGAAATGTTGCTTACACTAATGCCTAATTATTCCCTACAAGAATGATTAATTACGTATTAGTGTGCCTGTATGTGGTGTCCAAATTCTGTTGTATCAATCAATCATGAAATCCAGCATTGTATCTGATTTTGCTGTCTACCAGATGTATGGTGTAAACACAGCAGAAGCCATGGAGCTATTGGAAAACTTCTTGGCTATGAATCCAGATAGCGAGTAAGACTACTCATTCCTTAACGGAGAACTGCCATCATGCTTTACCAAGTCTAGGTTATTCTGTTGTTTCACAAATACATGATAAATAACGCTATTTAAACCCTGGCAGTGGACGTGTGAAAGCACAAGAGTTTTGGGCTCATTTTGGTCTGGATTGCAGTCCTCTGTGCAAGAAGGTACTGAAAAAGTTACAGCGAATGCTACCTTGCTTAACTGGATTGCCCACTTTGCTGAACTTCTACTCTTTTTGCAGATATTTCACTACTTCAATTCTGGCATTACGGATTCGATTACATTCCGTCAGGTATCAACTTCAATGTTCAATTGGATTTTACAAGACCCATGCAGTTTTACATACAACAGCAAGAATTGTGTAATGCACTGTGAGACCGTGTATCATGTGTGCAGTTCTTGGTTGGGTGTGCACACCTGAGGAAGCAACCATTGTTCCAGGGTGCGTGTGAGACCGCCTTTGAGAAGTGCAGGGATCCTGAAACATCCGACATCTCCAGGGGGCAGCTAGCTGACGTCCTGCGGTTAAGCATGCTTCTACCGTCTGATGACGGGGTAAGTCTCCGTCGCTCCTCTGCTACAAACGTGTATGTGTTACCATCAAGATGCCAATCATCTGAAAATGTAACCTTTGACAGATGCTGAGGCTGTTCAAGACGTTCGATGTTGATGGTGACGAAAAGATCAGCAGGGACGACTTCCTTACATGCCTTGGGAGGTTCCCCTTCCTCATCGCGTTCTTTGCAGCCCCAATCAATGGGGAAGTGTACATCGAGATAGTCTGAATGTGTGGTGCAGTGGCGTGTAAGAGTAAAGGCCGGAGCCTACAGACGCTGAGACGCAGGCAGGGGATCCCTTCGTTTATGCAATGGGATACCCACTACGGCTCCTCCATTTTGAAACCCAAACCCAAAACATCCTTATTCTTCGCTGGCATCAAGTGGCTAACCAGTATAGTGCGACAGTTTTGTTCCGTTTCTTCGTTGAAATTGTTGTTTTTATTACAGAAACCTCCTGTGAGATACCCGCCGGACTCTGCCTGTGGTAGTAGAATATCGATCGAGCCGAGAGTGCACAT
Organism: Panicum hallii; assembly: GCF_002211085.1. Taxonomy (NCBI): domain Eukaryota; kingdom Viridiplantae; phylum Streptophyta; class Magnoliopsida; order Poales; family Poaceae; genus Panicum; species Panicum hallii. The sequence continues at coordinate 1,131,152 of NC_038045.1, read as the reverse complement.
AGAAGACATTTGTAATCAAAGACATTTTTGGGCAAAGAATGACTGTAAAGTTGATTCCTGCTGTCTGTCATAGAGTACGTATTCCCCGAAAGAGCATATAGAAAAATCGCAACTTTTGAACGCACAGTTTAAGTCGGGTAATGAATCAAATCAAGTTGCACTAGGCTATCATTTTGACAGCATCTGTTTCTACACTTTATTCGTTGATGTTATGTACATACACCAGAGACGAACAATGAAAAACCAAAGAAGTTTAGAACGGGAAAGCCTCAAGGTGGCGAAAAACAGACGCTGCCTCTGCAAAAGAAACCAATTCTTTACAGTATAAAATGCGTCCCTTATCTCTTCGTTTTCTTTTAACCTTCTGTTGAAGATATTTTTTACATCACAATGCACTTCTCTTTCTTCGACTCACTTCTCGCTGGAGGTGGGGCGTTGGACCTCTGCTGCACAAGGACGATCACAATATTCGTATCCATCAGTTAAAGTAGCACAGAGAAGCAGGAAACAAGAAGCCAAAGCCTAAAAGATGCAATATAACAGCAACAAGAGAACCCATGGTATTAACCGGAACTGAGTTTAAAAAGATACTAAACTACGTAAATTGGCACACCATCAATTCATGTGATGCTTCGAACACAGAAGAAATCTTGTTTTGTCTATTACAGATAGACGGCCATGCATTCAACTTCGTTGTATGCACTCTCAGACTCGCATCACATCATCACCTTTTACTTGTTTAGGCCCCCCCAATTAAGCTTAGACAATTACTGATCAATTCGCTGGTGAAGCTTACGGAGGGAACATAGGTGACCTTGTGAGTTCACAAGTAAACTTTGTAAAGACCTCCCAGCAATAACATACTTGATTGAATACAGTAGCAACTAGCAACTTTAGGATTCAGAAGTAAGGTCATGATGGCTTCAAGACAACAGGTCGCGGCCATATTTGAATCCAAACTAAAACAATCCCAAACGCAGAGCCGATAAACATAGGTGGTAGTAAGAAATGAGGTTTTGATGGCAGTACGAGTATACAATTGCTATAATAGAACAAAGGAATCTTACCCTTGGACCAACAACAAGTCCTGGTCGGCCAGATTGAGTTGGTTGGTGCTGTATCTGTGGTTGCTGCTGCTGCTGCTGCTGTTGCTGTGGTGGTGGAGGTTGAAACCTTTGAGGTTGCCGCTCAAACTCCTGCTGCTGAAGTGCTATAGCTAGCTCCAGATCAGAGCTGCCAGCATAGGAGAACGAAAATGGACGTGTTAGAACTTGGGTAACACATGTGAAACAATAACATATCATAAACAAGGAGCAGCTGGTACAATGATTGTATTCAAGTCTGAATTCAACTTGTGCCACTGTGCATTGTGCAATCATTTTCCCATATCATTCACATTTTGTCAAACAAACTAATGTAAGTGCAAACTTGAAAACAGGCTTCCATGACTAACAGGTAGCTACAGCCTAATCAAACATCAGAATTTCTACCATACCAAACTGATTCAGATCAGCTAAAATAATGCATGATGAAGGTATTTAATTAAACTGATGCTCAGATTGAAGTAATGAACATGCTCAGTGCACATCTATGATACAACACATTGAACAAACTCAAGATCTCCTATAAACCAATAAACTGATTCAGATCAGATCAGCTAAAGTAATGCATGATGAAGGTATTTAATTAGACTGAGGCTCAGATTGAAGTAATGAACATGCTCAGTGCACATCTATGATACAACACAATGAACAAGTTCTCCTATAAACCATAAACTGCACGATGAAGGTATTTAATTAAACTGATGCTCAGATTGAAGTAATGAACATGCTCAGTGCACATCTATGATACAGCACATTAAACAAACTCAAGATCTCCTATAAATCATGCCAGATATTGGTCATTTTAAGTACATGTTAAGCCAACATTCCAATAGATGATCCCAGCCAAACGATCAAATAGTCAAGTTCAAATAGAGCCATGGTGCTGGGTTAACAGCAGAATACTGTGCCTCAGCTTCCAATGCGCTTGCTTGTCGAATCGATGGGTTTGGAGTGTATATGGTGGTGTGAGGGTAACAAATTTGGGAATGGAGTTTGTGGGCACGCGAGATGTGAGCAATGAGCCATTAAAAAAAAAACTAGGTCTCCAATTGGCATAATATCATATCCAACTGATGGACACTTGCTGCACATTACAAATTCATACAAGTAGTCACATGGTTGTGGATATCGAAAACTTCAAATATCATACACTCCCTGAACAATAAACCACAGAAAGAAAAGAAAGGTAGGAAGAACATACTTTCCAGAAGTGTTATCAAATTGAGCGATATAATCCTGTGGACAGAAATAAATTTGAACTGGTTAGCATTACAGTACTAATAAAAGGTATAGTAGTTTATTGATGTTATACATACAGCAGTACTCGTCATAGCTTGCTGCTCATTCCATGAATCGTTTCTTGGAGTTTCAGCCTTAAATGGTGTGAAGTTGCTAGTAAGAAAAACTCCATCACCATTCACCTAATATGTTGCCGGTTGAGAATTAAAAAAATCAGCAAGGATTTTCATTTCAAACGAGAATGAAACAATGACAAAAGAGTTAAACATACCTCATCCAACTTTTGCCACACCAAATCAGTTTGGCTTATAAAACCTTGATCGGTTGCTAGGAGATATAGACTCCCGTTGTACTGCAGCATAAATATAGAAAATAAATAAAAACAAATCCATTAAAGTAATCAGATAACACTTGATTTAGCATACCTTGAACATAGTGTTGAAGTGATTATTACGGAAGAATACACAAAGCTCTCTTTCGTTAAGTCCCTCTTGTAAACAGAAGAGACTGCAGCATTGAAATTTTACAATGTGATAAATGAGAATGCAACTGACAAAAATATGTATACAAAGCATAGAATACAGATGTACCCATAGACAGTTAGCTGGTTAGCAGTAGTCCGTAGAAAATTATCGATCAGTTCCCCTGAAAATAAATCAATTTGAAGTGTGAAGCCAAATACAGTAAATAAATCATTCACGGCCACAAAGAGATACATAGAAATAGTCAATAACTGTGGAAAAACGAATTCTCACATTGATATTCTGTGGCCTTGTCTTCTAAGCAATGGCTAGTTTCCCCAGTCTTATCAGCCTGCTCAGCAAGAACCACCTCCCCCTCATACACTGGCTCTTGATTTTCATATGCCACATTTGTGGTGCCAAGTATGTGCTCTTCACCTTGGTATATTGGTTCACATTCCTGAATGCTTGAAGGTGGAGGCTCCAAATTATTTAAAGAATCACATTTCTCATCCAGTTCTGTTGTAGCATGACCTGGAGCAGCTTCACAAGCTGCAGCTGAGTCACAACTGCCCTCAATATCAGTAGACTCGTCTGCACCAAGATGTCCTCTGCAGGTTTCGTTATCAGCTTCAACAAGAATGGGAGTAGCAGGCTGGTCGTCACTGGGAGCAAAAGATTCATGAGACGGATAAGCAGGAGTAGATTCTGAAGATTGAACAGATTTATCAAGGTCCCCTGGTAGCATATTCTTCATTGCATTGTCCTCAGGTTCTTTAGGTGTCAAAGCTTCTTGGGATTCTTTGGGCACAACTTGACTGCTATTAACAGCACCATTTGTGACCGGTAGTACGGAACCATCATCACTCACAGCATGACTACCATGTTCCTCTTCTTTTGTTAACCCCACCACCTCAGGTGCCTCTGACTGAAAACTCTCACTCTGTGGTGTTTCCTCCACGTTGGAGGATGAATGACTATGCAAAGTGTCAAAAGAAACAGATCCATCAACTGCAGCTATAGTTTCAGCTTTGGATAGATTAAGGACCCTCATCAGTTCCTCTTCTTCCTCACGGTCACCTCGCCTTATTTGTGGTTCAGCTGAGTCTGGGAGTGTATGTTCATCAAATGATATCCCTTGAGAAACACTGGGTGAAGGAATCTTTAATGCTGCAGTAGTCGCAGCAGCAAAATCGACAGGTTCTTCCTCCATATGTTTACCCTCTTCTGTTGGTTTCCCTGACTTGAATTCAGCGAGCCCAGAAGCAAGAGCATTGTAGGACTTCGATCCAATAGCAGTAGCAGTTTCAGTATCCTGAAGACAATATTGAATCAACAATGGTAAAAGGTGGCTTGCAAGTTGCAAAGCAAATTAAATTTGCATCTATTATACAGGGCAAATTTTAGGTTACTCCCAAATTGGTACGGATCGCCCATTCTATTTGATTAAATGGCTAAGATTAGAGAAGGTGACCTCATCCATAACTATTAAATACATGTTAGTGATTTTCTATTTGGAAACTTTGTACAATAGGACGTAACGTATTTGGAATGCATACGTATTTTATTTGGTCTATATTCTTTTGTGTCACCGTATCTACTATTTGTAATGAATTATTTTTCTCAAATACACAAGAGAGCTGCATATCATATCACTAAAGAAGAAAAATATGGTACACAACCAGTTCAAATCATTATGATAATAGAAAAGGATGAGCCACGTACTAATTAAACACATGATCCACAGAAACCCACCCACCTGTACTATTTGTAATGAATTATTACATAGCTAATGTACAGATGGATCCAACGTGTCAAGTTAGTGGTGAGGAGAAGACAAGATCAACATCGCAGGTGAGTGGTGAGGAACAAAGTTTTTCTTAAAACAAATGGGGCAGAAGTGACAAGGAACAGCTCTAATTGGCAGTAGTGCACACGTGTCATGTTCACGAATATTTTGTCAGATAGTGCGTGCACCTTGCCGGTTAAATTGATGGACACGAATACACGATTGATCAGCATTGAATTTTGGTGGCTTCCTAATACTAATATCAGGGGATAACTTCCCTATACAAATTAAAACGGTCAAGATGGCAGCAAGCTCAGTAATTAACTTTCCTTTTAAATCTTTCCTAGCACGACCATGTGTGCGCACCGGTTACACCAACTAATTGGTAGTCAATTCAGAAAATGGAAGGTCTAAATTTTCCCGCCTAAAATTTAAGAGGGAGTAGCTTTAAAGGGCTCAGTACGTAGACTTCACAATTTTAAGCGTACATCAATGTCGAACCAGAAGTGCATAAAAACACCAGAGACAGGTAGTCAGAGACTGTAGGGTACGCAACTACGCATCCTAGATTAACAGATCGCTTTGCATAAGATAGCAAATCTAACAAGTTTTGGAAACACAGACCCAGAAAACAAAAAGACCTACCAAGCCAATGACATAATCTAATCATGTAAACATAAGCTTTCTAGGACTAAACTAATCAGTTCTATCAGTGGAATGTTGCTAGTGTAATTTCAACAAAAAAAGCTAATAACTGTATCAGATGGTTTAGTCCATGGATCAGAACTCTGTAGTGAGTGCAAAACTTAGGAACAATATGACATGCACAAATCCAATTGAAATCAGCAACATCACGGGACAGCCCACGGCAGCATTTTAGCTAAGTGGTAAGGTAGCAAACACACCTGAGGGTCCACTATCCATCCATGGTATAGTGGGATATCCAGAAGATCAAATATGGCACGCTCTCGGGTGAACTCAAAGTCATCAATCCTGCAACATCCACACCCCAATGAACATCAGAATAAACATACATTCACACAAGCACACGACAAATCACCGATCAACAAGCTGAAAACCCTTACGCACTTCCTGAACATAACATTCACGTCAATGCCTGTCGTGAGGCGCGGGAGAAGGTCGATGGCATCCGCGATGTTCTGCTCCCGGTTGCGGACGTACTCCTCGTCCTTGTCCTACGAATTGCATCCCAAAACCATTATCACACCGATCAATACCACAGCCCGCAACCTAATTTAATCTAACGTGCACACTGCTGTTGCATCCCAACACAACACCATTCTCATGTTGATCAACTGAACAGAAACAACCCCCTATAGAGAGAGTTAAAACCGAACCTGTACGGCGCTGTTGGAATCAATGAGGCGTTCGGCGACAAGCGATAGCAACTTCTGCTGCGACACCTCGCTGGCGTCCGGGTTCAGGCTGATCACATTCTTCAGCAGCAGCACGTTACCTGCACAAACGAAAACCGGAGACATAAGTACCGCTGGAAAAGCACTTCGCGCGCGCGGTGAACTCGCAGGGGGTTCGGAATCGAGCGGGAGCTCACAGATGGCGAGGAGCGGGCAGGGGCCGTTGTCGTTCTGGTAGACGATGGGCGTGCGGCGTCCGAGGAAGTCGACGGCTCTCGTCCGGTGCATCACCTCCGGCGCCTCGGCGGGCGGCGCGGCCGGCTGGGACTGGGGATCCACCTCCGCCGCGCCCGGCGGGGCCACCGGCGCGGGGAGGTGGGGCGAGGGGTCGGACGACATGGACGGATCTCCCACGCGATCCCCGGGGCGCGGAACCCGCCGGAACCCTAACCCTAGGGCGTCGCCGCGGGAGTCGCCGTCGCGGGAGGAGGCGCGCGTGCGATGTCGCGAGGTGAGGACGGCGGAGATGAGGGGGGAGAGAGCGGAATAGAATACGAGGCAGTGGGTGGGGTGGCGTGGAGAAGGTGAGGGGAGGGAGGGTGTATTAGTAAAAAAGCAAACGCAAGTACGTTTGCAGATTAATCCCGCATTAGTGGGTTTTCTTTGGATTTGGTGCCTTAGCTTTGAGATAATTTTGGGCGCTAGGCTATCATGTTTCTGGGAGTTTTGCGATTTGGGGCCGCGGTTTCGGATGATTCCCGGCATGTATTTAGGGAGGTCGGTGGGCAGCGGGCTCTTGCGGTTCTCTAGCGTGCTCACTAGCACAACGCGGCTCCAGCGACTTGCAACTAACAAACTTAACTACTTCAAGTACAGGTTCTGACATTGCTGTTTTATGTGTCCACTCGTTTCAAAGTGAGTGATGATACAGATGTAATCGGAGGTAGAGGTGGAGGAAGCAACTTGAACAGTTGGGAACTAAACAGGGCCTAGATAACAAAAACCCATTAGGGCCTACGAACCCTACCTATATGGCTAGATGACAACAACACAAAGATGAAACGGCATCGCGCACAGTATAGACCCATCCGAAAAAAGGGGCCGAAATGACAGCGACTTTTATCTCAAAAAAAAAGACTACTCGAAGCGATCGGAGCCGGACGAACGACCCGCGCACGTCACATCGTTTGCTTGTCTGCTGCGCGCTTGTTAGCGGGGAAGGAAGGAAGCGGACGCGCTTTCCAGCTTGGTGTCGTCTTCGGCCAAGACTCATGCTCTGTTTGGCTAGCGCGCGCACGTTTCCTCCTCTCTACGAAATACCCAATCTCTCAGGGTGGATACGGTAAAAGGGCATGCGGCCTCTATCTCGGCCGTCGGGCGGCCGCGCACCGCTTGATCCGGCCGTCCAACGCGTTGCCTATGGTAAAGGGTTTATCATGCGCCGTGCCCGATGCGAGTATTGTGCGGCACACCTAAGCACGTGACCGACAGGCAGGAAGGCGCTTTGGAATGATCGATGCTCCTAACCAACGTCTTCAACAACTTGCCAAACACAATCAGCTCGCCCTCTCGTTGCAGCAAATTTTTAGAAGGCTCGCGTTACGTGCTTATTGCATACAGATGGGGTTAAGCTGTGTTTGGATCGTCTAGAGCTAAAACTTAATGCCTGCTAAAGTTTAGTGCAACCAAATTTTAGCACATAACTATGGTTAAAATTTAGCTAGATAAGGAAGAATAATATCATTAGCATCTATCGGCTCTCTTTTTCTAAGCTAAAGTTTAGACACCATTTTATGGTATTTAGATCATTCGTTAGCATGGATTTCTGTTTGGATGGATTAGTACTTAAAATTTTGCGCTTTTATCCATTAGCACTTGGATCTAAATAGAGTGTTAGCTACTACCGCATGTGGTACAGGTACAAAAATACTAGCTCCAACTGGTATTTTTTTCGCAAAAAGTTTTTGTTAGGGAGAGAAGACAAATAATGAGCTATCGATCGTTAATAACAATGCTGCACTGGCCCATCAAAGCACTGTCAGCCCATGGGTTGGCCCAATCTACGCACTCGCTCCATTAACCCCGCCTTTTCGAATCGGAATACGGGAATATAGCGAGACTACGGACTAGCCCGTTTGGAATTCAAAAGCCATGAAGAAGAACGTTGCGGTCTGCTCGGCCCATTTTGGGCTAAGAGTTGCGGCTAGGCCCAGCCCAACGAGGAAACAGAGCAACCGAAGCTCGCCTGCACTTGCACGTGTGTTCGTCGTCGTCGTCCTCGCTGCCGTCGGCAAGTCCACGGCTCAATTCAGGATTCGGGGGGTTCTCGGGAGGTGGCTCTCTGCAATTTGCCAGCCCCCCTCGTTCCCCGAAACCTCCGTCGCCGGCGCTGGCCAGGACGCACGGGGTCCTCTCTGGCACGGGGACTTGCGGCCCGGATTTGCCGGAGAGTCCAAATGCGTCTCGTCGAGGAGGGGGAGGCGCCCAGCCGAGCCGAGGTAAGTGCGCTCCGCCTGCTCCTGCCTCGCCTTGCTCGTTAACGCGGAATCGCGAGGGATTAGATTAGTGGGTATGCTTTTGCAATGTGGGTGTTCTTTTGTTGCGCGCTGTGCCGTGAATAGGGATCATCAATGCATTCTAAATTTGCTCGAACGTTTCCCAGTGCGATGCCTGAATAGGGATCAGATGATGAATGGCTGCATGCCCCATTGATGAGGACCGGGATGTCTCCCTGAACACTTAAACTCTGTTAGCCAGACCAATTAATGAATGCTGTGCAGGAACCCTCTGCTTGGCTGGTCCAATGTGGAAATTTTGTTTTGCTTACATAGGGTAAGTCCAGCTTCGCTGTGAATCTGTTAACTTGCACATGCTCGTATAGTCGTGTGGAATACAAGGATGATATGGTTGCCATGTCATGTATGCAACCATGAAGCTTTGCCTGGTTCTCGAATTAGTTGTCATTACTTATACACAGAATTAGAAAATTTGGTTCATATATCTAAATAATCAGTTTGGATTTCTATCGTTCATCGAAAAAAAGTTTAGATTTCTATCTGAGTTTCGAACTTTGGTGCCATTTAGTATGATTGTTTTTCTAGCTTGACACGCAATATTTCCTCATTTCACACGATTGCACCGTCTGTTGTATTCATTCTGCCACCATAACGAGAGTTTGGTATGATAATTGTAGGAGGAGCGGATACACTCCAACAATTTGTGACTCGAGATGTTCCTATCTGCATTTGTGCAGGTCATAAATCTGTAAGACTGTAAAAGACTGATTCCTGACCAGGAGCATGATCACTGGCGAATGGAAGATGTGCAGCAAGTGCTTTGAGGATCTATCTAATCAGGCAACAGGTATACAAGATCTGAGTTAGGATATGACCCATTTAGTTGACTGCAACTAATTGGCATATTAGTTTGATAATCGTAGTTTTGCATGCCAGGGATCTTAAAAAGTTATTTAATAATCACAACAGTGTATCTGTAGAAGACAACACTCTATTCTTTCTGTTTCGTTCCTAGTTTAATCTTCACAATAACTAGATAGCTACCTAAGGGGGAAAAACGAGCTAGGTAACTGTCTGCCACTATCCTCTGAAGAGAAAAAGAGTGAAATTGTTTTTGGTTAATACTAATTACCACTCAAAAATTTTTGCCTGACGTGTTCAGTTTTGTGTGAATAGACAGTTATTGTGGTCTTGCAAAGGAGTTGCCGAAAGTGGGTGATTTGATTGCAAAAGTGATTATTTAATTGGAAAAGATGCATCATGCATGCCATGAGACTGAAATGCAGGCATCAATGCTTACTGATAAATGCTACATCCATCATGCGGTGAAGATGTACATGAAGCTTGATAGAGAAAAGGCATGTTTTAGTTATGAACCCAAAAGAAGATTATTTCTCTTACCCCAAAACAATAGGTTCCATCTCAAGGAACGGTCACTTCTCAGAAGCTGCCAAAGAAGTGAGAGCGCCATTACTTGGTCTTTATTCACCAAGTATGCTGCAATGCTGTGTACTGAACATATTGCGGCGTCCCCAAAAAGATGTATGTCTACTAGAAGCTAATGGCACCAATCCTTTGGATGTTAGTCTGACAGTTTCGAACAGGCTCCTAGTTGAAGCAAAACGGAAACCTTGTTGCATGTACCTGTTCGTGTTTTTTCCATTTGAACCCGAGCGTCTCAGGTTTTCAACAATGCTCTATTTATTATGCTAATAACCACTATTTGGTGACCCCCTCTTTGTCAGAACAACTGTTTAGAACAGTCAGGACCAATCTTTAAACCTTATATCAGTGAAAGGCATAGTATGCCATTGTCTGTTTTATATTACCAATGTCACTGATAATATGTTGATTTTACAGATGGCTTGTGTAATACCACCAAATGGTTCCCTACTTTCTCATTCAGTTACTGGAGTAAGCCAGGGAAATTACGGAATGGCAAGCCTGGTCCCGGTAACAATTCCATCAGGTATGCTACATGAAAATTCACAGTGCGTCCTATCAGCAGCATCTGGTAAATATTACTGATTGATGGTGTCATCATGCTTGTTAGAAATATGTTGCGGTGTCGTATGTTCCAATATATATATATATATATATATATATATATATATATATATCTTTTATCTATGCACACATGGCAATAGGATCCAACATACCCAGGCTTGCCCAGCGTTGTCATTCTATTGTGTTTCTAGAACTACTTCAGTTTGCACATCATTTTTGTTATCAAACCTTAGTTGGCCTTGGCCAATTCCTTTTGAAATCTTTTCCCGCTCCATAATTCTCCTGCTGAATGCTAACAGCTTAGTAGCTTTACAAGATCAAAACTGCAAGTGGCCCTTGTTTCCTAAAGAAACAAACAGTAGGTGAGCTGGTCACCAGGTTCCCTTACTGTCAGATTGATTTAGTACTCATGGATTCATTCCCTTGCTCTGTTTTCATTTCTTCTGATAACACATCTCATTATCTGCAATTTCCTTACTGGACGGCAATTCCTTGCAGATGAAAACGACCGACTGTCCGATTCACCACCAATAATTGGGGTATGGAGGACCTGTCTCCCTGAAATAACTCAGAGACTGTAACTGTATGGTTCAAAGTTCAGACCAGGGGCATGGACGAGCGAGCAACGACGGACACGCCCGCACGGCCGTCCCGGCCACCCGGGGGTCCCTTCCGGCAGCTACAGGGCGTCCTCGCCGTGTGCACGTGTGCATGAACTTGTCCCCCTGGTGTTCCATCACGCATTCATGCGCGCCGTGGCTGTTGCTGATTGACTCGGTGCTTGTGGAGTCGGGACACGGGTGGCCCGAGCTGGCGCAGCCGGGCGGACACGGCACATGCCTGCAGTTGGCGCCACACTGTTCATCAGGAGATGGACTGCAACTCCTGAGAGGGTGTGCTCCCAAGTCTCTCCCCCATCCGCAGCCGCTACAGTTGATGCAGAGTACTCGCTCGAAACTTTTGCTCAGAGGCTTGGATTGGATCGCCCTGGTTATATGGGCGCCGCTCCTGGTGTTCCAGTTCGGTTTGGATGCAGAGCGGAGAAGGTCAATTTCTGGTGCAGGGTGGGAGTTCTTGAGATTGGTTGCTTGCGCCAACACTGATAATTTGGTCAATGTGTCTTGCAACAGGAGACTTGGCTAGAAACAGTGCTTGGAGAACCCAGGTTTGGTCAAACGCTGAAGAGGACTCCAGCTGTGTGCATAGGCTCGTGCGGCAGCCTGCATGCAGCTACATGTCTGATATCTGACAGAGCACAGACATCTTCATGTACTACTATACCTGAATAAGATTTATGATCGATTCATTTCACCTCATAAACAAATGAAGAATTCTCTCCTAATCATATAAGCATGGAATTCATCCAACCATGCAGGCACAGGCACCACACCATCTGTACTATGTATGTACTCAAGAAGCATGCAAACAAGGGAGTGACAGCATGATGGCAGTTGAGGTATGCAATGAACTACTTTTCTCTGGAGCAGCAAGCCCAAGCAGGGGAGGCATGCAATTAGGGCATATTCTACTGCAAGCACTACGGCTAAACATCACATGATCGCCACCATTTGGAAGAAGGGGAAAAAAAAAGATGCGGGGGTGGGGCCCGCCCCCCTAATGATCCTTTTTAGCCCAGCCCAGCAGGTGTTTGTGTCTCATCTAGTGGGGTACTAGGAGGGGCTTAAGATACTGCCTAGTGATCTTGAGACATGTGCTGCTGCTAATGCTTCATTAAAGGGTGAATGGATCGCAGCACACTGCTGCCGCTGCTGCCGCGAACACACTCACGATTCGATTAGTTTAAATATATTTCTTGTTTGCTTTGTTGTGTTAGCGGTAATAGGGTAGATTAGTAGGGGGGCGGATGATGATGCACTGCGAGCCTGCAACCTACGGCCACCAAATATTTTATACGTTTTTTTGGCGCTAGCATATCTTTCAGTGATCACAAGAAGCTACGGTGCCTACCCTGTTCATCTGCTGGCCCATTGGAGGCAAGCTTGCTACAAATGGAATCGATGGGGCCGATGCACAACTGGACAGAAAGTTTTTATTTTTATTTCTGTTTTTGCCCCTGCTTGGAAAATACTACAGTATTTATGCTCCACTACTAGCCTGCTTTTACTAATTATTATCAGATGCAATTTGGTCTGCTATGTGTATCCTTATTAGTACATATAAATGCATTTTATAATACTACACATCCACTTGAGATTTGCTCAAGGGGAATACAAGTTTTTTTTTCTCGAATACGCAGTAGAGCTACGTATCTTTTGTATTAATAGGTAGAAAAAAGGAGTTTTTTACAACGCGCTGTGCCTGAACACGCGCAGCTTTGGTTGTGAAGGGGAATACAAGATACTCCTGGTTGGTCTGAATTTTGAAGGCTTTGGGCTGTTTATTATTAAGGTGGTGATGAGATAATAACACTAATCCAATTTGATGAGCAACGATGTATTTTGGAGCATTTGGTGTATATATATGCAGTGATAGAAAGAAAAGGAGAACAAAAATGCTAGCAAAGGTAGGGGGAAGAGGAGGGCGGTACTAGCTTAGTAGGTAGGAGTGTAGCTGCTAGAAGGTAGCGCGGTGATCAGTGCATGAGTGTTGAGTGAGTTGAGAGGTGAAGGGAGGGTAGAGGTGATCGGAGAGAGACGCGCGGTGAAGGGCGTGGTGACCGACCGGGTGAGGCATGCAAGCATGCAGGCATGTGACGCTTGGCCCAGCAGCCATCAAGTCGGCCGGGCCGGGTTTCTATTGCGCTTTCTTGTCAAGCCGCTGCGACAAGGGACGGGGCATCCCTATTGCATCTATTTGCTCGTGGAAACGCCGCCCGGCCGGCGGAGCTGGTGAGATGAGCTACCTGCTGCTGCTGCTGCATCGGCCGGCCTCTCCATCGCCGCTGCTGGTGCTGGCCTCTGGAGAGGAAAAAAAATAAAGCTACTGTTCTGCTATAGTGCAACCAGTACGAGGCCACCACATATACACTTGGACACGCGAGGCGACCCATAGCTGGCGCTGGAACAAAAGGCATGCATGGCCTTTTCCTGCTGGCTTTAGTTTTTCTTCTTGCTCCTCTTTTATTTATCAACCTATAACTTCACAGCTGATAAAAAAAAAAGAAAAATTCAAAATATTTAGATATGCGCATGATAGAAAATTCTAGTAAATTAAAAGCTAGCTAGCAATTAGTGTGGGAAGCACTGAAACAGTACCTTGAGAAATACTAGTACTAGCAAATTAAATAATTAATCCTCCGATTAAGAGCTTCCTGCAACAGCTACTGTTGAAGGAGTTAGCTAGAGTACAGAAGAGGTGGGGGCCATCAGTTGACTTGGACTTGTGTCTAGTTTCCCTGCCTGGGGGATTAAGCATGCATGTCTATAATTGCAAGCATTACAATAGAGGTTTGTTTTATTTGTTTTTCTCTGAGGTGTTACAGTAATCTCCAGTATTCTCTTTTGCAGATGATTTGGATTCACTGGCACAAGTGTTTCTGTTGTCAGCTTCATTGGCACGTCACGTGATATCTATGTCAGGTCGTAATTCGAATCATCATGTCCTGGCCATACCCTTTATATGATCTCATCAGAGCCTCAGACGCTGCAGGGAGAAGAGCAGCTTTTCTAGCTAGTTAGTTATACAGTTAGCGAAAATTAGCAGCTTTATATTTAGTACAGGTGATGATGAATCGGAGTTGTTTAGGCATGCAATTCCCTTTCAGAATGGTCAAGAGCAGGAGGAAGAGGTGCTGTCGATTTTTGGGACCTGCAGCATCATATCGTCCAATCCACAGGATGACACAGCCGGCCGGCCTGAGTGTGTCATTCAAAAACCTAATGGCACACCTCTCAAGGCATGCAGCACCTCCGGCCGGCATCCCTCTGCAGCAGGTTGCTCCTCAAGCGACGACCCCCAAACTCCAAAGGGAATGAGTTAGTTAAGCATAGGGATTTGGGCATTATGCATGGCACTCTCTCTCTCCCCCCCCCTTTTTCTTTTTTCTTTCTCTCTCCTTCCTCGGGTGTGGGTGTGTATGTCTTTGCAGTACATACATACAAACGCGCGCACATTCATGTGGTGTTGTGGATGGGGACAGAAAGGGACTGAAATGAGTGAAAGGGAGTAAAAGAAGAGTCAACTCGTGTATTGCACAGGGCTCGAGAGCAAAGGCCAGCAAGTACTCAATTATTGGGACCTCACCCACATCACTGTCAATGTCAAATTTTAGGGGCCCTTTTAATCCCTTCTGTACCCAACAAAGCCAAACAGATAAACAAAGTAAAAAAAAAGAATTCGATCGCCTCAGTACTTCCTTCTTCAGAGTACAAGGATCTTCTATTTTCAAATTTTACCCCAACACTACTCATGTATTAGCTGCTTTCATATCGCTCAATCAGACACAATATATTAGAGAGTTGTACCTTTTCTTTCATTTTAGGGCAATATATCGAAGTTGTTCATCATGCTACGGGCAGGGATCTTTTGTATTTTTTCCCTGCTTGATCACTCTATACACTAATAAACAAGTATAAAAATAAAAGGGAATTAAAATACCGGTATACTTTAACATATGTGCGTGCTTGAATGGAGATGGATAGATACGATCTCATTTCAGATAAGCAGAGCAAAATGCTTTGCATTATTTACAATGACCACATGAAGGGATTACACAAACACACATATCAGTGGAAACATATTCTCTCTTCTCCTTTGGCCTTGGCTGAATGACCCATGGTGCCTGTTTGCTGCATGTAGAGCACACTGTTCATATGTGCACTAAAGAAAAAGTTAGGCAAGTTTCTTATCACAAGGGCCTTTAATTGGTACTCCGTGGAAAACTGAATTATGCTTTGACCCAATATAAAAGAGAACCTAAATGTAAGGTATTCAGATGCAGTTACGCTTTTCAATCAAATTCAGAGGCTTAGAAACTCGCACGTGTCAAACAATCAAAAGGCATATGTTTTATGATTTTGACTGAATATACCTTTTATGTATCACAAAAGAATTGTTGTACTCCAAATTGCAATGGTCAATGATGAACTAGTTCTTTGCATAGTGGTTTACTTAGAAAACATCATGGTTTTCTTATGCAAAAATAATACCATTCTGCTGGGATCATGGTTCTTGCATGTGGGCACATAAAAAAATCAAATTTATATAAATAAGACCATACCGTAGTGCTAACCATATATATTATGGGTAATTAATTAAGATAGTTGATTCTTCGCCCATTGTATATGTTCTTTTTTCTTCGTGTCCCAGATTTAAGCAATTACATAATCATTAATTTGCAACTAGCATGTTATTAGATGTGTTTTTCCATTTTGCTAATCAAAACAAAATCTCTGATGATAGAACTTTTAGCACATATAGAGACTGTACCTTTTAATTTGGGTGGTTTCATATACATTGCTACGAAGAAAAGATCAAATGGAGTTAATTATGTTCCTATTGCATATGATGATACCTGACATTTTTCTTAGTACTTGGAAACCATTCTTAATGTAGGTATATCAGGCGCCGACTCTAAAAAAAATTACCTAAACTATAGTTACATGTTATATAAAAATTCGCGACCATTTTATGTGTACAAATTTCACCCAAATAATTTCATATCAAGCTGGACCCACATGAACTGATGCACCTGCAACGCAATGATATGTCTCATTTCTGAGTCCGGCTGAAGAGATGAATGTGGCGATGATTAATTCACTCAGATGACAGGAAGAGAATATATGCATAGATATTCTATTCTTGCCTGGTTCAGACAAACCGCTCCAGTGTTGTACAGGAGAGAAAATGGGGCCTGGAGAGAATGGAAGCTGGCCGTTGTTTTTATTCAGTCCTTGCATTGCTGAGTATACATAATTATTGGAATAATTCACTTGGCCCATCCATCTATTTTTTTCAGGACAATAATCTTTTCATCTAAATTTATTGAGTTAAAGGTGGGGTTTGAACTGACAACTAACAAACAACTGATCGAGATCAAACTCGATAATCAGATAAGTATTACTAGGCGTCTAAGCCGGTCACCCTAACAAAATCTTAGTCCGGCATCCAGACTATGCATCGCTATGGTAATCGCCCATCACGTTATTAATTCTATCATCAAATCCTTTGAGGATCGGATCGATCTTTTATTTAGTGCACGCTACTGTGTTATTTTGGACACTTGAACTTTTCCACTGTGTGAATCACTCCCATCGACAAGAGACCTTGCCGACACATATGCACCCTCTACACTTCTTGCGCATTCTTTCAATTCTTTTTTTACTGAAACGACATAGATCGTCCATATAACCTACCGCTGGTTGGTTGGTCTGCCTTTTATCATATCAGACCGTGAAAGGACTCACTAGTATTGCAACCATACAAATGTCGATCAGTCGAGAGATGGAAGCTTGACTTGATCATTGCTAACCCGTAATCGTCATCGATCTTCTGATTGATCGATCAGAAAGAGTTGCATGCATCTAATCTAATCTCGCTTGCTACCCACTCCTTTTATTTGTAGAGCATACAACAGCACACACAAGATATTACACATTTTGGTCGTCTCTGGCTGTTGGCCTCCAGCATATATAGTGCGTACTGGGCCATGGAAAAGACTTGATTTGAGTTGGTTATGATCACTATCCATGGTGCCTCATGAGACATTCTGTGTCTACATGGAGCAACAGAGATGAAGGGGACCCACTAGGTAGAGACCAAAGACCTAATAAGCTAATAAGACCGCCTGTTGCTAGCTTAACCAACAAAAGTGGCTACTAGGAATGCATGGTTGCGCATGGATACATACATGTAGGATCAGAGGTAGTAGGAGAAGTGCGTGCATGCAGCTGCTGGAACAGTCGGAGTGGAGGCCCATGCATGTTTTTGCTATATAGCTACCATGCGACCTTGTCATATGGTTTGCTGTCACGTCACAGCAGCATGTAAATGTATTATGAACACATTAAGAAACTAATATAGTTGTCAACCTCAACTTCAAGTTTCAAGAAAGTATATATAGTATAGTACCCGCACTTGTCAGCGTCAACTACTACAACTTCCATGCTAATTAAACAATGGCAGGATGTGTGTATAGTTCAAGGTGTGCTTTAGTTTTGATCATTTCAATAATTACAGAGCTGGCGCTTTTTCTTTACCTCCAGGTGTTTCCTTTGAGCATTTCTTGGGGCCTCAGACCGTACATGCCTAGCTCCCATATGTAGGCCTCTTTTGGCACGCATGAATTTCACAAGATTTTGGCAGAATCGTTTGAATTCCCCGTAGGAATTGGGGGAAATCCCTCGTTCCAAATAAGGCCACATATACTTGGTTTGGGCCATCGCTTTTCCTTCGATCCAACATAAACACATACTTTCTCCGTTCTAAAATGTAAGGTGTTTAATTTTATCCTAATTCAAACTTTTCTGAATTTATTTGAAGTTTATGGAAAAATATATTATTCTATAATACCAAATAAATGCACCACCAAGACATATTTCATGGTGGATTTAGTAAAACTAACTTAGTGTTGTGGATGTTGATATACTTTTTTTATAGATCTGGTCAAAACTAAATGATTAAATTTAGCTTAGGATAAAATTAAATTGTACACCTTGCCTTTTTCAATATATGGAGTAGGACTTGTCACTAGCTAATATAGTTCCATGCATTTGTGTTCTCACGATCGTTAATATAAGTACTCGTTTTTGCTGCTCTTTTGGGCATTTTATCCTCGCTTGGTCCAAAAAGGTAAACTGAGCAAATGATTGCTTCGTTAATTCTAGACTAACAGGATTTGCTCAAAATAACCCCGGCCCGCGATGCGATGCTAAAAATGCACGACGGGAATCGTACGTGCCACAGGGACATGAGAGCGAGACAAGCTCACAAAGGTGGTGTTCCTGTGGCTTCCTCTTCCCCGGCGCAGAGGATCCCTGCAGCCTCGGGTGTGCTTTACATGATGATCAGCGACCTTTTTAAGGCAAGGGGAGGAGGATCATGAGGCACTGACAGGTTCTAGACCAACTGGTGTCGACGCCACGCCACGCCATGCCATGGCATGGCGCGGCCCGCAGCAGGATGAACAGCAGCAGCGGCGTCAGAGCAGATCGAAAGAAAGCCAGGGGCATGTGGTGACAACAAGACACCAATTTAAAACGCCATGGCCGCAACAACAAACACGGGGCCGGGCCAGCTGCCTGCAGGGATCCATCCATGTCCATGTCCATGCATGAAGCTTCTCTCACTAGTCACTAGTGTAACTGTTCACACTCTCTCGCTGCCGCCTCACCCTACCGCCGCCTAGCTACAGTGCCGCCGCGCGCGCGCGCGTCTCCCTCTCTCTCCTCCCTCCCCAGTCCCTCCCATGGCGTTCAAGAACGTGGTCGAGAGAGAGAGAGCAGGGAGCTGCGGCCTGCCGGACAGCAGCGGCTTTCGCGGCCGGCCGGAAAGGGCACCCGACACAGGCCCTGGATTCCCGCCACGTGGCGAGGCATGCGCCGTCCGCTGGCGCCTAGACGGCCGGGATGGCCCCACGCTACGCGCTCCCTCGGGGTTTTAAACTCGCCCAGCTACGGCCACTCCTCCTAGCTGCCGCTGCCGCTGCCGCTGCCGCCGCTCCCGTTCCGTTCCCCCTCTCCTTTTTTTTTTCACTTTGCCTTTTTTTCACTGCTCCTGCTCCACTCCACCTGCAAAGTCAGCTTTCCGGTGATGGCACAGGCGGATGAAAATTCCCAACAGTTTTTGAGAGTGCGTGCAACATTTCCTGTCTGCAACAAGGTACTAGTGCACTATAGCATGCAACGCTTGTCCCGGCCCAAAAGATTTTGCTCACCCAGCCGGCAAAGGTGTTGGATCGGAATATACTAGATGTCTCAGTAATAATATTATACTATTCTGCTGGTACTCATAAGTAAATCTACCACGAACTCTAAAACATTTCATGGAGAAGGTACACTTTTTTATGTATGGACTTACAAATTTTCTTTTTCGTGCATGTCCACATTGCATGGTACAATAATACTACTAATTCTCTTGTACTACCTCTGCATCCATATAGCAAAACAGTTGTTTCCAAGTAACACATTCATTGTGACAATATGCAAGGACACGATACTAGCTGCATTAATGCGCTAGATAGTATTAAGCAAGCTTAAAGTTTATGCACGAATATAATTGAACTGAATTGAATTGTTGCAGCTCGTAGGCTCCATGCTTGTGTAGTGTACGTTACTTTTGACCATACCTAGCTAAGTGGAGCTGCCTATACATATAGTGCTGTCCTTGTACTTCGGGTAGCTAATAAGTGGTACGGTACTATGTCATTGACAATCATATGCTTTTTTAGAGAGTTAAAAATAAATAAATAAAAAGAGACCATACATGCTCTGTTTTTGCAACCATAAATAAAATATCTCCTCATCATTTAGTAATTAAATAAAAATTGATAAGTATTCTAATGTTTTGTTATAAAAAATACCATGCATGCATGCTACTAGTATAGTGCAGTAGGAGTATTCACCCTTCTGTTGGACATGGACATCAAATAATAGAATAATATACTCAGATAACGGAAATAAATTATTCTACCAACTGAGCTGAACTACCAAGTGCAGTGCATGCGAGCTGATGTGGGGAAGAGGAAGACGACGACCACACTGCAAAGGTATTCTTTCTCCTGTCAGTAAAAATTCCTCCCTGTCCTTTGTCGCCTTGTAGTCATGCTGTTATTGACAAGGCATGAAGAAGGGCAAGGACAGCTCCGGTAATAACTCGGCAAGGCGAGGTACAAAATGTAAAAAGGGTGGCAAAGGCAAAGCAAAACAAACTCTGCAAAAAGAAAAGGAAGAAAAATACACTACCCCGCCATTCTCTCTCCCCCCCCTCTCTCTCATTCCATTTCTTCCTTTTCCTCTCTCTTGCATCCCTTCTCTCTTTCATCTGGTTGGGTGGACAGAGAAGGGAGCACGCAACCAAGGAACCGAGAGAGAGAGAGAGAGAGAGAGAGAGAGAGAGATAAGAGAGGTGAGCTGTGCGCGAGCAATAAATAGAAATTAAGGTCCGAGCCGCCTCCATGGCGGCGTTCGCAGGCGCCCTCGAATTCGTCCCCCGCACCCACATCTCCTCCGTTCCCTTCTCCCATCTCTTCTTCCTCTTTATATAGCCTAACACCTCATCTCCTTACCACCCCCAAAAGCAGCTCTCCCTCGCTCGCTACCAC
Organism: Panicum hallii; assembly: GCF_002211085.1. NCBI lineage: Eukaryota > Viridiplantae > Streptophyta > Magnoliopsida > Poales > Poaceae > Panicum > Panicum hallii. The sequence goes on along the minus strand of NC_038045.1, from coordinate 1,110,442 downwards.
TACTCATCAGCAGCTAACCTCCTCCCCCTCTCCCTCCTCCTCCAGATACTACTTCTAGAGAGAGAAAGAGGGGCTTAGACCCAAGGGGTCAAGAGAGGAAAGCAATTAAGCAAGAAGAGGCGGATTAGAGGCGAGCTTCCTATTTTCAGCAAAGGCAAGGTGAGTAGTAGCACTGATGAGTGATGAGGAGGTGCTAGTCGAGTAGTGGAGCAAGCTTCGTTCTCTCACCACTCCCACATGCATATGCCACTCATCATCAGACAGCAAGCCTATCCTCATCTCCTACGCCTTGCTTACACAAATCTCTCTATCTCTATGAGCTTCTCTCTACAGATCTACGATCCATCCATCCACTACTGAGCTATGTCAATCTACACACGCAGCTCATCTAACCTACATGTCACACAGCCCCAAGCCCGCTGCCGTGTTCTGTTGTTGCTGTTGCCTCTGCAGCTGCTTTTTTCTTACTCCCAAGATCTCTACTTGTTTTTTGCTGTAGGAGCTAGCTAGGCGAGAGAGAGAGAGAGGAGGAGGAGCTGCGGAGGCTTTCTTTGCGGTGCACTCTCGCTCTTCTTGATGGGTGGTGGTTGCTGCCTCGCATGGCTGGGTTCTCTCTGAGAGGCAGCGGAGGAGGAGGTGGGAGAGGCGGAGACCGCGCCGGCGATCACCCGATCGGCGCCGACAGCCTGTTCCTGTACGCGCGCGGGGCGGCCGCCGCGGCCGCCGACACGGCGGCCAGCGGCGGCGGGGGCGGGGGGATAGGGTTCCAGCTATGGCACCCGCACCAGCAGGCGGCGGCGGCGGCCGCGCCGCACACGTCGCAGTTCTTCTCCTCCGGCGTGGCGACGGGAGTCGTGCTGGGGTTCTCCTCGCATGATGGCAGCGGTGGGATCGGCGGCCCCGGCGGCGGAGGCGCGGGGGGCGGCAGGGCGGGGACGAGCTGCCAGGACTGCGGCAACAACGCCAAGAAAGACTGCGCCCACATGCGGTGCCGGACCTGCTGCCGGAGCCGCGGGTTCAGCTGCCCGACCCACGTCAAGAGCACCTGGGTCCCCGCCGCCAAGCGCCGCGAGCGCCAGCAGCAGCTCGCCGCGCTCTTCCGCGGCGCCGCGAACAACAACAGCGCCAGCGCCGCCGCCGCCGCGGCCGCGGCCGCGAGCAAGCGGCCGCGCGAGCTCGTCCGGTCCCTCGGCCGCTTGCCGTCGGCCAATTCCGCTATGGTCACCACCACTACTTCCTCAGGTATGCCTCTCCTCAATTGCGCTGCGCACTCCACTGTCCACCTCCGCCACACTGTTGCGGGCGCGCCCGCAGACGGCATGGCATGGCATGACGCGTAGATTATCTAACCAAATGATGGTGATGCGGTTGCAGGCGACGGCAGCGGTGGGAGGTTCCCGCCGGAGCTGAGCGTGGAGGCGGTGTTCCGGTGCGTGCGGATCGGCCCGGTGGACGAGCCGGACGCGGAGCTCGCGTACCAGACGGCGGTGAGCATCGGCGGGCACACTTTCAAGGGGATCCTGCGTGACCACGGGCCGGCGGATGACGCGGCGGTGGGCCAGCTGCCGCCGTCCTCGGCGGAGTACCACCAGCTGACGGGGCACGCGAGGGAAGGGTCGTCGCCGGCGGGGAGCAGCGAGGCGGCGGCAACGGTGGCGACGTCCGCGGCGGTGCTGATGGACCCGTACCCGACGCCGATCGGCGCCTTCGCCGCAGGCACCCAGTTCTTCCCTCATAACCCTAGAACCTAGCTTAATTAGCTAGCTGCTGCTTCAATTCCTATCCTAGCTTAATTCCTTGATGGTTTCATTTACTTCCAAAGATGATGAGCATGAGCTAAGTCGTCGTCGTGTCGTCATGATCAGCAAACAAATTCGAGACAAGAAGAGAGAAGAGATTTTAATTGCTACTACTACTACTACTATTACTCATTCGAGTCGGTGATCGATGAACACTAATGTGCGATCAATCGAGCATAATGTTGTTAGCTAGAGCTAGTACTACTTCTACTTGTTGGTCAATCTTATTTCGAGCTTATAAGTTAGCCGGCCACCTTAATGCAATGCAAAGAGAAGAATTTAAGTGTAGTTTCATTCCTCAAATGATGGGACTACTTGATTTGTTTTCTCCTCGGTTGTTTACTCCATTTGACATGCAGCATGTGATTAGTTAGTGATACTGTATAGTATCATCTTCTAGTTTATTATAAGCTAATCCTCCCATGAGTATAGTTATATATATAATTAAGTAGCTACCACACTAGCTTAGTACTAGTACGTAGATCACACTGTGCTTGCTTGCCTGCATTAATCAATATGCTGCTTTTGTATTATGTACATGCATGGGGAAGCTTCTCTCTCTGGATTTGGCTTGTGTGTAAAGCTGGGCGTTTCTTGCATTGGTGCTTTTTATATGATTTGTTGCATGTTTTGGGCTCTACCGATGCATGTTTTGTTCCTCCAGTTTGGTTCTTTTTAAGCAACTTGCTGTTCTACCTTGGGATGGATGAGCAATCAGCTTGTGCTAGCTTGCTCCAGAACATGGGAAAAGTACAGCAGTATTTCTATGCATTTTTGCAGGGATTGATGTGGCTTTTGGATTAGTTCCTTTGGCTAATCTCGACGATGCTAGCTGCCTTGTAACATCTTGGCCTCTCTCTCCTCCTCCATTTCTCTCTCTAGAGTACATAGTGACCTTGTCACACCACTGTTCCTCTTTTCTTAGGGGTACTATTTGCAATATTCTTTTGGTGAAGTGACGTAGATCAATGTTGCAATTCTTTAACAATAAAAAGGGAAATCCACCATATACCAGTCACATGGAATGATGGAAGAATGTCAACAATGTACATGATTTGTCGTCTAAAGAAATAATGTGCATGGCTATCTCTCTTGAAAAAGCTGTAGGGTTGATCCAATTAAGCCTAGGCATTAGTATCTGAGTTCACAGCCAGAATAACATTGCCTTCACTTGACAAACACTTCTGATTTTCAATTGATAACTACTTGGGCCATTATTGCTCATGCGTTTGTCCACCCAAAAATTTTGAACAAAAACAAAAGCAGTACGGCGTTCTGGAGTTTGGTATGTGATCTCTTGTCCTAGCTTCACTGCTCTGTAAATTTTGATAGCTCGGCCGGCCTACATGTAGAGTGGTACAGTGTGTACTGTCCTTGTGCCATATCTAGCTGTAGAGCCACATCTCTACTTTGCTTGTTCCTTTTCCCCATCGTCTCACATCTCTACAATATATTTTCCTCTATTTTCAAGAAAAAACACAGAGAGCTTTTACATTTGTGAGATGCTGTAGCTTGGACACCATGGATTATTATTGCTAACGCAGTTCTATGGCCAGACTAATCAAGAGTAGATCCAAAAGTTCATGCATGCTCCTTCTTTGTTGTGCATACATTCGATTTCTTCTCTCTCACAGTGTCATACACAACATCTACATTGGTCAAAGATGTTAGCACATTTATAGATGTCCCTTTTCTGGATCTAAGTTTTGTATGTGGTGTCTATTCAAAGTTATTAGTATAACTAATTATGCTTCGTGCTTGTCCCTTCAACTCTCCCTTAATTCACTTATTAGTGATCTATATTTGCATTCATACATGGCATAAATTCTAGTAAATAATGGTTCTTAATACATAGAAAATACAGGACATATATATATATATATATATCGATGATCTTTTAAGTACCTAACTAAGTCGCGGCAAAAGTTACTTAATTTGTTAGGAATGATTGGAATTGGACATACATAAACTCATACTGGTCGTCCCTAGCTCATATGCATGCATATATCCAACTGGAGATGCTTTAAATTTTGTCACTTAAATACAAAAGTGCTAGAATTTCTTATGAAACCTATGCAGTGTTATATTAGAAGAGAGAATCCCTCCCTAGAATAACATCCCATTGAGTAACATTGTGCAAACTAAGAACACAGACATTATAACTCCATTGCGAACTGTTATCGGGTTCTGAGAATGTACATCACGCTTAGTAAAACGATGGGGTTGTTTGTATATATGCCCAATTGTTCTTTCATCGAGTTAGATGAATGGAAACTTCAAAGGTGAGAATAATATTCGTACATTTTTATTACTCAACTTTGTCATACATTTTAGTGTTACTAACTAGACTGTTTTGTGCATCCATGGCTTGTAGTATATATAGAAATGCTGCAGTATATGACGTGTATAAATTAAATTGACAAATACATAGTCTGATGCACACTCTATTTTCTTTTTCTATGTGCTCTCTAATATATGATGTGTATAAATTAAATTGACAAATACATAGTCTGATGCACACTCTATTTTCTTTTTCTATGTGCTCTCTAATAAATAGTTTGAATTGAAGTTTTTTGAAACATTGTACTAGTTTTAAAGAAAAATACTAGAGTACTCTTAGATAATTCACAAGAAGCATATATGAGCTACTATAGAACGAATTTAGTAAAACCTAAAACACCATAATGAACCATAGCTAGGTCAAATTTGGCCAATTTTCCGCTGGTAATAACAGCTAGGAGTAAATTGGCTTGCAGTGCTACCATCCTCACAGAAAAGGAAAAAGAAGAAGAAAAGAAATATATGTATGGACCATTATCTATACATGCTGTGTGGCTATCTACCTTGAGTTATAGGATGTGAAACCCTTATCTGTCGAGAAAGCCTTGATTTCTTCTCTTGCACACGACAATAAGCTGCACTCCTTGCCTTACAGATATATTTAGGAAGTTCCGAAACGTGGACACTGCACCAATTTTCAGCTATTCAAATAGTATTAATGCTCTAATAATAATAGATCTTGATGACCTCAAATAAGAGTATATAAAAACTTGAGAAAAAATATAATGTCTTCAAATAGATCATTGGATGTATCGTGGCCAGAGAATGAATTGTTCAGTATTTACCAAATGACCATGTCGTAGATTCAAGCTTGAGAGAATATTGTAATTAAGAAGACTATATCGTCTTAACTAATAGCTATCGAGTCCCTTGCCGGAAATTGCATTATTGTGTTAGTCGACGCCCAAGCTAATCCTTTCTCCTTTTTTTTTACGAAGCAGGTAGGAAAAATATTCCACTACTTATCTGATTTATTATATAGTCGTCGCCCAACCTAATCTTGCTCAGATTTTTGAAAGGACGTAACGTGTACAGTTCGTTATGCAATTAAATCTTCTAGATTGATTGATGATTCGATGTAACGTAGGCACAGTACGTTTGTGCTCTCTTTTTTGGCTGCCATGCATGCATGTGCGAATTACTTGTCTACCCGTTGTCTAGGTAGCTAAACATGTATGGGTGCTGGTTCTAGATGAAAAGAATGTAGATTTGTGCAAGCTTGTATGCACTTCCTCCAATAGTAAAATACAAGTAGCTTTAGTGCGTATACGTGAGCATCTGCATTTGTACTAATACCTTTCGTAAAAAAAAAACTACTTCCAAACTTTCTAACAATCAAACCTTTTTTTTTTCAATTTCAGCCTCCAAATATATAAAAAAACAGTTTGATTGATAATGTAAAATAAATGTTGGTACATTCATCATGAAAAATATTTTAATAACATATATGATCCTTCTTGTTTAGATATATACCGTGCATATTTTGATAGAAGATGATATATATATATATATATATATATATATATATATATATATATTAACGTTTCATCTTGTAGACTGTGTTGATGTGCTAAACTTATGATCTGAGTAAATAATATGATGACTCCATATGTGCTTTCTTCTGAGTTTTTTTTAAATGTTAGATTGGATCAGATGAATTATTGTATTAGGTAGCAAATATAGTTCTACCTTTGGTAACAATTATCAAATTTGTGTGCCACATATATATACAAGTGTATTTTCAAATCCAATGGACCAATCGCGCAATTTATATATATATATATATATATATATATATATTCATGAATTAACAAAATACATAACAACCTAAGCAAAACTAAATTTCTACAAATGGAGAATCTACTTGTGTCTCACATGTACATGTGTGCGTGATCTTGATTTTTGACCTGCCAACAATATAATACTATCTTTTCCTGTTGTATGTAGTAGAGAAATAGTAGCTAGCACTAGAATGGATAGCCGTGTCTTCCCCAGCTTTACATCCATGGTTCTAAAATTGAAGGTCGTTTTCTTGCGATGAATACACACCTATATATACGGCTATATATATATATATATCTCCCTAGCTACTTATAGGGTCCTAACAACGTTCTACCAGCAGAATATTCAGTTTCTATGATCTCAATACATAGTCTCCGTTATGCATGTGTAGACGTCGCGAATTCAACAGCCTACATATTTCAATTGATGTATAGCCCATCAAGCAATTAAGGTTGCATTACACTATCCTCTCGCATAAATAATTGTAGGCTAGCATATATGCCCAACTAATTGCACCAACCATATGAATCCGGTTTTACCCTTTCTGAAGAAGTGGACAGCAAAAAGATTAAAAAAAACAAAAGCAGTTGATGTATTGGTCATATACATTGGTGCACAACACATAGAAGCCCCCAATTACACATCTCCATCTCATACATGGGAGGAGGAAAGTGACATGCATAATGAGTTAGGCCTTGTTAGATTTTGTGGACCACTTGACCCCCTCGCTCTCCAACAACAAAGTTTTGACCTCCTCTTTCATGAGGAAGCAAGAGGTAGCTCTCCCCCCTTCCTTGCGACCTTCAGAATCCTGTGCTGCAGCAAAGAAGGAATCAAACCTAACAACAAAAATTTATTGGGCCAATGCTATCCACACCTAACACCCTGCCCTGATCTATATATGTGTACAACCACAGCTACATGTCTAGGGGCCTAATTGCAAATATTCATTTATTCCCAGTTGAGATATATTTTGTAGTCTTCATAGCACACTGGGGCATGCAGTGGGCCCGGCGGGTGCCAGCTTGGGTCCTCCTAGTCAGCTTGTATAGGTGCAGGAATTTCACTGCATGGAGGGAGTGTAGTGCTGAGCTAGCTAAGCTTGTTAGGTTAAGGCCACCCCCTCTCTGTTGCTAATAGCCATGGATGCATATGATGATTAGATGAAGTAGCACTTAGCACTAGCTATTAGTGTGGGGATGGAAATGGAAGCAGCAGCAGTGCAAGCATATATATATATGGAGATGATGGATGGTCCCAAATGTAAGATATCGATAGAGCTTTAATTCGTAAAAGGATGGGAGATGGCTCTCACATGCCTGTTGTCACAAATTGAAGCGACCATGAGGTTTAATTGGTTGAAAAATAATGGCGCTTAATTGCAGCAGTACGAATATATAGGCCGCGTGTCTGTATATGTATCGCAGGCACAGTTTCTTTTATTTGCACTTAATTAATTGGTGGTACCAGTAGTAGATTATAATTGGTTGGACCATGCAAAATCATGAATGAAGGGGTCAAAGTGCAAGTTTTGTTAGCATGAACCGATCCGGCCGTCCAGGGTATACGTATAATTGCTATAAAAGGGTGTGTATGTGTGTATTAAACATGCAACAACAGTACAAGTACTGTATCAACATAACCATTTTGGAAGCACATACAGTAGACATACTATTATTGGGCTGTTCTGCAATTTATTCATTTATTTTTTACAAAATACATCTTACATTTCACACGCTTGTACACTCATCCCAGCTATAAACCCATGAACGCACTCCCTACGCATACGAGCGCCTCCAACGCATACACCTATGTCTTGCATGCACGCACGCTAGCATATTGCTAGGGTTAGTTAGGTAGGAGAAAGAACACTACTATAGTACTGTGCCTGCTAGCAGCCGTACGTATATATAGTAGCCCCTACACATAAACGTATATAGCTAAATTACTACTGCTCCTACCTACATACATACTTAACCACGAAGAACAGTACAGTATCAAGCAAGAGCGCACTGCATCGGTGTCCTATACGAAGACACATTGACGCGTTCGCGCAGCCGGCCGCTCAGCTCAGCGATCATCTATCAGCCGCGCAGCACATGCGCGCACAAAACCGCCCCCTCCCCTTGTCAATACGCATGTGCCCGCGCCGCTCGCCCGAATAAAACTAAGCGATTTAATTAGTCCACTAACTAATTTGCTTTTGCTTAATCCATGGAGGATCTCTCTCTCTCTCTCTCTCTCTCGTCGGCGCGGCAGCAGCCAGCAGGCATGGCATGTACTGCTCCGCCGCTAGGGAAGGAGGAGGAGTAGAGGCTAGTAGGGGCAGTAGCTAGCTACTAGCTACTAGGTTAGAGCGAGGCGTCGTCGCTATGGGAGGGCGGAGCTGGCCTTGGGCAGTGTGCGAGCGGCTGGCTGACCCCTGACGCTTTCTTTCAGCGCTCCCTCGCTCGTCAGGACCGAGGCGATAGATAGAGTACCCGGTGTTTTCTAGTGCTTGCCGATGGGAGGCAGCCTGCAACTGACGGCCACTCGACTGTACTGTTCCGGCCTCTTTGGCGTCAAGCTTGCTTAATGACCTGCGTCAATGGCTAGCTACCCTTGGCCGCGCGCGCCTAACAGTTGTACTGCTGCTAGCTGCTTCCTGGTACTAGCTAAGACTTAAGAGTGCGTATATATTTGTTTTGGGATCAGTTAATCTGCAGCCAGGCTTAATAATTAGTTGATTTCTAAAAAAGGATCATAGAGAACAGTGCTTCTCTGTACTTACATCACACACGTGACTGAGCACTGTGCTGCTCTTCTCCTTGGAGCTTATCCACCTACTACTAGCTAGCTCATTAGCTGCAGAAAAACCAAGGTTTGATTGTTAGCTTATTACTCGACAAAGTATATTGCCATCTGGATATGCTACAATTGCTCTAGATGCATGTGTATGTATAGGAACAGAATATGCATGTAGCTAGATCATCGCTCATCTGCTTGCTCGTCCCGAGAGTACGCCACACCCACACCCACTGCACACTGCGCTGCACCTACCTGAGACAAAATTTACCGGCTTGCATTGCATTTGCATCACGACGCCGCACTGGAACACTGTTGCAAGTGCGTGCTCGTTTACATGGAACAGTGCACACACGCAAGCACCTACAGGCGATTCTGTACTACCCCTGCGCCGGCGATGGATCGACCACAACTTCCACACGGACACACCCAGCGCCCAAGCCATCTGCGGCTGCAGGTGCCTCTGGACTGAACTGAATGGGTTAGTAGTTGCGCTTGCACGGGCATGGGTCTCGCCATGGATGGGCGGCCGGCCATCAGGTCAGAGCGAGAGCTCGAACGGAGACACAGGCGAGGGGAGCTTCCAATGCACGTTGGATCGGATGGGGCCGTGGAGGTGCAGGCGTATGCAGAGCGAGCCAGTCTGCGCCGGCTGCTGCTGCTGTGCTACCCTGCTGCTGCCTGGCCGGGGCCAGACGGCAGCCAGCCTACCAGCTGCTGCGTGGTCCTCTCCTCTCCGCCGTCCGCCGTCTGAACTCGCCTGACACCCGTGCGCGCCCGGCAACGGCAAAGCCAGATCCAGTTCAGTACGCGCGTCAGGAACCCGGACGGCTCGTCAGGAATGGACAGTCACCATCAATTCGCACTCCAACTGTTAACATCTTCCTTCTGTTTCTGAAACGAACACATTTTGTTATCCAGTAATTGTTCGACCTAGTTCTTACTCAAATACGTTACCACAACTATAAAGGCTCAAATTTATTTTCAAAAAGAAAAAAAATGCTGAAGTTTATTTTGAATTAAACTCTGAAATTTCGTCTCTCCTCTTGGTGTGATATGAAAAGCGCAAGCAAGCCTGATGGAAAAAGCGATAGGTTCAGCTGCTGACCTAATTATGGCGCTGTACGCGTATTGTCTGTATGTGATCATGACATCACTGTAACTCTTCATTAATTAAGCCATTAACGAGCCGCGGTGGCCGGATGGATGCTTCTTTCGTTTTGTCGGCTACCTTGTCGAGGCCGCCCCCTTTTTCCAGCTAGCTGCCGCAAATTACGGCCGGCTTTGGTGCCCGGCACTAGTCCAGCCACCTTCTCGATTATTCCCCGTACCCACTCCGTCGTCGCCTAATCCTATGATCAAGCAAGCATCGAAGCGATGCCGTTACTCCTAAAAGCAGCAGACACTAGCTACAACTTCAGGACCCTGCATTGGTCGTCTACCACTGCTAGGAGTGGAGGATCTCATAGCAGTATAGGAATTTGATGATGCAATCTGAACCTTTTTTCTTCTTCCTTCACTTATGATTTCTTGCATTTCTATTGGCATGATTTTTTTTTGCTTAGTTGAGCAAATCAAAATTCTTGCAGCTACAGGTATTCTCAAATTATTAGTCGTTTTGGCTTTTCTGTATTCATAGTTTTTGCTATACATCTACATATATATTATATCTAGGTGAATAGCAAAGTCTACAAATCTAGAAAAGCTAAAACGACCAATAATTTGGAACAGAGGAAGTAGTTGATTGACCACGTATACTATGCGTATCTTTCCTAATTGTTAGGATTCAAACCTAGTTGTGTGTAAAGCCGGCATATATCTCTCTAGCTATAGCGTCTGAGGATGAAGAGCCATCATCTACCAAAAGAAGATTATTGATCGAGACTGTGCGTAAGCATATCTAAATAAATAAGCAAGCATTATTCCAAATCCTAACAATCTATTTTCCTAACCTTGCTAGTAGTGCCGATAGATATATGCAGCTTCCCCAGAGATTGCCAATGCGTAAGGCCCCATAGTAGGTAGCATCGTTCCTCGGGTCACTGTCTGAAAGATGAGCATACTCGGATGGAAAGGCCACTTTCCCCCGACCAGTGGGCCCGGCTCCGATTACCACATTGACTTGTGGCGCCGCCGCGAAAGAGAACTACTGAATCGCCTTGATTTGAGCAGAAGATCTCTGATGGACGGGGAGAGGTAATGTCAGCTTGCGCCCCTGAACCCTGACCTCTTGTTTCTTTGGAAAAGACAAGTGTTCTGATCTCGTGATAATTACGTTTGAATACAGGCCGTCTGTTTAGCCGAGGTCAAAAGAAACGCAAGCATGACCGTCTCTTTTAAGAAGAAAAAAAAGTTCTTCAATTTTTTCAATGCAGTATGATGTATCTCCATCACTGACAAAGTGTCAAATACCGCTTTCTGCTGGGGATGGGATATTTGGAAGATGTTGGGGGTCATGTGGTGCCGTCTTTAAATTTGATTGATTATTATCCTGGCCGGCAGGTCGGCCCATGCACCTTTGTTGGGGCCCTTTTGCAGAAAGTCCGGCCGGTCAGTTTGTGCCTTTGAGCCCAAAGCCCAGTCCGTCCCATTCTGCCCCTTCTCTTTAATTATTAGAAATATTTGCTTGGGCGCGGGCAATCAACACGGTGTTGATTAATCGGCTCGCATGATTAGGAAGGCACGCGGCATTCTGCGTGGCACATGACAGTAAAGCACACGGCGCCGAAAAGACCCTGGTTGTCTCTCTTGCTGTCTCTCCCCATGGTTTCTTTTCGAACTGCATTTCTCTCTCTCTTTTTGGATCAACTAGCCTAGTGGATTCCAAAGCAAGCAGGAGTAGGGTAGGCCGACAAAGTAGCATCGCATTCGCCTAGGGAGTAGAGTGGATCATCAGAATATCCTCTTTTTATTAAGGGTAAGTCTGACCAAAACTCGACGTTCAGATGCAAGCAAAACGATTAATGCTTGATGAACAGCACATGGGGTAGTAAAAGGATCCTTCTTTCTCATCAAAAAAGAAAAAAGAGCTGGAGAAAAAAAATGACGGTATGTATTTGGGCCGCAGGCCCAACTAGTATTGAGTTAGGTCCTGACAAAGCCCAAAACTACGTTCAGTTAAGGAGGCCGAACGGCCGGCGGCCCCTTACAACGACGGGCGGCCCCTTACAACGACGGGCGGCCCGATAGGTGAACATATTTCGGGCCCGTGATGGGGCGGTCGAGGCATGGACTGAATTGTTGGGATCGGTGTGCTGCTGCTTCTGATATTGAATAGCGTGTGACCCGCACTATATCCAACCCCACCCAAAACTAATACACTTATATACCCAACCCTACCCCACCCTAATAATTAATTGCTCAACTCTAACCAACTCAAATGGGTAACCTATAGCTACACTTGCATACAAGAATGACATTACAAGACAAAGAAGGGCCCTTGCATACAAGCAAGGCATATATACCGGGTCACTTCTGGTTTCAGTTTATATGACCAATACTGAATGACATCATGCCACATATTGCCACCGGGTGGCCAGTGTCTATATGACCAGGATCAACTCTGAGACAATTATTACAACAACTGAACAAAGCATGCTCTCCCTTACCAAAATATAAAACCAAACAATGCCCTCCAACGCTTATCACCTTCCTGCAACATTCCCCGGCACACTTTTGTTCATTACCTAAGCTATGTTTAACCGACGCTAGTAAGAAAAATAGAGAAAAACGATCATGTTATTGTATCTTTAGGAGCCATCTCAGCTTCTCATGACTTGCTCTTGGACTGCACGCACACACACAAAGATCAATATATCAGGTGGCTGCAGATGCAAAGGTACAATATAAATTACACTTCAAGAGTTTGTACAGGTAGGCTGCAGGTGCAAAGGTACAACATAAATTACACTTCAAGAGTTTGTACAGATGGGTGAATTAAAATTACCTTCATTGGTTGGATATTTGTACAGCCAATCTTTGCAGCAAACTAGGGCTTCAAGAGTTTGTGGTGTCATTGAGTTTCGATTGTCACTAAGAATCCGACCACCCAAGCTGAATGCAGGTTCAGAAGAAACGGTGCTGAGTGGAATAGCCAGAACATCGCGTGCCATAGCTGACAGCATGGGGTACTTGTTGGAGTTTGTCTTCCACCACAGTAAGATTTCAAAATTTTCATCTTCTCTCACTGGTTTTTCTTCCAAATAGGCATCAAGTTCTGATTTTTCTACCCAGCTCCCTCTTCTCTGAGACCTAAACTGATCAAATTTCCGATGAATTTCTCTTGCCTTGCATTAGCACTGGTGAACGGCTCACCATGCTGTTAGACACATCAACTTGAGGTACTGCATTTGTACCATTTCTTCTTATAACCTCTTGATACTTTTTGAAGTATTTGCCCAGCCAATCTTTAGCCAAATTTATGCTCAACTCAATGTCAACAAAATTCTCACATACTTTTTCATAGAAGAAGTCTAGAAAATCAAATTTGCGTCTTGGATCAAGTATGGTAGCAATAACAAGGACCATGTTGTAATTGCCATCCTAATACTTATCAAACTTATTATCCATTGCTCTTGCCAATTCTTTCATGACCTGATGTTGCCATGCATGACTTCTTAAAGCTTGGTGGATGTAAAGTATATTGACAAGAAACAAATGTGCGGTTGGAAACCTATCAGCTGAGAATGCCTTTGTAGTTTCTTCAAAAACTCCAAGAAACTTACCAATAGACTCGGCTTTGCTCCACTCATCCTTGGTTGGAAAGAGTTGCTGCTATGATGTGGTGTATTGCTTCAGCACAATCTTATACTCAACTGCCTCTAGAATCATACCATGTGTTGAGTTCCAACGGTTTGGAATATCAAGCACTAAACCAGCTTTTGTGGGAAAGCATTCCCTTTCAGCAATTTCATTAAAGGCTTGAATTCGCGATGGTGATGAATTGACATGCCTAACCAAATCCCTTATCAATTCTATTGTAGGACCAGCAATTTTCATTCTATCTTGAACTAATATATTCAGTATATGAGCACAACATCTAATGTGCAAATGCTCACCACCAAACAGCATGTCAGCCTTTCCACTTTCTTGCAAGAGATCACATGCTGCCTTGTGTTGTCGATCGAAACCCACCGGCGAGCAGCGGCAGGCAACACGAGGAGCCGGGAGGCTTCCGGGACGGCTGGTGGGCCCCGGTCCCTCGGTCAACGGCCCAGCGATCTGGCGCACACCCTGGCTTGGAATTGCTAGGCGTGCCACCTGATCCTGTACCTGATCAGGAAGGTGTGATTTGTGAAATTCCTGTAAGCACAGACACTTGTAAAAATCAGTCCGAGCCGTGATCGGCTCATCACTCCTCCCCGGTATCGGCTATAAGGAGCCGATTGCAGCATTACCGGATCGGATCTTTGGGTCAGACAACATATGTATATAATAATGGGATGAAACTTGCTTTATAGATATTAATCTAATCCAATCTACGACGGCTAAGCCCTCACTGCACAATCGGAACGTCCTACACGTGATTGAGCCTAACGAATACGCAAAGCATCAGAACGAACATCCAAACAGAGACCCTAAGAACAGCTAAAGAGCTGATTCCTTAAAGAACCCTCTATGCAGACTAAGATCTGATACTAACGTATTGCCGGAACTTTCAACTCGTTTGCAAGGCCTAATCATGCACATATCAAGCTAAATCCCTGACAAGTAGGAACTAGCCATAACAGATTGGATCTATCAATAAAAATAAAGCAAGACGCGATCATTGCATCCATGAACGGGTGCAATGATCGCGAGACACGCAAGAACAATGAACAGAGCAAGATCATGACATAAGAATAACATTACTCTATGCGCGCTATGATAACTAATGCTACTCGCCATCTACAAGGCTTCAGAACGAGCAACACATGAAACAACAAGCAAGAGCAATGCGCCCCCCGATCACGCGAAGCGTGATCAGGGGGCAACATGGCACTTACCCGATGAAGAACCCTGGAACAGGGGAGGCGATGCGCCGTGAGTTGTTGATGAATGAATCTCTTTTCTTGTTTATTCATGGTACATATTTATAGTCCGTAGACTTGTTCTCCTTAACTAACCCTAACCAAACACGACACGAATCCTAACTGCCTAAGCCTGAGTTTACACGGCTTTACCGGCCCCAAACACCCGTACGGGACCCGATCTGTAATCCTACCATCACCTTTCCCTAGGCCCGTTTTGCTCCTTGACCCACTTTTGGCCCGTCCAGAATATGGCGATAACACCTTGTTATTAGATGCATTGTCAAGTGTTATCGTGAACATTTTTTCTTTTATGCCATAATCTATCAGACATCTTATGAGCGCTTCCTCAATTGCTATACCGCTACGTGAATACTTCACATCCTTAAAAGCAATTATCTTTTTTCAAAATAAAATCAGGCCCAATATAATGGGCTGTCAAGCAAATGTACCCTACCTTCTGATTTGATGTCCAAAGATCAGAGGTAAAGCAAAGCCAAGAGTTAATCATCTGGAGTTCACTATGCAAAGCTTTCTTCATCCTCTCAAACATAGATACACAACCATTACGAATGGTTTGCCGCCCAATGCAACTAAATGTAGGCTGCAATGACTCCATCCACGGTTCAAAGCTTTCATCATCAAATTTGTTAAAAGGAATCTCCGCTCTAATGCACCAAGTAATCATTAACTCTTAGCTTTTTTGGGAATTGAAGAGAAATGTACCTTCTACGGGCTTCTTCATGGTGGCAATAAATTTATTCCTAACTTCACTAGGGATTTTTGAACAATATTCAGCAATGTGATTCCGGAAGCTGGTGGTACCTGTCTTTCTTCTCGTAGTCATCTTTGATCCACAATACTTGCAAAATGCCTTTAATACATCATCTTCGTCAATCAATTCTGGCTCATAATACTCCCAAACTGGTGACCTCCTATTTGGCGAAGGTGATTGCAAGGAACTGTTTCCGGTGTTGTCATTGGTGGTTGAGGCATCGGAATGATGAGAAGACATCTGTCAATAGTAAAAAGAAATCTCATGAACATATTGTTACAAACAACAGTCAACGAGAACAAGAAGCGAAAATTTCATCAAAGTTACTAGCATGTAATGATATAATCAAAGATAACCACTAACTAAAGAGAATTTCATATGTTGGCAGATAAGAAAGCTTAATCTAAAAACACCATATCAAATAGATTTAACTAAAGAGAATTCATATGAATGCAATCCTAACCTCCTTACCAATCCCAAATTTAGTATAACAAGTTTAAAATATGTTTATTTAATGGAAGCAACCATCCCCAAGCCATCAAAAAAGAGGTGCAGGAACACACCATAATTATATTGCAAACACACATGACACATATCATTCTGTTATATCAAGGCAAGCCATTACGTAGCTATATTATGAAAGGGGAAAAATGCTATCTATTGCATCGATCCTCCAACTGAAACCAACCAAAATTCAGCAGTACCAGTACTGCTTTCCAGGGCACACAGGAAAGAGGGAAAAAAGAAAGAAAGGCACGGCAAATTCTATGTGTTGCATCGATCTTCTCAGGAAGAGATTAGGGAGGGTCAGAGGGGAGCTTGAGGAGATGCACCTTTCTGTTGGAAGAGGCGCCGACGGCAGTGGAGGTCGTTGGTGACGGTGGCCGGCGGGGACGGCCGACGAGAAGGGAGGCCGGCGGGAAGGGCAGCCTGCGGGGATGATGGACGGAGCGGCCGCCA
Organism: Panicum hallii; assembly: GCF_002211085.1. Lineage (NCBI taxonomy): Eukaryota > Viridiplantae > Streptophyta > Magnoliopsida > Poales > Poaceae > Panicum > Panicum hallii. The sequence continues at coordinate 1,093,994 of NC_038045.1, read as the reverse complement.
CTGCTCCTTGCAGCCTCCTCAAACCGCTGCAGATCTAGCAAGAAGATGAATGGGGTGAGCCGATGAGGAAAAGGAGGACTGGGGAGGGGTGATGCGAAGGAGATGGGGAAGGGGGATGGAGGAGGTGTACCTGTGGGACGGGCGGAGGTGGCGACGGCCGGTGATGGCGGCGGGGTCTCCCGAGTTCTGTGCGGGGGCTTGCGAGTCCCGTGCGGCAGCAAAGAGGTTTTGCGAGGGGTGGGGGGCCGAGTTGTGTGGTCAACAGGAGTCACGACCGACCCGCTTCTACCCGCTCCAACCCGCAATTCTATTATATCCAACCCGCTCCGACCCGCAAATTCCTACAACCCATTCCCACCCACCCAAACAAGCCCCATCTAAATACCCAACCCGAAATACCCATTCCGACCCGCCCCACTAGCAGGGCTAATATTGATCACTGATCAGCATGTCAAACCAGGATCCATAGCATACAAGGCCAACCATCACAATGTACAGTATAGTAGTGCTATTATATTATATTTGAACAGTCAAGTTTGACAGTAATCAACCAATACTTGGTTTTTTTCTTGAACACCAACCAACCAATACATTGTACCACGATACGATACGATACAATACAATACAATTATAAATGACACACGTATGTTACACAAGTAGAACACACGAACGGTTACATGAGAATAAGCACCACGAAGAGCTGGGGCCGTGGACGAAGCAAGCACGTACGCGGCTAGCTGGTTCATCAGTTTATTCGTTACAATACCACCTCAGTTACATACTTGGTGACGAACTTGCATTATATTGCTTGGCGTGCAGCGACACTGCACGCTACGCATGGCAATGCACAAGACAAGCCGCTACTAGATAGCTAGATCAGCCGAGGCGCAGGTCGTGGGAGCCGTAGGCCATGCCGTGCAGGTTGGGCTGGCTCGGCACCACGCGGAAGGCGTACATGTCCGCCGCGCCGGGGCCGCCCAGCGCCACCGCGCCGTCCCACCCGCCGGCACCCGTGTTGTCCACGAACCCGAACGCCGGGTCCTCGCGCATGCCCTGCACGTGCACCTCTAGTTTAGATCAAGACAAGTAGATAGATCACGATCTGCGGAGATTAATAATTAATTATATGATGATGGTAGCGCGATCGAGTTGCTTATACTAATAATAACCACAACTGCACGTACCAGTTCCTGCTGCAGGTTCTTGTACGCCTCGTAAGAGTGCTTCACCTGCACACGCATGTACACACACAGGATAGTATTAAGCAAGGTCGTCGTGTACCGGCCACAACATGTATCGAGTAACAGAATCCGATCCACAATCATTGGTGACGTACGCCATGGTATATAAAGTATAATTAAGCCTACTTAAAGAGAAAATGTTATTAGTAGCATGAAATAAACTAAGCTTATCCACAAATTAAAGTAAAAAAACTCTGAAAAATAGGTTCTTTGTAGCAATAATAATTATATGTATTGCTCTAACTGCAGTATAAGTACTTTATGGTATACAATAGGAGGAGCTACATATCTGCATCTGATGGGGTGATGGACAACACATATGTGTCCTTCACATAGGTGGGGATGGAGGTGCGTGCTAGCTAGATAAAATCTGATGGATGCATGTTTATTTCAGTCAAAATACATGCATGCATGGTCGTGGCACGGCTACATTCAGAGGTCAAAAGCCAAAGTACCTCCATACTAATGGGTTCCATTTCCACACTTCTGCAAATCATAAAGCCTCCACTTTGGTACTTATCTGCGTGTGTATCATGCTGTGGTGCTACTTCATAAAAATCAGTGTTTGACATGCTACTCCCCGGATAGCCGGGGGACCAAATGAGCATGCAACGATATGATCTGCGGGGCAGCTGTCTAAGCTAGCAGGCTTAACGGGAGAAGCACACGCAGACGCATGCATATGGATGCCCCAACACTAGCTGTCCTTTGCTTTCTGGTTCTCAATTCATTGTAGCTTCTAAAAGACAGAGACCAATGAGCCTATTGATTGAGGAATACAGCGCTGCATACGATGTGTACGAGTGCGCGCCATGCGAGCATATGAGATGGACCAAGATCTAGTGCAGTTCTACAACGTGGAGCTACTCTGAGTAGAGCCTCGAGTTTACACGGAGGAGGAGTTGCGTGTGGAAATGCACAGACATGCATGCTAGTGTACACTGGACAAGAGCATGCAAGGCTCAGTTTGAGCGAGGCGTGGTGGTGTCTGTCAGATATTAGCTTTGATCACTACTTGAAGAGTCAAATGTGCAGGTACAAAGATTTGAAGGTGGTTGGGGTTGCATGTCGATCTACATGCTGGTTTTCTTAGTATATATAGATAAGTAGACCAATGCACTAGAAAGGTATAGACAGGAAGAGGTGGTAAGCAGACTCTCAGTTACGTATATCTTATTTAAGTCGAAAATGATTCATTTAACTGAAGCAATTAATATGTATATGTTTATATGAAAAAAAAAGCTATATAGACTAAAAAAGAGAGGAGTGATGCTTTGACCAATCGCAAACTGATTTTGAAACATTACCATGACCACTGGACTAAACTAAGAAACTGGTGACAAGTGAAGGCAACGGTCGTCGGGAGATCTAGGTCGGTGCAGATATATATGTGGTGACAAATTGGGGGGTAGCTAACTCTTAAAAACTTGCATTGCCCAATTGACTTGTATGAGCAAATCGATGCACAGTGAGTGTGGGATCACATGATACTGCTAAATGCTTGGTTTTCTTACCTTCTTCTTATAGGTATCAGTCTGTGTACTGATCACATGATACTGCAAAATCAAATTGAGAAAAGGATCAGCAAAAGAGATATATAAGGTTAATAACATATAAGCAATTCTCTCTCACACCTTTTCTTTTGAGAACAAAGAAATACCAGTGCAACATGTTGTTTTTTGAGGTAAAAAACACGAAATTTACTCTAGAACATAGATAATATGCATCAATATATTGGAAATTAGCAATACGATCTTCTCCAATTGAAGTATCATAAATCTTCTCTTAACTACTTCACACACAATAAGACACGCAAGAAGAAATTAAGAACGCACACAGATCTACCAGCGAAAAACATTCACAAACAAATCAAGAAACAACACACAAAGATCTGCCAAGGCGCATGAAATATGCAGAGATCTGAAGAGGATATCAGTTTGCAGAAGAGATAGATCTAGCTATCTAGGATCTGAACAAAAAGATTAGGGTTTGTACGCGCCTTCCTGTGGCGAACCTCCTTGAGAGCGGCGTCAACATTTTGCTCAAGACCGCGCAGCTCGTCGAACTCCAGACTGTCCAGATCTTCACCCATCCTTTGCCTAAACACACAAATCAAGTATCAAAGTTAACTAAACTTTGCGAATTAGTTCCCCATCTTGCTCAGAAATCCCCATGAGAAACCAAAGAGAGGAAAGAGGAAAGTGATCCCGTGCTGACCTAATCTCTGTGCGCAGGTTGCGATTGATGTCCTTGAGATGGCTCAGCGTGCGCTGCATATTCTGCAGTAGTCAAACCAAGCAAAACACCAGAATTTCTTTTAGATCTCGTCATCTCATGGACAGGTGAAGAGTAAAGCATCTAGCTTGGTGATGCAAAAAAGAGAGGGAACGGAAAGACAAAAGGAGACAATCGATCACCTCATACTGCTCGACCCACAGGCTGGTCCCGATGGCCTGCTGGTAGCGGTCAAAGATGGTCTTGATGCTGCAATCAATCAAGAACAAAGTCAGCAATCGAGAGATTACATATGCACAGAACCAAGCTGGAGCAGCGTGAAATTGAGCAGCAGCTCGTGAGGAAGAATCAGCGAGCTAGTAGCGGAGAAATACAACGAAGAGATGGAGATCGGTCGAGGTTTATAGCACTGACTCGGTTCCGGGGCTGCAGAACTCGTGGTACTTGCCGGTGGAGGAGAACATGATGATGGCGACCTGGGCGTCGCAGAGCACGGTGAGCTCGCGCGCCTTCTTCATGATCCCCGTGCGGCGCTTGGAGTAGGTGACCTGCCGGTTGGTCGCGTTCTCGATCCGCTTGATCTCGATCTTGCCGCGCCCCATCTTGGGATCCTCGGCCAGCAGCCGGTCGCCCTCCTCCACGGTCTCGAGCTGCTAGCTGGGCTAGCCGCAGCAGATTCACGGCAGGGGAGAGGCCCGGAGAGGAGTTCGAGAGAGCGAGATGGGGAAGAAGGGGAAATGGGGAACGGGGGAGGCAAGAGGCCGCGCGAGTGCGCTGTGATAAGGAGGAGTTGGAGGAGGAGGAGGCGGTGGTGTGAGGGAGGCGGTGAAGGACAAGGCGCGTGTGTGCAATTCGGGGTGGGGAGGACGAGCGGTGGAGCGCGACGTGGACGGGGGCAGCTGCCGAATCGGTGAAAGGCGTGGGGCACCGTGCCCGCCCGTGCCGTGTGCCCGCGCCGGAACACCGGTCAGCCGTCGCCGGCTGGCCTGCTCCTCCTCGTGACGCGCGCGGCGAGGGTGTAAGCGCCGGCCGGCCGACCTCTCGGCTCGTTCTACCGTGCCATCGGTCTCGGTCGGTCGCGGCTCAGGAGGACCTGCCTGTGCCTCCCGGCTGCCGCGGGGCTGTACGTGGCTTTTGGGCACAACTGTTAGCACGGTTTTGGCTACCGGATCATCGTCGGGTCTCTTCTTCTCTTTTTCCCCAAAGACAGGGAGACGTCGACAGGCCCGGTCATGACGTGCTCTTGGAGTGCAGCTTCTAGAGAAAGCAAGCTGTAAGAAGCAAATAGATTGCCTGCTTTGGTACTGGAATCATAAGCTAGCATGGAGTTGTCTGGATGTTCGGGAGGTGATGTTTTGAGGGTGCCATTGTACATTGCACATCAAAAAGGCAATCTCACAATCTAGAATTAGTTTTTTTCCCCGAAGCCATATGTTATACAATCAATTTTTCTAAAAGCCACAATTGGTATTTTTAGGTCTTTATTATTTAGGAAGCAAGATTTAGTGCATTATATACTACTCAACCACTACATATGATCCTCCACGACCCCTAGTTGCAACTTGACCTGGCTAACACTCTGCTCATGTACCATAGATCCATAATCTAAAAAGAGCCATGTTTCCATGTCATTTTGAAACATGTGAGGTCAGGGACAAAAAGATTACACTAGCTATCCAAGTCTGAAGCAAGGTGGTTCTATGCTTCTGTACAACTGAGGAAGAACTCCCACTGTCCATCAGTCAAGCAGGAAAAAGAAAGGAGCAGCTCATATGACTAGTCATGTCCATCTAATTGCTTTGGCACCTATCTACGGAAAACCATGGTAACCATTCGTGAGAATCCAAGTGATGCCTCTTTGGCGCCGGGCAGGATCGGACGAGATGGGCAGATGGGCTTCCTGGCTGGTTGGTGGTACGCAGCGCAGCAGCTGCTCGGTCAATCATGCGGCGGCCTGTGTGAGCAGAAGAGGAAATCCTTCGTGCCACTTTCCAGTTCCAGGCATGAGTTATTGGGCTCATGGTGCCATTTCCGGGTGCTGGTACGTGACGGGTCATTGCACTGACTACAGAGAAAAGAGGACCAACAACTTGCTTTCATTTAACTTGTTTATTGCTTTTGTTTGATTTCTCTTGGTTTGCCCTCAATATACTCAGTGGATAATGCATATTGTGCTCTTGCTTGCATGCGCGGTTGGTGCCTCACGTCAACTTTCCAACGATTTTTCTATTTTCAAGATAGGGAATTTATTAATGTGTTATAATGTCTACAATGTTTTCAATTTGTTTTATTATGCATGCTACTCATGCTAGCCATAATCAATATCTCCTAGCTAAGATTTTGGTTAGCAACAACAGTTGTATTTGGCCACACTTTAGAAAAAGAAAACCAGAATGAAACGAACCATGAAACATGTTGCATGGTTCATTCTGGATTCTTTTTCTAAAGAAAAACGACGCGAACTATTTCAAAAGAAATCAAATCGAGGGTGGCAGGAGAGATTTAAAATTTATATAAAACAAGAGGACAGCGAAGAAACACGGCGCAGATGATGGGGATTGGGAAGGTGAAGAGCGAGAGAAGAGGGAGACGACGCGCCCCGGTTCTCCCTCTCCTCCAGCTCCCCTCCCATGCACCGCCCGCTTGTTAAGCAACGCGGCTCGTCGAGGCGCCCCCCCCCCCCCACCCCCACCACCGCGCGCGGGCCCCACATGTCATCCCCACGTCCGACCACCCCCCGACGCGCGGGGATCACCCCATGTTCCAAAGATTACGCGTCGCTCCGCCGAGGGGAGGGAACAAACCCCTGATCGACCATTAACCCTACACGCCCCAACTCGCCGAGGTGAGGTTAACTGTTCGTGCTAACAGATCAAGCGGCAGGGGCAAATCCCATCTGCTACCCGCATGCGGGATCGGTCCATGGCGGGGGGCTCCCGGGGCTCGCGCGCCGGCGGGAAGCGCGGCGGCGCCGCGGCGTCCGCGTCGTCCTCGGCGGCGGCGTCCGCGTGCGTCTACTACGCCACCACGGCGCTGCTCGTCGCGCTCTGCGTCGCGGGGGCCTACTTCCTCACTTCCACCTCCAGCGCGGCGTCGGCGGCGGCCGCGGACGGGGACGCGGCGGGGGGCACGGTCACCGCGTACCGGCACACGACGCGGTCGTCGTTCGCGTACGAGGTGACGAGGGAGAGGGCCGCGCTGGCGCCGCCGCGCCGGGCGGGGAAGGCTGGCGGTGAGAGCGCCCGCTCCGACGAGGACCTCGCCGAGGTGGAGTCCCAGCCGGAGAGCACCGTCGCGGCGGCGGCCGTGCTGGACGACCCGCACGCCAAGCCGGACGAGGAGCGTGGCTCCGACGAGGCGGGCATGGAGGAGGAGCACAGGATCTCAGGGGCGGCCATGGAGGATGTGAAGAGCGAGGACGGTGACAACGTGGCGGCCGCCGGCGATGCGGGTGCGGAGGACGCGGCGAAGGAGCAAGAGGCAGTGCTGGAGGAGAACCGCGACCCGCAGCTGGAGATGCCGCACGAGCAGGCTCGGGCCGCTGCCGTCGAGGAGAAGAACCTGGACGGCGGCATCGAGGAGGAGAGCAACGCGGGGCAGAGGCAGCGAGAGGAGGAGCAGAGCGCGCTCGACGAGCAGGCCGCCGGCGGAGGCCTGCGCCGGGAGGTGCAGGAGGAGCCCCAGATCGACGGCGACGAACGAGCGGACCCGCAGCCGGGGGAGGAGAGCGAGCAGCGTCAGCCGGAGGAGGAGCGCAGCAATGAGCAGCCACAGAACGAAGAACAGCCACAGAATGGGGAAGGCGGCGACGGCGACAAGCAGGCGGTGTCCGAGCACAGGGAGGACACGGACGGCAACACCAGCCAGGACGGCCGCAGCGTGGAAGACTCGCTCGTCGGCGAGGCCCGCACCGAGGAGCACAAGGCGTGGGCGACGCAGGCCGACCAGTCCCACCGGGAGAAAGACCGCCGCGACGAGAACGCCGGCAGCGGCGACGGCGACGGCAGCGGAGCGGACAGCGCCGGCGGCGAGGAGCACGAGTGGCGGGTGTGCAACGTGAAGGCCGGCGCGGACTACATCCCCTGCCTGGACAACGAGAAGGCCGTCAAGAAGCTGCGGCCGGAGAACTTCCGGCGGTACGAGCACCGGGAGCGGCACTGCCCCGACGAGGGCCCGACGTGCCTCGTCCCGCTCCCCAGCGGCTACCGCCGCCCCATCGAGTGGCCCAAGAGCCGAGACAGGGTACGCACTCACGTGCTCGTGAAATTCTCAAGCTCATTGTTGCTGCTTGCTAACCCATGGTGTTCGCCATGGCGGCGACGTGCAGATTTGGTACAGCAACGTGCCGCACACGAAGCTGGTGGAGGTGAAGGGCCACCAGAACTGGGTGAAGGTGAGCGGGCAGCACTTGACCTTCCCCGGCGGCGGCACGCAGTTCATCCATGGCGCCCTACACTACATCGACTTCCTTCAGCAGGTACCTACCTGCTCAACAATGTCGTCGAGCGATCAGCCGAGACGGTGAGGGAATAATCAGGTTGGTTTCTCTGAGCCGCAGTCTGTCCGCGGCATCGCGTGGGGGAAGCACACGCGGGTGGTGCTCGATGTCGGCTGCGGCGTGGCCAGCTTCGGCGGCTACCTGTTCGACCGCGACGTGGCGACCGTGTCGTTCGCGCCCAAGGACGAGCACGAGGCGCAGGTGCAGATGGCGCTCGAGCGCGGGATCCCGGCCATCTCCGCCGTCATGGGCTCCAAGCGCCTGCCATTCCCCAGCAAGGCCTTCGACCTCGTCCACTGCGCGAGGTGCCGCGTGCCCTGGCACGCCGACGGTACGTTGCCGCCGCCGCCCCTTCCACTTCGTCTGATGAGATCATTGCCGACGATGCAACAACATTGTGTGTCCGCGTGTAGGTGGCGCCCTCCTCCTCGAGCTGAACCGCGTCCTGCGCCCCGGCGGCTTCTTCGTCTGGTCGGCGACGCCGGTGTACCAGAAGCTGCCGGAGGACGTCGAGATCTGGAAAGGCACGTGCGCGTAATAGACATCAGTTTCAGTTCCGATCATCTCCCACCATGGCAAGAGGTAGGAAGCTGATGGCTAATGGAGTTTTGTTCACCTGCACTGCACCCACAGCAATGACATCTCTGACGAAATCCATGTGCTGGGAGCTGGCGTCGATCAAGAAGGATCGTCTCAACGGCGTCGGCGTCGCCTTCTACCGCAAGCCGACGTCCAACGACTGCTACGAGGCGAGGAGGCGGCAGCAGCCACCGATGTGCAGCGACGACGACGACGCCAACGCCGCGTGGTACATCCGCCTCAACTCGTGCATGCACCGCGTGCTGACGGGCCCGTCGGAGCGCGGCGCGCGGTGGCCCGTGGACTGGCCGCGGCGGGTGCGGACGCCGCCGTACTGGCTCAGCGCCGCGCGGGCCGGGGTGTACGGGAAGCCGGAACCGGAGGACTTCACGGTGGACTACGACCACTGGCGGCGCGTCGTCGACCGGTCCTACCTCAACGGCCTGGGCATCGACTGGCCCAGGGTCAGGAACGTCATGGACATGAGAGCCGCATACGGAGGGTAAGAAATCCGTCGAATCGGCGTTGATGATGCGCTCTGATCGTGCTTACGGCATGGCTGCGTCTCTTTCTCAGGTTCGCTGCCGCGCTCCGGGAGAAGAAGGTCTGGGTGATGAACGTCGTGAACGTCGACGCGCCCGATACGCTGCCGGTCATCTTCGAGCGCGGGCTGTTCGGCATCTACCATGACTGGTGCGAGTCCTTCAGCACCTACCCGAGAACCTACGACCTCCTGCACGCCGATCACCTCTTCTCCAAGATCAAAGAGAGGTGAGCCATCACAGCTCAGCTCAGTTCTCACTGCTAGCACTCTGTTTCAGCAATGCCTGCAACAGCCTCAGATTTCTGGGTTGACGCACGCGTGTCTTCTCCAGATGCGCGGTTCTGCCGGTGGTGGTCGAAGTGGACAGGGTCATCAGGCCTGGGGGCGGCATCATCGTGCGCGACGAGGCCGGCGCCGTCGGCGAGGTGGAGAAGCTCCTGAGGTCGCTTCACTGGGACGTGCGGTTGACCTTCTCCAAGAACGACGAAGGGGTGCTCTACGCTGAGAAATCGGATTGGCGGCCGGAGCTGATCGAGGAGCCTGCGTAATAGCCAGCCCCTCTTGACTGACCATTTCAGGACGACAAGCAGTTTTCATGTCCAGCTCAAAGATAGATAGGGTTCTTCCTTTCTCCTCTCTTAGTTTTGCAGATGTTACATACGAATAACACACCCGTCAGCAGTGAGTACATTGTTTTGCAGTAGCATCGCAGTATGTTCATAATCACTGATAGAGAATTTAAATCATTATAGCAAACTGAACGCTGATGATAGTTACAGATTCCTACTTGTGTATCCTGGACGCCAAAGGTTATATGGAATATATGCTCAGTTAAACATGTCTTGCATTTATTTATTTATTTAAAAAAAACATGTGTTGCATGTGGTAGAGCAGCCCAGAAAGACAACAGGTTGGTCTGGACATGAGTGTGCACCAACACAGCTCCACAAAAGCATTCAAAGCTCAATTCAATTGCAAATCCTAGGTATCAGAGACCGTATACTGATGTATGCAAATTTATATATCAGCTGTTACAACAATGAGGTGATGCGTTTGTAAACAAACAAACTAATTGAGCAACCACTGAATAGTTCAATCAACCAGAATTTCGTTCCAGTCGGGGCCACAGTGTTGGACCATAACGATGCTCTTCCAATCTATAGTACAAGTTAAATAGTTCCTACTTTTCATACATCTTTCCAAAAATTGGTGCTGCAGATCTCAAAATTGATGGGGAATCGTCAAGCATTGCTAGCAGCTAGCCCATCTGCTGTTGTCTGCAGTGCACTCTCTTTTTTGTAAAGTGGCACTCTTCCACCGAGCTTCTTAAGCCTCATTACCATGTCATGCAACCATTCGAAGGTGAGTATGTTCTGCTTATTGAGTTCCTCCCTCACCTCTGGATGCACCCTGAACCAGTCCCCCAACATCTTGTGGACATGGGATCTAACCATTCTCCATGGCACAGGGTACTGCTCACACAGCTTCAAATATTCAATCACTAGATCAGCCTGGTCCAAGCCGCTATCTTCATTCTCACCACAATCTTCTTTCCATTCCTTTGTCCTGAAACCAGCAAAGAGTGCTGGATTTTCTAGAAGCGTTTCTGCTGAAAGCACACCATCAGCACCAGTATGTTCCAGGCAGTTCTTCACATCCTCCATATGGCGAATGTTTCCATTTGCAAGAACAGGTACTCTGAGAGCATCTTTGACGGCCTTGATGGCATCCCAGTCTGCTCGAAATTTCTTCCCATCCTTTTCGTCTCTTGTCCGACCATGGACAGCCACAAGAGAAGCTCCAGCTTCCTCAAGCATCTTTGCATAGGCTAGTGTGTCTTCCAACCGTGGAAATATGCGAATCTTAACTGAGACTGGAACATGAAGGTTAGCTGATAGATTCTCGACAAGGGATTTTACGAGGGGAAGGTTGTCCATGAGAAATGCCCCATAGTTCCCCCGTCTTGCAATACGCTGGGGGCATCTGCAAGGCAATACATTATTACCAGTCAGAAGAGCATGGACCATATTTTCAAGCAATGCTAATACATGAGAAATGAAAAAAATGGTATATGCTAGCTAGAAAGTAACAGTGGAAGATTCATCATTAGTGCTCTAAGCAAAGCTAAGAAAGCAGCTAGCAGCATAAATTACTAGAACTAAACAGTTATTGAGTTGCAGTGGGCAAACCATGGCCTAGCATGGTGGCTAATTCGTTTCCCCATTGGAATCACTTGCATATCACTAATATCACGCTTGAGGCACAGCTAACAATGTTCTCTTTCAGAAGAAGTTTGTGTCAGCAAACTATTTGAGTGAGCCATTACAAAAGTGGTGAAAACTACAATCAGGTACTAGGAAAGTAAATATGAATATAAAAACCAGTATAATAGCACAAGGAATTGCGCATTACCCAAAATTGATGTCAACATAATCGCAATGTGGTTCCACCATCTTTGCAGCTTGTAACAAAATGTCAGGGTCATTTGCACAAAACTGAACAAAAAGTGGCCGGTCCTCCTGTATATGGTGAAAAGAATGTCACATCCCATACAAGATAAATAATACAACTCATAACAAAAAAAAAACTGTGTAGAATAACAAGAGAATACACCCAGATGATGTAAAACAACTGTCAAATAACCCTCATGTTCAAACAACCATTACCAAATACAGCAATTCTTTGCTTCTCAGGTTCAAACATTGGCTGCTACCACTAAAATTTGGAAGTTTTTAAAATCAAAATGCAAAACTGCCTAACCATATTCGTCTTCACACCAAAGCAATTATTGTATCAGCTTGTATTGCAATGGCAAGGAAACTAAGTAACTAACCGTCAAATAAGGCTAGTGTTTAAACAATTCTTACAAAATACAGCATTACAGCAATTATTGGCTACTCAGGTTCAAAGATTGGCTACCCCACCCCAGCTACTAAATTGGGGAACTCTTAAGTAACACTCGGAATTCCATCAAACTGCAAACTTGGAAGTGATTTGAAATCGAACCGCAAAAGTACCTAATCATATTCGTCACCACACCAAATGAGCAAAGCAAGCAATTATTCTATCAGCTTGTATTGCTATTGCGAGCTAAGCATATACCACTACCCTTAACTTAAACTCCATCCCAGTAGTTACGGTGCCGGACTGGAACCTCAAAAGCGTCAGTTACCTTGCACGTGGTAAACTCCATGGACCTATACTTCTCGTTCTCGGAGAAGATGCGGGAGTGGAGCATGGGCGTGTATGCCGCGTCGGCGCCGTAGCGTCGGCACAGTATGCGGAAGGGAAGCTCGGAATTATCCACCATGGGCGCCACCATCAGCCGCGGGGACCCCAGGCGCCTCCAGTGCGCCCACGCGCGCTCGATCCTCTCCTCCGCGGACACCGGCGGCGGCGGGAGGGGCGGGGCCGGCGCGACCTCCCCCGCCGCCGCGGCGGCGGCGCTGGAGCAGAGGTCCTCGTCGGGGTCTGCCGCCGTGGCTAGGTGGGCGGCGTCGGCGGCCGGCGGCATGGCGGGGCTAGGGTTCAGGGGGCGGAGGCGGCGGCGCGGGCTCGTGAGGTGCGGAGCGAGTCGGCGCAGTGGCATGCGGTCGGGTGCGGCGGCGGCGATTCCTCAGATGTGGGCTGGGTCGGGTCGAGATTTTTTTTTGTCTTGGGGACCGTGTCCGGTTAAGATGACATCACGGGCTCACATGTCAGTGAGGGAAGCTTTGGAAACAAATGTTAGCGTGGGCCTTTTACGGCCCAGCTGGACATGAACAAAAGTCGCCATGAAAAGGCCCATAACGAATCTATTTGGCAAGTTTGTCATCTCTGTGTTCCTCTCTCTCTTCAATGCATCATGTTCATAGATTCTTGGTTACAAAAATGGAGCAACATTACCCGGGAAAAATGGAGCAATATTTTCAGTGCACTGAAACTTCTTGTGTTTAATAACTGAAATCTTATCTCTTCCACCAGGAAGAGAATCATCTGTCGGCTGTAGCAAACAGAGGTGAGCGCCGGAAGTAGGAGCAGAGAGGCGAGCAGCCGGGACAAGCCACCTCCACCGCATCGCCAGCGAGCTCGAGCAACTCCTCTCTCCTCCGCCTCCAACGCGCTCGCCTCCGTCGCCGCCCGTCAGTACTCCGTGGCGACAAGCGCGCGCAATTCGAAGCGTCGAGCTTGGACTGCCGGCGGAAGCAAGCACAGGAAGGGAGCCCGACGAAGGGCAAGAGTCGGGAGCCTCCGGTGAGATAGACGACTACGCGAGAGAAGCACGAGCTCTCCTCGAGCCCCGGTGGCCGGAGCAGTCGGCGACGAGCGGCGCGAGGTGGCGGCGAGCTAGCTCCGCCCTGCACTCCCCCTGGAGGAGCCCGCCGTGTCAGTTCCGATGTTTGGACAGGAAAATGCGGCGAATTGACGGCTTCTGCTTTCCTGCTCCTCCCGCCGCGTTGTGGAGCTGGCTCCTCGACGACAGCAGCAGCGGTGGCGGCGGCCGTCGGTCAAGGACGGCGGCGGACGGGCGGGAGCATGAGGAGCCAGTGCAATCCAGGGGGTATTTTGTAAATAGGAGGGGCCAATATGCAAATATTCGGATGGAGATTACTAATCGCGATCCTAAATAGGGGGTATTTTGTAAAATAAGGGGTTAATTTGCAAATATTCGGATCGCGATTATTAATCGCGATCCAACCTAGGGGGCACAATGTAAATAATTTAGGGGATAAATAGCAAATATTTGGATCGTAGGGCTCCAGGTGCAAATACGTCGGGACGGACACACGGCGGCCGGCCGCCGGCGAGGCTGCCCTATCCCCTCCGGCGAGAATCCGGCGCGACCCTCCGACCGCTCTGATGCGGTATTACGCCCGCTCGCGGCCGTAGCTGCAAGCTACGGCAAGCAATTGGCGGCTCCAGCCACGGCAACCGCCATAGCGGGCTCTCGACGCCATGGCCACTCACCGAGTCGCCCACCCCCGGCCATGACGTCCCCGCCGGAGTCGCTACCCGCGGCGCAACAACCCGCTCGCCCCGCCGCTCTCCTCAACGCGCACGCCGCGGACGGCGCGCCATTTCTCCCAGCCCAGGTACAATCACGGCATCTCCAGCTCCCTCCGAAACCTCAGACAGAGGACCTCCAGGGCCGGCGCGCCAGCGCAACGACGAGACCGCCAGCGCCAGGGCATCTTCGTCGTGGCTCCACAGCTGCGCTGGCATAATGGCCTCGTCGAGCAGAACTCGGAACGGATGAGCAACTTTCGGTTGAAGCTCTGCTTTCAGCTGTCTGTTAGGTTGGAAAGGAATGGAGTCTGCTGACAATGGACTAGGAAAGGGTTCCTTTTTAGATGATGGCAAGTCATTAGAAGTGGGCTCTTCATCAGACAGAAGAAGAACATGCCGTACTTTCATCCTTCATCAGATCTGTGTGTGTACCCAGGGTTCCTGAAGGGGATGATGTGATGAGCCTCGAGGTGGCCATGAAGAGGGAGCGTCCAAGGACTAAAAGTTTTGGATAGGATCTGTATTACAAATTGAAGTATTTATAGACTATTGATTTTCTTGTGGATGTATACCATTCGCTTGTCAGCATCAGATTTGCAGTTGTAAAAAAACAAAATTTACACAACCCCATATCAAAATTAACCTGCACATTTTTGTTTCTGTCCGGTAAATGTAGATTGCTCAAGTGCAGGTACCAGCCACCCTCTGTGCGTGAGTAATGCTTTTACATCTGCCCTGTCTTCCAAGATTAGCTTTCGTCTTATATAGATAGATTTCTGCAATCCTGTATTGAATTAATATTTTAAAAAAATCCATCACCGCTTCTCTCCTGTTCCTTTGATGCGTACGAGACCGCCGTAGCTCAAGTAGCGTTTGATTCACTGACAGGGCTGGCTTGGAACACCGACTTTTTTTTTTCTTCTTATCATGATGAAGCAGCTCAATTCTAGAGGTAACTAGGAAAAACATCGCTAATACCCAAACTAAATATGTTCTCAAGACTTCCGTGGCAAGAAAAGGACAAAATGTTCTTTTTCAGATGGGACAGCAATTGCATTTTATAAGATAAAGATAGGTTAAAATATATCCATTAGAACAATTTGGTGGGACACCTATTAGCAGGCTACCACTACCACACTACTAGAATTCTTCAGAAGATGAGACAGTTGATGGATGGGATTGTTTTGTGGTAATCAAGAGTAGGATGCGCCCTACCAATTAGATGGACAGAGGACCTAGTCGTCTTCCTGGCTTCCTGCCCGCCAAGCTGACAATGCAAGTGGCATCAAATTCATATCCCATCAGCAACATCTGAAGAAACTTTTGTTTCTGAATGATGGACGGTTCATCGCAATTTCGAGAGCAGAATAGTTTACACACAAATGATTGCCCAAGTTGCCACCTTGGGCGTACTGGAGCATCTCCCAAACAGCTGAAACCTACTCATCAAGTGCCCATATGGCCATATCTATTCCTCGGTTTCGTTTCGTCGTTTGCTTGAGGCAGATTGGGGGTAGTTCTGAATCTTTCAGCTCGGTTTCGCATCGGCAGAAGACGATGGCGACGGGAGTGCAATGTAGCCAGCACATCCCACCACTAGCTGCATCAAACAAACTAGATACTACTACATCTTTTAACCGCACTCTCTGATTTGTCGCTTAAAAGTTGTCAAAACGTACTCTACAATTCTATTTTATCAAAAAAAAAGAAACAATTCTGACAAGCTTCTAGAGAACTTTATGCCTACTTGGTTAATGCTGATTATCTTTGTCGTCCTACTCGGAAGCATCACTCTTACTCCAAAACTATGAAACACTGCACGGGTTCCAACAATATAAGTAGGGGCTCCATATAAGTACGTACTTACGTTCACCCTGTCAATCAACTCGATGGAAACCCATTTGAAGGACAAGGCAGTTTTTTTCTCTGATCGTACATAGAATGGCTAGCCGACTCTTTATCTGAAGAATTGAGTATTTGAGTCGAGTCCGCGACCGGCCAGAGGTGTCCAGCAGTGTAGCCTACAGACCCACAGTGTTTTCGTGTCGCGATTTCTGCGTAGAAGAATGTGACCTCGTCATCAACCTATATCAACAACAAAGTTTCTACTGTCCATGCTATCGAATTGACTTGGAGAGTTGCATTGCGTTGCGTATGCCCTTTTTTCACCCTATAATATAGCACAGATTTCAAGAATTTTTCTGGACCAAAGCTAGCAGATCACCCTGGTATATAGGTTTTTTTTGCGCGCACAAATACTGTCACTTGGTAATATGGAGTATAGAAAAGATCCAACCATCAAAGTAAGATTGTTATTAGTAATTTAATATAAATTAAGGATAATTTTTATAATTTTTGTAATTTTATTTATTGCAACTATTTTTGGCATATTGCAACATTTTTAGACCGTTGCATCAAGAGTGAAACCTTGTAGTGAAATAAAT
The DNA here is from genome assembly GCF_002211085.1 of Panicum hallii. Taxonomy (NCBI): domain Eukaryota; kingdom Viridiplantae; phylum Streptophyta; class Magnoliopsida; order Poales; family Poaceae; genus Panicum; species Panicum hallii. Next base: position 1,077,467 of record NC_038045.1, on the reverse strand, counting down.
TTTTCCATATTACTCTTGTACTACCTATACTAGTCCGTACTAATAATCAATGTTTCAGTGGTATAGAAAAATCTCGAATGTCCCATGTTTACATGCGAGTTGTTTTCAGATAGGAGTATATGGTTGTATTATGCACCGTAAAAATCCTCGTATATATCAGTTAGAGAAACAAATTTTTGACAAGAACAACAAAGCGATCTTTCCCAGAGGAAGGGACCATCTGATGCCATGCGATGAAATATCTGGGGCGCTCTGAAACCGTCTCCTCCAGCAGCTTCCTACCGGAGACACCTCCCAGCTGGCCGGCGGCGACGTTTTCCGCCGGAGCGGCAGCGACGGCCGGGTCTGCTCCGACCTGCAGCGCCCCGAAAAGGCTTCCGATGCGACGGAGCCATGTGATGCGGCGCGGCTTGCAACTGACAGCACGCCCCAACCGGATAGCGGAAGGTGCCTGGCGTGCCCGCACCAAGACCTTTTCTTTCTCCTTTTCTCTTCAGCTCGCAACATCCATGGACCAGACCAACCATCACCGCACGAGGAGATGCTAACAATCTTGGCATACAGTTAGCTCCTCATCCTGTGCTGGTGCTTGTCCTTGCTCTGCACTGCTGCTTGACTGGCGCGGAGAGCCTGTGCAAGTTTGGCGGCGTGCCTTGAGATCTTGATGTCCCCGCGCCGCCGTCTTGCCTCTACAAGCATGGGTGATAGTTCAGTCATGGTGTTTTGCTTGGGAGGTGCACGGATTTCTGGTAAAGAAATGACGTGCGGAGCTGTGATAGATTGCCTCTCAGATATATAGCTGGTGAATGTAGTTCAAGACTTCCAAGTCGATCGCAAGCGCATGTCTGTTCAAAAATAAAAGTGCATATCGAATTGCTTTTCCCACTTCAAGTGTATCAGGGACTGGCTTTTTTAGCTATCCTTGGAGATTTCCAGGAGCTGCAAAAGAACTACTCCTGGAACGGTATACTGCTTTAAGGTTCATGGCGATTCAGCTTTCTTGTGACTGCATACTGAAGTGCATAGTTCATGTCAAAACTTTCGTTTCAGCAACCGCAGTTCATCTTCAAAGTTCAGAGGTTCAGCCTGTCAGTCCCATGCTCTCAGACCCTACAGACCGAGGCCAACTTCTCTTTGGAGTCTCTCTTCAGAGACCAGATAGATGCATTCATTGGTCTCGCCTACATATAGAAAGCATCTGAGATTTTCAATCGAGGATTTGTACTCAGCAAAGCAAGCCAATTGGGGAAAGATCGAAATGGGCATATGGCGCAAACTGCCGCCCTGATTTTTGTTGAACAAGAGAAGTATCTTGCAAACCAGCTGAGTGCTTGGAAACTACTCCTACGCGGCTTTTGTTTTCTACTCTGACACTCCTACCAGCAGCCCTTGGTTTCAACAAGGAAATGCAGAGATCAGCCGAGCATGTTGCCATTAGTACAGCGATCCATCTGTGGAGGCACACCCTACAAGATCAAGGGCGAGACTAAAGAGCACGATAATTGTTGACGAGGTTCATATTAAAATCACCTTAACATTGGTAATTCAGAACTTCTGTCCTATCAGGATCATCAACACATTTGTGACATGACCAAGTAGCTAGGTGGCACACATGACAATCACAAGTTTTTACAGTACGGTAACGATGGATATCTCTCATGGCCATAAACTGCACCGGGTTTGACTGGGATTGAGCACTGCTAGTAGTGGTAAGTAGTATGAGGTAACAGTACAGTAACAGCAAGCTCACACACACTGGTACACAGTAGTAACGAAGTGCACACGCGATCGAGCTAGCACGGCGGCCGGAATGATGCAGCTCGATCATATCAGAAGCACCAGAAAGTCGGCGCCGGCGGCCGCGCCTTCTTGGCCGGCGGCTGCAGCGAGATCTCCGGCACCGCGAACACGTCGCTGTCGCTGTCGCAGCTCCAGTGCCTCTCCCTCACGCGGCCCTGCTGCTTGGCCGCCGTCGGGACCGCAATGGAGGCGGCAGCAGGCACCTTCTCGAGCCCCATCGCGCCGCCGTACAACGCGCCGCGCTTCCCCTGCCGGCCGGCTATCACGTCGAAGAGGTCGGCGTCCAGGGACGGGACCTGCTCGTGCTCATCGCACCTGTCCTCCTGCTTCCAAGAAACGCAAGATGGATGGATCGATCGATCGTTTAGTGTACATCATCCGGTTGTGGGTAGAACCGTAGAAGTAGAACTCGGCGAAGAGATCAGATCAGGCGTGGCTAGACACATACTGAGGCAGCGGAGAACGCGGCGTCGTCGAAGAGGAGGTCGTCGACGCGCCAGCCGGGGCAGATGTTGGTGAGGTAATCGGAGATGCTGCTGCCTCCACCGCCGCCACCGTAGCTGTTGCTGCAATCAAGAGCCAAGCTCTTGGCCGTGCAGGAGCCCTGCGCCTGAGGCGCGCAGACGGCGGCGACGTCGTGGAGCTCGTCAGAGCCGCTGCCGCGGCAGTCGTCAGGGGAGGGGGGCGCCTGGTCGACGAGCGCGGCGGAGAGCTTGGCCCCGACTAGGAGGAAGCGGCTGTGCTTGGCGGTGAGGTCGTTGGCGCTGTGGATGGGGTCGTCGCAGTCGGCGCACAGGATGGCGCGGTCCTCCACGCAGAACACCAGGCCCCTCCGCTCCTGCAACAGATCGACCGTGTCAGCAGCAGCTCCGATCCTCTCCGGCTGAAGCACACCAACGGGGGTCAGGCACAGGCTCACGGCACCTTGCAGACGTCGCAGAGCGGCGCGGCAGCGGCGGAGTCGTCGCCGGAGGGGTGGATGAGCGGGATGCGGCGGTGCTTGTCGGCGAGCTTGTTGGCGCGGTGGACGCGGGTGTCACAGGCGGAGCAGAGCGCGGCCTCGTCGGCGCAGCAGAGCACGGCGGCCGGCTCGGCGCCGCAGACGTCGCAGCGCACCAGCATGGCTGGCTGGCTGGCGGAGACCAGGGCTCACCGGCTCACGAGGAGATCGAGCTAGCTCTCAGCTAACAGCGTCGTCGGAGGCTGAGGAAGAGGAGGCTCGAGATGAGAGAGAGGCAGAGGACATGGCGGGATGGGAGCGGCGAGGAGGCCGCAATAATAAAACAGAGAAGGAGGGGTGGTGAGGGATTAAATTATCCGCCATGACAGGGAGAGGCGAGATCTTGTTTGGGAAAGAGATCAGGCCAAAGCTGGCCACCTCGTTTGGTTCTTTTGTTTTCTTGCCTCCATTGACGGCCTACTGCATGGCTCGGCTCAAAAGCTGGGCCGTGTCATTCTAAGCCGAGTAAGTAATTGTGCAAACTACACCTAGATTTTTGTCCAACTTTACTGGACAGCTTGGTTACTTTTACCTGCTTTTGGTCATACAAAAAATCAAAGATGGGTAGGCCTGCTGCCTGCAAGATATTTAAGATTTTTTTAAGTTGTGTTGTTGTTGCTGCAAAAACTAGATGGTTATGGGTCTTCGTTTTCCTTTTTTTTCCTGACAAGTAATACATGCAGGGGTGTTTGGTTCCAGGGATTAAAGTTTAAGTACTTGTCACATCAAATTTTCGGTGCTAATTAGGAGGACTAAATATAATATAATTATAAAACTAATTATACAGATGGAGGCTAATTCGCGAGACGAATCTATTAAGCCTAACTAGTTCGTCATCAGCACATATTTACTGCAGCACCATATTGTCAAATCATGGTCTAATTAGTCTTAATAGATTCGTCTTGCAAATTAGTCTCCATCTGTGCAATTAATTTTATAATTAGTCTATATTAATACTTCTAATCATCAGTAACCACACATTCAATCGTTGTTTGATTTAACAAGGACTAAAGTTTAGTCCCTGATTTGTACATGGCACGTGGATAGATCGGGTTTTTTGCTTGCTTGCAGTACCGGAAATCTGTCTCTAGACTCTCTACGCACAGTGTCAACTGGGCCCTAAGGAAGTCAATGCACCATGCCTCGGATCACGGCTTGCTTGTACTGTAAGTGGCATGATCCTTGTGAGAGAAAAAATGCACGGCATCCACTGTGCCGTGTTTAATCACCACCTGTGCCCCGATCAGCTGGACTGTTGCTAATTATGAAATAATTAGGTTAATCCGCGGTTATTGTTGCTGGTCAACCAAGAGCGCGCGCAAGCACAGCGATCCGGTTGCCCATGGCGACGACTTTTTCTTGCTCCTCTTAAACGCCCGTGACTCCGGCCATGGATACCGATTTGAAGCGGCTGCACAGGAACTGAATTAAGTCAGGTCAGCATGCGTGCGCTTTTCGGAGGACATTCTCGTAATTAGGGTTGGCCCAATCTGGATGCTGCCCCTCAATGCAAGCAAGACTTTTGCGTTGGGTTCAGAGTGGGAGATCGATCGAGAGAGATCTTGCTTGGTCCATCTCCATCAGTTGACGAGCTCATGGATCGACGCCCGCCGGCGCACAGCCGGGCTGCGCGCGCCATGCTGCTTAAAAGCTGGCAGCTAGCTAGGTCACCGGTTCCTCGATCCATCCATCAATGGATCCATCGATCACAGCTAGCCCTGTGCCGATGAAGTGAAACCTCGGTCGTAGATGGTCATCTGCTCTCGATCGATCAGCTCGGCAGCTGTCAGCTGTCCTCCTCCTCTTCACCTCGATCTTAACTTCAAAAAGCTCATCGCCTTTCCGGTGCCACGTCGAACGATCGTCAAGCTCGCTTGATCGCATGGAGTCAGTCCAGCGTGTGAACAACCATATCATTCACCGCGAACGCGTCTAGATCTGCCAATCGAGCGACCCAATTAATACGATGATCTTAGTTAGCTGATGACACGAACTAGCTAGTTTTCCTCCACGGTTTGCAGTCGTTTTCACTTTTCAGATAGCGAAGCCGGGCCAGGGCCAACCTTTTCGCTCGCTCTTGAATTCCGCGTCGTCCTTGCGCGTATGGGTTTTCCTCGGCCTCATTAACTCCCTGACGTTGAGATTATATAGTACGTACGACTAATGGCTTATTAGCTAGCAGTGCAGGCGTAATTAGGGTTAGATTAGATAGATCCAGATCGAGCAGCCATTTTCGCATCGATGGAACTCTCTCCTCTTATGGTCGTCCTTGTGGAAGAAAACGTTTTAATTTTTGTCCATTTGATTGATGATTTGAGGATAGAGAAGTGTACGTAGTTATTACAGTATTGTATTTACTGTCCCTAACTAAATGCTTTGGTAATAATAAAAATGACTACCAGTACTATTTACCAGAGGTTATGATGGTCATTTCATATTGACTTTCTTTTAACGTGAAAAGTAGGAGTACGACCCATGCGGCATATATATGTATATATATGGCCGCGCCTCAAAAGGCGTTGGCGCCACTCGGCGCGGCAGGCAGCGGCAGCGACGAATGAACGCACAACTCGCGGCCGGCGAGGATCGCATCACATGGCGCCCCGCCAAAGGCGCCCCCCCCCCCCCCCCCACCCCCTCTCTCGCCGCCTTGAACTCTTCACCCGCCTCGACGCGCGGCTGCCGATGGCAAGCTAGGACCACGCCCAAGGGAACTGAACCCCCCGCCCCGCCCGCGGTGGCCGAGACCTGCCACGGCATCCGGCATCGCATCCGCCACTCGCCGGGCGCGGGGGACCAGCGGCGGCGGCATGGCCCCTGCCTGGGGGCGGCCGGCGCGGGATCGTCTGCGCTGCGCATGGCGACGCGGTCCCGTGTCCGCGTGATGACGCCGCCTACCGGCCGGTGTACGCGGGCCGTCGAGATCGGGTCGGACGGCCGCGCGCGCTGATCCGCGGCGTGTTCCGCGAGGGCGCCCGCCCGCCGTCGCTTTCGTCGCTGGAGGCCACTCGCTGCTTGTACATGCCCTCCTAGTCCTAGAGGCATCTATCTAGCGGTCAGGGGGTATGGGCCTGGGCGTATCCGGCCGGCCGGCGGTGTCCGTACGGACGAGCTTGCACGACCACGCCATGCCCATGTTCGTTCATCTCCAGACTTGACGAGAACTTGCGAGACGGCATCAGGATGGGCACGATAGCGACCCAAGATTTCGCAACAATTTTAGGCTCAGATGCCCGGCACGTCAGCACAGTAGCGTGCTAGTGCGTAGAACAAGGGCATCAACTATATTTGTAAACCACTGTAAAAGTTAATACCTGGAGAAAATTATTTCTCCAGGCGAGTTCGCATCAGTATCCGTACGCTTGCAGGAAAATAACTGGGTTCATGAAAGAAGCTGAGAGCGAGGAGACCCAGGCGGGGCGGCCCTGGCCGAGGGAATTCGGCACGCGCAGAAATCCCCAGCCCAGAGTTTTACTACCACCCAAAAGGAGCTGGTGGCTAAGGAAGCGTCAGCCTCAGCTCAGGTGCCTTTCAACCGGGAGCTGTTCCGAGTTCCTGTCACGCGGCTGGGGGGGGCCTACTGGGCTGAGCGATCGGCCATGGACTCGACTTCGGGGTGCCTTCCAGCCACAGACTTTCCCCTTGTGCCCACGTGACTGCACCCGCGGTCGCTCTCCCCGACCGCGAGTGCCTGGGCTGGGCGGGCGACTTTGAGATTTGTTGCGTGCTGTGCGGGTAGGGCCGTGCTTCAGCGCCAGCTGATGATTCCAAAGGTCGTGGAGTGGCTCTGGATGGACGACATTGCGGTGACCATCAGAGAATTTTGGGGATCTTGTCGTGCCTCTCAAACAATTGGGGCGGGTCCCTTTGTTTTTCTCATCACCAGATAGTATCTGGGTGCTGTCGACACCAGGCACAAGGGCAGCGATTGATCGGTTTACAGAACACAGAACAAAAGCAAACTAAGAAGAAAAATATGTAGTCAGATTTTTTTTTTATAAAAAAAATGTATTCAGATAAGAGCAGCATTATAAGTACTTCGTATAATGGTAACCAAAACTTTAGTCATAGGCCCGTTAAGAATAGATGCTAGAGTTGGGCCAAACGAAGCACGTCACGTCCATTGCAAAATGAAAACCACGTGCAACTAAAAAGAAGTAAGAACATAAACGATCGAACACCACACTGACACAGAACATATATTGGTAAGAAAATGGAGCCCAGGCCAGGATGCTGGACTAGAGATGCCACGAACACAATATGTGGTTCAACACAGTTAAGGACCCCTCAGGACGAGGTCCACGTAGATGGCTTCAGCCGAGCAGAAACCAGCATGTTAATCCACAATGGTAGGCAGTGCACAGGTAAAGAATCATTTCAGATCCATTTCTTCCACGGGCGATCTATTTTACAAGTTTGGGCAACATCTCCCTACCAGGTGTTACAACATTTCCCCTGAACACGTTTTGTCCCCTCCAAAAACTAGGAACAGAATCAGAACCTATCCTCTTCTAGCGGGTTTCCACCAATGAATTTGGGTAAAGGAAAGAACGTATTCGCTTGCTTCACATCACGATACGGAGAACGGCAAGCCCGACGGCTGATATGGAAACAATGGTACCTATGCAGTATTTGATGACATCATACTTTGCTGCCTCCAACTGGGCCTTCAGTGAGTGAATTTCCTGCGTACAGCAACAAAGCATCAGATTGGTCTCTGGTGTAAAAAGATGATTCCACAGACATACAGCCTTACTTCACTACCACTTACCTTGTCAAGCTTTGTGGTAAGCTCAGTAGTTTCCTCATTTTGCTTGGCAAGTTCATCACGTATGCGCCTGGAGCAATTGTGTTTCAATCAGGTGTCATATTCACACATAAAGCAGTTTTTAACTATGCAGGCGATTATACTAAAGAAATGCACTCATCACTGCTCAGCAGCATTATGCCCAGTACTCATCAGAAACTAGATGGATTCTTTCAAGAAAATCTCAAGGCAAGCAGGACAAGAGCATTAAGATTAAACCAGCTAGTGGAGTCATCTATATGGAGATACTGATGCAAACCAAACACTAAAATATAGCACACATGCAGGAGATGGAGCATGGTGCAAAATTCTCACTTCAGCTACATAGCCTAACAATTCGTCATTGTTCACAATTTAAATTTCCTCAGCTGAGCAATGAATGGTTTGCATCCTTGTTAAGAAAGAAAACTGCTAGTATCTCAACCAAAGACACAATGCCTTTTCATGTGCAAAAGTGAGTAACTACAACTATGAACCAAGTAAGTCGAATCTAAGGACTGGGAACCAGAACCATGGCCAAGGTCACTACAACTTTCTTTATAATGAGTATTCTGTTTGTTCTATATACAAGTTCATAGAAAGTATAAATTCTAATGTTTCAGTGGTCAGCACAACTGGTAGGTAGCTAATGGGAAAAGAACCAAATAGAGACAAGTGATCTCACCCTCTTTCAAGGTTCAGATCCAACCGCTGCCCTGCAGTGACCTTGTCAATCTCATACCTGTTTCACACGATGAATCATTAGTCTGAGTGTGCTCATTCAGATTCATGATATAAACCGTTCTTGAACTTAAATACTGACTTAAGTTCACTCCTCATCTTATCAATATCTCCACGAAGTTTCTCAGTCTCCCGCTGTAGCAAAGAGAAATGGTTTTCCTGCAGAAATAAAAGGTCTTTTAAGAGAATTGCCCCTTGTAACCATTACAAAGAAATATAAATACAGGACAAGTACTCAAGGGAACAGTTTCAAATACTGAAGATGTAAAGAGAGAAAAAGAAATATGAGTACATCTGAACTGTAATCCATGTGAACACAGTGCATAGAAAGTGAGAATTGTTTGTAGGTTACTTGTTTCAATTATGGAATGGAAATATGCAGTTCTGTATACTAGGTCCAGCTAAAACATTGCAGTCTGTTCCAGTTCTTGCAGAGCACACAATAACAACAACAACTACTACAATGCCTTTTATTCCCACAAATCTCAAGCTAGGATCACAGTAAAAAAAAAAAGCATCATGGATATAAACCAGAGTATTAGATTTGTAGCTTCTGCCCCTTAAATCCTAGACAGGATTTCTGGAACTCCGCACTTTGAAAGAGAGAATTATGATTTATGAGTAGGACTGCTATTGAAAAATGCATCAGATTGGCCTTCCAAATTAGATAATTGATAGATCAATGCAAATATGACAGATAGCTGAAACAATGGCGGCCGCGAGTAATTCCATATGATTGCATCTGGGCACAATAATATGATCCTCCTATACAGCTAGGCATGTCAGGACATCAAGAACACACACACAACACACAAAGAAGTGTCCTTCTATCTGAAAGATTAGTCAGATATTATATAACATGTCCAGCCAATGAGCAGTTGATCACAACCAGCAATACATTCTTTGAAGTCCAGAGTGCGCAATAAAATATCAGCTTGGGGGGTGGGGTGGGGTGGGTGGGGTGTCTAACATAACACAACATCTCTAATATTTCTCAAAAATATTTTGCAAAACATTATAACATATATACAGTAGATTGCAGAACCAAATGGAGAACTGTGGTTGCATAAGAATACAATGGATGAGGACTGAATTATCTTCTGCACAGGAAATTATAAAATGTTCAAAGAAGCATCTATGAAACAAACAGGCCACAAATTTGAAACTAACCATTCAAAATAAGAGACAGTGGTGCAATGCATAATAAAAACGATCATAAGTGATGCAAACATGCATTTCCGTATTGAGTGTTAATAATCATTTTGACAAGGAAGGTTGGTTTATTCCTCACCAGATTTGCTGCTGGCATGCTCAGATTATTAGATATCAGATACTACTGGAAGCCTCAAAGAGGTTCCACACTAACATTTCAGATGGATGTAAACTGATTCAAGAAAGAGTGCGGTAACTGATACAAGGCATGTAGTAAAATCTGATAAGCCTGAACTAATGTAACTTGGTGATATGAGAATAAATTTTTCAAGGTAAACTGAGACCACTGATCTTACCTCATGATAAAAGGCCAAGTGTTAATACAAGCAAGCAAAAATGTACCAGACTCAGTATAAATGAAGACAGCAAAAATGATCAAGATATAGCAACCCATCATAATCTGATACCCGAAAAACAGAAAAGGGAGATGTAAATGGTTGTCAAATGATCATATGAACCCATAAATCCCCATTCCCACACATCGATTCCACAAATTACGAGGGCCATAATGGAAATGAACAGCAGCTCTAAACAGGGTTGTATAAACCTTCATTTCAGTAATGCTCAAACGGAACATTCTAAAACAATCCAGAGAGAAACCAATGCTAAGTGTCTTCACCCCCCAAAAATGCTAAAGCTACGCAATCATATGCAATCAAGTTCAATGGAAAGCCAGCAACAGTTTATGTGGAACTTGTACAAGCTCCCAGATCAATTTCAATGAAAATTCAGCAACAGCTAATTCTCGTGACCTAACTGTTTAGCTTTGAACAATACCTGCGAGCTCTGCACTTGCGACTTGAACTTGGAGATATTGGACTCCTGCAGCATCTCACTCTGCACACAGAGAAGCAAGGCCACCAAATAAGGAAGACAATTGACCCAGCCATTCGCACAGCCTGTCAAACTCTAAGAAACAATCCGGCACGAAACGTGGGGCGTTACCTTCTGCATCTCGGCCTTGGAGACGAAAGACTCGGAGATGCTCTCGAGGCTGTCGTTGAGGACCTCCGTGATCGCGGAGGTGATCGCCTCCGCCTGCTTGGTCGGCACGCCCTGCGACTCCAGCTTCCTGACCTGCGATCATCCCCGCGCGCGCGCCCGCGCGCTCACATCAGCATCCCGACGGAGCATTTCGCCGAACACCTCTCTGGCGCAACCCGCCACGAGACGCACAGCATTGCGCGAAACCGAAACGGAACGGAACGACGCGGAGGGGAAATTGCTTACGAGGGCGAGGGTGTCGACGAGGAAGGCGCGGCGGCCGTTGGTCTTGACGAGCTGCGAGATGCTGCGGGCGCTGCTGGGCGCGGCCGCCCAGCGCTGCTGCGGCCAGTGGTGCTGGCCGTGCAGGAGCAGGGCGCGCCTGCAGGCGACGGCGGCGGCGGCCATCTCCTCCTCCTCCCCGACGCGACGCGGCGGCGGACCGGGAGGCGGCGGCGGAGGGGGTCGGGGCGCGAGCCGGTGGGGAGCGGCCGGGGGCCCCGGGCTAATAAGGCTGGGCGGGTGGGCGGCGGGCGATTCGGGCGGCCCGGCTTCGTTCCCGGGAGGAGGCGGTGGTGGCGCTAATTTGGGAAAGGCGAGGGGGCGACGCTGCCTACATGGGAGGGATTATGGGGATGGGGAGGCGTGCAGTTGAGGCTTGGGGAGGAAGACGACGCGAATCAAGGGTAAAAGAGGAAAAACCAGACGGTTTTCTTCATTTCCTTGTGAAGAGAAAAGAAATGGACCAGCTGCTCTTTTGTCATTTACTATCCTTCCCCCCGGATGAACCCTTTTTCTTTCGTAATATATTGGTAACCTGCTTTTGTTTCAAAACTGTCAGCAATCCATTAGCACTTACTCCGTAACCGGTATACAAATTCAAATGCCCTTGGTTTTTTGTTCTATTTCAAAACAAAAAAAAAACGTGGAGTCTATGCTATGACTAGTATTATCCTTGGCTTTCGGGGGAAGAGAAGGAAGTTGCCGTGGGCGTTCCTCGGTGCGCTGGGCCTGGGCGTGGCTGGCGATGACGCACCAACCAGCCGCCCGCCCAGGCCCAGCGCACATGGCGGTAGAGCACGCACGAGCAGCCCCAGCCTGGTCCGCGCTGGGAAGAGGACTCGACCCGACCCGACCCGACCATCCCAATCTGGCAGTCTCCGAGCCAGACGCTCCCGGTGCGGTGCGGTGACTTGACGTTGAGTTGGTCCGGTCGGAGGTAGGTTTGGAGCTGAGGGAGCGAGGGATGGATATGATGCGAATGCGGGGATGGGTGGGTGCGGGGCCAGTGGCCGTCCGGCTCGGGGCCCAACGTGTTTTTGCCCTCTATTGGATTGGATCTATGGGGTCTCAAATTTCGTTGTTTTTACAGTACAGTGTTTAGATCCATTTAGCTGAAAAGTGGGTCGAAATAGCAAAACTTTTGGTAAAATTGTCGAACGGTTCCAAGAGCACGTACACCAAAAGTATGTGATGCTAAGAGTTAGACCATTAAATGCTATCTTTCGTCCAACTGGAGAACATGATTTGCGACGTGTGGTTCTCAGGTTCCTTGGGCAAGGGAACGCCTTTCTTTCTGCCTCGAGAGGCTCGCCCTAACTGTTTGCGCAGTCAAGAATGTGAAGATCAAAGAGTGGGACGGATATTTACAGATACCTTGTGTTTATTACTACTAGCAATTTCTTGTTAGATTAAGGGATAAGCTACTGGAATTACAGTTCTTGTGAAGTAGCCTTTTCATGGCTCTACCAAGCCAGTACAGATAGCAAAGATGGTAAAGTTAAATATACATTGATTTCTCAAATATGGTAGTTCTAGGTAAATGCAAAGTTATAAGATACTTTTCACTAATACCATCCCGTAATGTGACAGTCTGACAGACCCCTCTGGATAGAGAGAAGCAGGCGAAAAGGCCAATCCGTTCTTGTTGAAATTACATGTCTATTTAATTTGTTGTAGCAAATTGGTCCATAACATTTCCAATCATATAACCAGTACCCAGAAAAATGCAGTTCTTGTCAGAGATAGCTACTGTTATTAAATTCTTAGAAAAAGTCCGGTTTACACTCTCAAACTATAGTAAAAATTCAATTTTTGACCTTCAACTACAAAACCGGGTAGCATAGACCATCCAACTATCGAAACCGTGCAAATTTGGCTCTTTGAGTGGTTTCAAAGGTGGTTTTGTATTTTTTTAAAAAATAAAAAACTCTAATAAGATCTAGAAAATCATAACCAATCCATTTTAAATCAGAGAAAAATATAAAACTAGTATCAAGTTTTTCTAAAAATGTAACCTATCTATTATTGCTCTATTTGAAACTTATTTATTCAAAAATAATAGGCATAAATACAAGCAACCGAACATAAAAAAGTTGGATCCGAATAACTGACAAGTAGAGTGTCAATAGAGAGGTTACATTTTTAGAAAAAAATTTATACCTATTTCATATTTTTATTTAAAATGAATTAATTATGATTTTTAGTTTAAAATTGTATATTTAATTTTTACAAAATAAAAAATCACCTTTGAAACCACCTAAAGGATCAAATTTATACGATTTCGATAGTTGGATGGCCTATGTTGTCCGGTTTTATAGTCGAAGGTTCAAAATCGGACTTTTATGATAGTTGGAGGGTGTAAACTGGATTTTTTTCCTAAATTCTCATGTTGCCATGTATCATCATCATGTCCTTCTCTTGCTTGCTTTCCTATCCAATATCATCGAAACCTTTTAGTTATGGACCAATCTGTTGGAGCCAGCCGGCGCAGGTTGCTTTGTCCAATTGACAACATATGCTTTGTGACATGTGGTTTTCAAGCTCCACGGGCAACGCCGCAATGCCTTTCTTCCCGCCTTGAGACACTCACCCTAACAAATCGGCGCCGTTTCCTCGCCGCATTGTTCAATTTGATTCAACATTTTGCAGTAATTTCAGTCTGTTTGCTTATTTGTGGTACATGAACTTGATCCATGCTAAGGCCCCGTTTAGTTCTCAAGTGTTAAACTTTAGCCCCGTCATATAAAAAGAAGAATCTTATCATTTTGAGTATTAAATAAAATTTGCCTAATTTTTTCACAGATGGGTGCTAATTCGTGAGACGAATTTAATGAGCCTAATTAATCTATAATTTGCAACAGTGATGCTACAGTAACCATTCGCTAATCATTGATTAATATATCTCGTTAGATTCGTCTCGCGAATCAGGCTAGGAGTTCTACAATTAGTTTTATAATTAAATTTTATTTAATATTTCTAAATGATAAGATTATGATATGACAGGGGTAGAGTTTAGTCCTCACGGATCAAACACCTCCTAAGTCTCTTGGTCAGAAAACTGGAACCTGGAACAAAAGCTGGTGCATGGTGTAATTCCTACATCCTTTTTTCTGTCCAAGAAGTTTGTGCCATCCATCCTCAATTCTCCGTTGACTTGACCATCATCTTCTTCCTCAGCGGCCTGGTTTTGTGTTGCCTGAGGACGGGATAACTCGTAACGGAGTTCGGCACAAATTCGTTGCCTCCAAGCAACTCCCTGACATACTTCGACAGTACAGATAGCTACTGTTATTAAATTCTCCTCTCCTATAAATACCCAGCATCTTGCTGCTGCGACCTCACCGCACTCATCTTCTTGTTCATTTCCAGGTCACTCACAGTCAGTGTAGAGACCGTGTGTGACAGAGTGACAGAGAAACAGAGCGGCGGCAATGGGTACAAGGCACCTGTGTTGCCTGCCCGGCCCTGCTCCTCCTCCTGGGGCTGGCGTCCAGGCAGGTCCTGTTGCAGGTAACCAATGCATCCCATCATGGCTAGCTGACGCTCTAATCTCACTGATCATGCGATCATCTCGTAGGCTGTTCGCCTTCATCGTTGATTCGCACTCTGATCTCTGAAGGAATTGAGCTGGTGCATGCAGGGGTTCAACTGGGAGTCGTGGAAGCAGAGCGGCGGGCGTGGTACAACCTGCTGATGGGGAAGGTCGACGACATCGCCGCCGCCGGCGTCACGCGCGTCTGGCTCCCGCCGCCGTCGCACTCCGTCTCCACCCAAGGTCCGTCTGGACGCATCCTTCTTCTTCTTCCAAGTTCCTGTCTGAACATGTCTAGGAATCCTGAAAGCCGACGTGGAGTGGACAGTACGCGAGCTAATATGATTGCATGCAATCATGTGAAGTGAATGGATAGCTGGCCGACATACACGCAGGTTACATGCCTGGCCGTCTGTACGACTTGGACGCGTCCAAGTACGGGACGGCGGCTGAGCTCAAGTCCCTGATCGCCACCTTCCACGGCAAGGGCGTGCAGGCGGTGGCGGACATCGTCATCAACCACCGGTGTGCCGACTACAAGGACAGCCGCGGCATCTAGAGGCTGTTTGGAGCGCCGCCTAACCCGCCACAGCGCGCCACACTTTTTCCGCCACAGGTATGGTGTTCGAGGGCGGCACGCCCGACGGCTGCCTCGAACGGGGCCCCCACATGATCTGCCGCGATGACACCCAGTACTCGGAGGGCACGGGCAACCTCGACACCGGCGCCGACTTCGCCGCGGCGCCGGACATCGACCACCTCAACGACCGCGTCCAGCGCGAGCTCACCGAGTGGCTGCTGTGGCTCAAGTCCGACCTCGATCGGCTTCGACGCCTGGCGCCTCGACTTCGCCAGGGGCTACTCCGCGGAGGTCGCCAGGGTCTACATCGACGGCACGGCCCCGAGCTTCGCCGTCGCCGAGATCTGGAACGGCATGGTACCCGGCGAGGACGGGAAGCCTGCGTACGACCAGGACCCGCACCGGCAGGCGCTGGTGGACTCAGTGGACAAGGTGGGCGGTGCGGCGTCGCCGGCCACCGTGTTCGACTTCACCACCAAGGGGATCCTGAACGCCGCCGTGGAGGGCGAGCTGTGGCGGCTCGTCGACGCGCAGGGCAAGGCCCCCTGTGTCATCGGGTGGTGGCCGGCCAAGGCCGTCACGTTCGTCGACAACCATGACACCGGCTCCACGCAGGCCATGTGGCCATTCCCTTCCGACAAGGTCATGCAGGGCTACGCCTACATCCTCACGCACCCCGGCAACCCATGCATTGTGAGTCCTGTTGTTGCCTTGCCTTGCCTTCAATAACTTGTCGCGTTGCACATCGACATGGCCTAATAACTTCTAGTCCTAAATGCTCTTGATCGATTTATTGCAGTTCTATGACCGTACCATTTCTTCGACTGGGGGTTCAAGGACGAGATCGCAGCGCTGGTGGCGGTGCGGAAGCGCAATGGCGTCAAGCCGACGAGCGAGCTAACGATCCTCGAGCATGATGGCGACGCCTATGTGGCGGAGATTAATGGCAAGGTGATCGTGAAGATCGGGTCCAGGTTCGACGTCGGGCACCTCATCCCGGCAGCAGGGTTTGAGGTCGCTGCACACGGCAGCGACTACGTCGTCTGTGAGAGAGCTGGCAGCGAACAAGTGACTCGCGCGTAACATCAGTGCTTGTAGTAGGCATGATCCATATAGAACTAGAAATGCTCGCGGCGTTGCCGCGTATGGCCATGTGTGGGCTGCTTCCAATGCAGATAGTTCCCCCGTTTTCCGTCTCGTATGGTGAAGCGAGCTAGCTATGGATCGGGATGGGTAGTTCAGCTTCTTATCTGCTGATTCTGAGATCTCCTACATGTGTTTTACTGATTTGTTCTTTTTAGTGAACTCTGCTATTATAACTGGTGTCAGATATAGGAAGCTGATCGCACCTAAGGAAATTTGTACAAGTAAGTTTAGCCATATTGGAGGAAGGTTTATGGTGCAAGCTAGCTTGAATCGCTTTAGTTTGTACTAAACTAACATTAGGGCAGTGCTAGAATTTTTCTTAACTCCAGCAAAGTTAATAACTTTTTGAAAGAAAACCAACAAAGGAGCTGCAGTTAGCGTACGCCAATTATTTTATGGTCTCACTTATTGCATCCACAATGGGTTGGAATTTGGAAAGCAGATTTGATGTTATAGTTTGATCATAAGATCCTGCAGCAGTATTGTTGCTTTCATAGTTAAAC
Source organism: Panicum hallii (assembly GCF_002211085.1). NCBI lineage: Eukaryota > Viridiplantae > Streptophyta > Magnoliopsida > Poales > Poaceae > Panicum > Panicum hallii. The sequence goes on along the minus strand of NC_038045.1, from coordinate 1,060,901 downwards.
AAGCATACATGGCATTTCATCAAACAATTGAGAGGCATAGCAATTCTGTAGGGAGGCAGACGTTGGTGAAGGAGTATGCTGCTTACAACGTTGGTGTTACAAAAACTAAAATAGCATGCCTCAGCGGAGGCAGTGAACTTAATCTTTGTTCCCAAAAGGTAGGTACCTTATAACCTATCATTTCATCATCTATGTTGTTGTATGGTGCCTGTAAATGTTTTGGGCTGTCGAAAGCTATGTTTTCGACCAAAATATACGTAGTAAGAGCATCAGTTAACCAAAGTTGTATCCAAAACTATAAGCAAAAGCAGCGGTCCACATTGGTGTGCCCTGTACAGCAAAATATCATTCCGTTTGGTTTCCTTGTTGTTAGCTGTGCAGTCCTGCTACACAGAGAAAAAAAAAAGGAAACACACACACACACACATATATATATATATATATATATATTAGCAGATGGAAGTTTAATCCAAATTAAATGGTAATGGATAAAGATAAACCTTAGAACTTTATAATTATGTAATGCTAGCTTACCTTTGATCATTCCTCAACTTTTAGCTTCTTCCTCTCGTGTTGCTCATGCTTCCTGTCATCATCGTCATTAATCTAGAAAAGATTCCAAAAAGGATTACACATTATATTGTATAGTCTTTTGTAATTGATTTTTTGTTAAGGGAAAAAGGGGTTACCTGTGATTCATTATGCTTCTCTGTGGTATCCCAAGCACTGTAATTATTTGAAATGTTATTAGAAGCAGGTGAATAGGATAAGTGTATGAAACAGTAGAAATATACTTACTCAGACTGCTGGTCTAAGTCCATATCTTGTATATCTGTGAACTGAGGAGTGTATAATAATGATGCATGCAACAAGTCCATAGTTAGCATAAATATGTTTAATAAAACAAGGAGTAAACAGTAAATTCTCCTTTGCTGTACCTGCTCGATCTTTCTCTTTGATGATATTGTTACAAGTGGTGGCAGATCATAATTAGATACATTGTGTATGATGTTTGATAATGTTGCTTGTTTTCCATGTCTTTCTTTGATCATCACAACCTCAAAAGAAGGCTCCATGTTTTTGACACTTTTTTTGAATAGCACTTTGACTATGAAAGTGCATTTATGGGTAATCCATTGCGATATCTCAGGTGGAATAGAGCTTGGATCATAACGTTTCCTTAGTGTCTCTGAGCTTTTCCCAATGAGTTCTACCCCTTTTTTCTCGAAAAACATGAACTGAAGGCTATAAGTGTCATCTGCTCCTGTGAAACAAACTTTGTACTTGAAGCATATAGAAAATACAATTAAAAGAACCATTTAAAGATCAATAACTGAATCTATGTTACAGCTTGGCTATGGAGGAATTTTCTTACTTCCAATCATATTGCTTGCATGAGCAGCCATCTATCTTTGTGCACTGATATCCATCATCACCTGGTATCATTCTGGAGTTGCAAACTCTGCAAGCTCTGTAACACCATTGCTCTTTTTCTGGTATAGATATCAGTGTGATCGTACACTAAATTTGTTCTAAGCATATGCAGTTAACAGACAGGAATATAATGAGCCATGGCTAATGTAAAGAGAGATTTAAGGAAAACAAATCAAGGTGTTTTTACCTTGTCAGTCAAAGGATCGATTTGTTTCAGGTCAAACAGAGTTTTTTCTTGAACACCTTGCTCCATGTAGTCTGCTTTGGAGTTCTAGTTTTTTAATTGGTGTCACCTGAGATGACAGTCTGTTGGCAAGTTATAAATTAACGAAACATGAGTATTGCGTTAAGATATAGCTATTTGTATTTAAATTCAGAATTGAAATAATAACCTCTTTGAAATGTCCTCGTTGCTGGAATATCATTTTCATTTATATACCAGCAACATGCTAAAGTTCCACTGAGAAATTTGTAGTCTTCTCGATATATTTTTATGAGTGTGCCCACAAATATTGCTATGACGTGATAATTCTGACCAATATCAAAGAACGCCTCAGCATCGAATTGAAGAGCTCTTTGTCCTGAGAGTGATAAATCAATTGTGTTTCCCCTGCAAGTAATTAAGAAAAACCAATCATGAAGACTATATGTCAAAATATTTATATGAGTTGGCAAATGCATAACTTTTTTTGGAAAAGTACCTGTGATCTTGAAGAGTTATCAGCCTACGCATCATAAGGTCTCAAGATGTGTTACGCGCTACAGCTGCATTTGCGATGGCAGTGATTTTTCCAATCACATCTACATTTGGAAAAGACTGCAAGTCATGATACTTGAACAAATGATGAAGATTCCTAGTATAGTTACTGAATATGTGTAGATTAAATGTGAGGCAATGACAAAAGAGTGTATATTGATTTTTATTGTTACCTAGGAAACGATCAGTCCTTCTTGCATATTGTGGTAGCATTTCGATTGGGTTAATGAAAATATATACTTTGGGAAACTTGTGTCATTGCTATTTCCTTCAAAGATCTGTGTTCTCATGATCAGTTTTAATATGTAAGGGGCATCTACAGCTCTGTTCCCAGGCTTTGCCCTTTCAACACATGCGTTGCATATATAAAGAACCTTTCCTTCTTCTAAATATTGTTTCAAACTGATCCAGGACTTGTGGAGGTACCTCACAATACATCGCATAACCCTGTGATTTGGAGTACTTAAAGACAAATACAGAGGGAAACAATAGTTTTGCAGAGGAAATACTCTGAAAGAACATCTCTATAAAAATTTCTGGCAAATGAGTATGTAGTTATACCTTTTGATCGATGACCACCATGTCAAAATGGATCAGAAGATTGTTCTCACTTTTACCCCTATATTCCCAAGGCCTTGACACCCTGACATGAACATTGCACAGAGTGTTTATGGGACGGAGCTCTGATAATGGAGTTATTTTTTCCTGCAATTTAGTTACTGAAAATTGTTGTTGTCTGTTGAATTAGGACAGTAGTACGAACAATAATGTAGGTGCATACATTACCTGCATTGCTAGTTCAACAATGCAAGAAAACTTGCAGTGAGTAAAAAAGGAATAGGTTAAGTTAAAGCATAATAGTTAATGCGAATAACTAAAATAAAAAAGGGTAGAACTAAATATTTGTATATTTCAGTCCATGTTCAATACTTCTTTATATACTATATTTGTAGTTTGTTTCCACATGTTTCATCTTCATTTTCTATCAATATTTTTAGCCCTTGTCTATCCTTTACTCGAGATACCCCAACATATAGTTTACCGTGAGTGAATACTGGTTTTCTTAGGTACACTCCCACATTGGATAGTGTTTGTCCTTGGCTTTTGTTTATGGTCATAGAGTAGCAAACTTTAAATGGGAATTGTCGATGACATAGAACGAACGGCCAACGACATCCTTGTGTGGTTAGATTTATTCTAGGTACGTAGACTTTTTGTCCGATATGTGTTCCTGTTATAATTATCACCTCTACAACATTTTGTCCGAGATTTGTTACAATTAATTTTGTTCCATTGCACAATCCTATGCTTTGGGTAAGATTCTGTAGTAGCATAATTGGGACCCCTATTTTTAATTTTAGTTTATGTGTTGGGAAATTATTTGCACTTAGACTATTTAAATATTCAATAGGGTATAATATATCAGCATCGTTACAAGTATCTATGCATTTGGATATTGAGTCTGCACTGTAATATTCAACTTCATTTTCAGGTACTAAATTAGGCATATACTCATTTATTTCATCCACTATTTCATTTGTCGTTGCTAATATTGCTCTATGTTTGAGATACTCGGGATCATTGTAGTTTGATCTAAAATCAGGGAATGTTGATTCTACAAGATCCTTTATCTTATTCTCTACTTATTTTATCAATAAATCATCTGGGATTTAAACTGTAATGCAATCTGAAAGATCATTTGTATCAGATGTAGTGTTATTTTCAGTGCTTCCATTTTCTATACTTAGTATCCACTGACAGAAAATTCATTTAATTCTTTGTACTCTGATAGGTTTGCCTTAATTTTTTTAGATGTATGTTTTCATGTAAGTAAAGCTTTTTTTGTATTTCCATAGATATGATCAAAATATTGAGGCATTAATTATTTGTGCTCTTGTAGCATTTTCGATTACCGGTAATATTTGTTTAGGGTCTCGTCCTAGTACTACAACCTTTCCTCCAAATTGTACATTTTGTAATTTTGAATCCTTTTCAGAATTTATATCTCTAAGTGATCTATCAAGAGCCTCAAAGCATTGCTTATTTTTCATTAGCGCTTCATCTCAAATGATGAGATCTGTGTTAAGAATGAGATCCGCTAACTTTATTCCTCTTTTGATATCGCAGATTGAAAGTTCGTCCACATCTATAGGAATCCGAAATCTTGAATGTGAAGTGCGTCCATTTGGAAGTAGCAAAGATGCAACTCCCGATGAAGCAATTGTAAGTACAATCTTTCTTTATGCTCTTAAATATGCGATTATAGTGTTCCATAGGAATATTTTCCCAGTTCCACCATGTCCAATGACAAAATAAATATTTGGTTCCTTATTAAGAATAGAATATATTATCGAATGAAATGCAGTTCTTTGGTCATTATTTAGTTGCTGGTAAAGTTTATTTGATTCTATTTCTAACTTACTGCAATCATAGCTAAGTTCTTCCTGAATTAACTGGTTGTTTACATCAATTTGGTACTGTGTTGACTTCTGTGGGAGGTTATAATTGTACATGTAAATTCCATTCTTTGAAAATATTTCTTCCAGCTCTTGAAGTGCATATCCTGTAGTTCTGTATCTGTTGGATTATATATAATTGGGTGATATTTATTAATGAGGTAACGTTGAATGTCATCGGTCATTTTCCTCCATTTTTCATTATAGAATTTTCGCTCATCTTGTAAGTTGCAGAATAATAACATGGTGAAAAATAGGTATCGCAGTTGTGTTGCAGTTGCCCAATTTGCAGCCTTGGTAAACATATCGTACCATTCTTTGTCATCTGTGAGTAGTCCATGTGCTGCACACACTTCCTTGAATGTTTGATAGACTATTCCATTATATGTTCTTATATCTTTGTAGCTTTGTGCTCCTTTGACTATCATAAGTAGCATGCGCAAATAAAAACGTTCCCCTTCTATTGGATTTACATAGTATAGTCTACCAATCTTAAAATTTCTTTGTCTTTTTATCCACTTTCTACTTTGATCATCCCATTTCCATTCTTGTGGAAATTCGCAATATGTTAGATTCCTTGCATCTTCATACAGCTTATTAGCTCCAAACCACTCTGTTAATTTTTGTTTTTTTGGAACTTTGGATCTTTAGCAATTGTTTTCAGCTTTGTTCCTTTACGCAATGGTACCATATTTTGTAATGGTAAATGTACAAGTAGTTTGGTAGCCAATGGTAATGTATGTCAAATTCTAATAATCTCCAGAGAGCATCTTGTTCACATATATATCCATAATCTAGGTATTCTTTAATTTCATCTATATCTTTAACTTGTTCACTTGAAGATTCGTTTTGTCCTGTTCTTATGCATTGAAACATGATAGATGCTTGGTCACGTCCTTTGATAACATATTTGCAAAGATATTTCAATAATTTACTTTTGTTTACATATTCTACATTTATATGTGCTTGGTACTTTTTAAGTAGTTTTATATTATATGAAACTACCCAACTATTATCTAAGTTATGATTTTCTCTTCGAATATACATATTGTTATTTCGTCTACGATATAGAGCGAATCCATTATCTGTGAATGTGATCTCCTCCGTAAAATCTTTTGGATAAGATTTTGAGCATTTTCCCTTTTTCATGCAAGGATATTTCTCATTTTTATCACCGCATGGCCCACGCATCATATGTTCAGATACAAGGATATAACCTAGAGGATCATCTTCTGGATTAGGAATCTCAGCTGATATCTATGAGTCTATTATTTCAGCATTGATGACCAAATTTTTTTATCTATCCATAATATAATGTGAACATGAGGCAATCCTCTTTTTTGGAATTCAAACGAATATAAGATAGCTAACATTTGACCAAATAGTTAGCCAGACCAAATATCTTCTATCAATTCTTGTAGTTTCATATGGAATATTCATAGTATAATATCTGGTCTATCACTGGGTTGTCCACCATGTCTTAGGGTATTAACTATTTCTTGCCATTTCGGATTACATGTAAATGTTATGAAAAGGTCAGGAGGTTCGTATACACGACAAATAGCGATGCCGTCATGATAATTTTATATAGCACAGCGTTTACAACCTGTGTGACTCGATGGTAGTAATATTTTTTCCCAACTTGATTACTTTCACTTAATCCTTTTCTATGGCATTAAAAACTCCTTGTAAGTATTCAATTTTTAATTTGTCCTGGTTTCTAGCAATATATGCCAATCTATCTTCATCCTTCATTGCCCTAGCGTCTACTATGGCTTGTTTAGAGAGTCTACCATAACATAAAAATGAATTTGGTTGATTTGGTCTATAGTGCATGTGATACTTATAATATTCATGCATTGTAATAGTATTTATTTTTTTTTTTGTTAATTTCAATATCATGATATGATATCCCAAGTTGGAATCCTCTTTCACCGTAGGGGAAAAGTAGTGGATATTGTAGAGCCATATATGCTGGATGGAAAATGGTTATACGTAGGAGGCCTTTATTTTTAGTACTAACGATAATATCTCTCTGGTATTTTTCTAGATTTAGATCACCAACTATTAGCATTGCTAAATCTTTGGTACGTGGCATCTCATATTGTGTTGGATCTTTCTTTTCAGCACCAATATAATTATGCTTATATCTATTCCATTATGTTCTTCTAGTAACTCACGGGCATGGCGAAATATTTTTACCAATAGGTTACATTTGTCAAGCATGTTTTTAAGCTCATGTACTATATTTGGATCTATGTCCGTTTCTTGAGGGTCTTCTTTGTGTAAAGCTTTTATCCTATTTTCAATTTCATTTTTTGTATCAAAAATATATAGTTCAGCATATTGTGGTGGTTGACCTTGTTCTGACGATCCTATACGGTGATGTATCTGGCCATTGATACGGAATATATGGTCCTTCTCCTTTGTTAATGTCTTTTATTATATTTGCTCCCATTGAGGTGAATGCAAAAAGGCTATTGTATTGCCTTATTTTTGTAAGAAATGTTTTGATTCTGTGCTTTTTCTATCATTAATTAACCATGATAGAAATTCAGGAGGGTCTTTATATGGTGGTATCTTTATTTTCCCATTTTTACAACAGTTTGTGTATATAACTTGTCTCCTACGCCGGCTCTCTATTTGGTTATGTTCATTGAACCAGAATATAGCTCCACAATATCTACACCGGTAATTTGGTTTACCTAAATATGATCGTTTATCATATGACTCTTTTAAGTGTTGAATATATTCTGGTGTATATGATACCATGTCTTTATTAGTACTAATTTGCAAGCATATTTTCTTTGAATCGTCTTTTTCATCTGGCTCATAGTTTTGTTTTCTTTTTCTTCTTTGCAGTGATGATATTTTTTCCTGCCTAATCTTTTTAGAATGTGATTGAATGTCTATAGGATTAATAGGTTGGTCCTTTCTCTTTGTACGAACCATATAAGAACTATGAATTTAACAATATCTATGTGTGCGTACATATAGAGAGAGAGTATATAAATATTTCAGAAAATATATGGAAACTTAAATATGTATATGTATATTCATATATTTATATACATGTATATATATACTTATATATTTCTATATATGTGTGTGTATTTGTGTATATGTATTATATATATATAGTTTTCGTGTGTATATGTATAGATATATATGTGCACAAAAAAAATTATGTATCTTTTTAAAATTTACACAGGTGAAAAAATGTAGGATAAGTTAGAAACTCATGACAAAAATAGAAAAAATACACACTTTGTAGCATGAAAAAAAATGATGCGACATACATACAAATGTTATTATCAGTTATGGTAATATGAATGTCTAAAGAATATTGTTTAGTTGGTATTACATACCTTTTTTTTTACTCCTGCTCTTTACTTATTTGGGATGTGCTGGTTCTTGAACATATATGGTAAGATTTTGTTAGAATAAGTAGTACTGAAATTGAAGCAATGGAAATCGACATAGCACCATATATAGTAATCTGCTTGGGGGCACTCATGAATAAGCATATATATAGTCATGGGATCGAATAAAGTGCAGTTATTTAACCCAAGGTTTTGTATCTGTAAGAGTACATTATGGTATGTATGTAGGTTCTGTGCATGCTTCAAATTATCTTAATATTCTGGAAGTGTCAAAAAATTGAGGCAGTAGTAAAGTCATCGATGTTTTAGAAAGAGAATTGCAATAAAATGATTTAGTACCAAATCTCCAACCAGAATTGCAGACTGTGTCCCCCAAATTTGTTTTAGATTGCATATTGATGCTTCGTTTGATACAGGCTACATTTTGGAAGTGCAAGGTTGTGCATCAAAGTGATGTGGTGGAGCAGGAAGCAAGGTGACAAATGAGAAAAAGGGACGAAGCGAGCCTAATTGGAGGAAGGAGGTGATGATAACGGGCAGTACACAATGAGCGAAGTTGAGCTACAGCTCGTCAGCTAGCCGTAAAAAGGACCCCTCCTCGTTCTCGGCGTCGTCGGTCGAGTCGCCGTAAAAAGGACGCCGCGTAGCTGGCGGAGACCGCGCTGGCGCGCGCTTGGACTTCCCCCGAGACTTCACGAAACCTTTGGAACCGCACAACTCTACAGCCACGTTGAAACGTTTGATGCCGTTACTTTCTCATCCAACGCTTGAGGGAAAGTAGATGACGTGGCCCAATAAGATACCCTGGTTTGGTGCAAGAATCGTAGTAAGAGATTACACACTCCCTCCAGGGCTTTAGGGCATGGCTAAGTAGTAGGCATAAACACTACAAGGCCCGTGAACTCGCCTTATCAGGTGTAACTGGAACAAGGCTTTCCGTGTAAGAAATCAAGTCAAACCACAATACATTTTCCCATGCACGCCCCAAGGTGTCTTGAGAGGGCGCAAGGTGCCTTAACTCATCCATATCGAATAGTATTTCACCTACCACTACCTTGTAAGCTTCCAAACTGTAACCAGTGGATAGCATTTTGGATGGAGCAGCGTTGCAGTACTCCTCATCATGTTTTCTTGTAAACACCACTGGTAGAACTGGATGTTGGTGGAAAAAGCATCGGCATGACCTGGTCCCAGAAGAAACTTGGGGTTGATGAGGAAAGACGATGGGTTCCGGTGCTGTTTCTGCTTGGAGCACTTGAGATGCTGCGCGGACAAAAGAAGGGTCGTCGGAGATGGTGGCAAGCCAGGCCTTGCTGACGGTTCTGAATCTCGCCAGGGATTCCACTGGCAGCTCGAAAGTCTGCTGCTGCGGCACCCTCCTCTTCGCCTTCCTCCTGTATACCTTCAAGTCCATGGCGCCAAGAACAAGCAACCATTAGTAACAGTGACTTAATTGGAGAGTGGTAGCAATTGCTAATCTGTATATGCAATGCACGGCGTCGGCTATGCTGATTTATATGTGGATATACCGAGATGAATTCGGACACGGCCTCTGTTAATGTGGGAATCGATAGGTGAATTCGAACACTGTCTCTCTGTTAGTCTGGAAATCGATAAGCTATGCTTGGAATCCCTCCCGGACACGGTCTTCGTCTTGATAGGCAACTTATGCACAAGAAATTCTGAACAAACGTGAGATGTTTTTGCTATCGGAGTACATGTTCATACTTTGTGGCCGCTGCAAATCATCATTATTATATTCTGGATGATTCACCCTGCCTGCAGTCTTCCTTCAAAATGGGTTATTATCAGACCTCGAGCATCCTGTGCGTACATACATAATTTCAAAGTGAGTACTGCAATGCTCCGTGAAGAAACAGCATTGAGGCTTGCGATGCCGCTCTGATGTTATTATCAGAAGACACAAAATGGGTTTTGTTTGTCTTATTACATGACATCCTGTACACTACTGGAGGAACCTACGGAAACAACAATCAATGGGGCGAGCAGTGGGGCCAAGTGGAGAACACAATACCATGCCCCTACTATCAGTGTCCAAGTGGGTTTTCTTTTTAACACTGAAATCTCGTCACGATTTTTCTAGAAACCAACAGAACTACAGAATGCTACTTCTATTCCAGGTGTCTGGAGGAGTGATTGATCGCACGCTCCCCCAGCTTCTAGTGTCTAATCCCCTGCAGGATCTATAGAGAGCAGGCCTATGTTTTATTTTTATTTGGGACGCTTCCGGTCTGGGTACATCATATCACCCATAGTGTCTTTGATGTAGGTCCCAACTTTATTCAGGTTCTTTGCCACACCATTGGCAACAAGCCCGGCATTCCTCTGAAACCTGCAAGTTCAATAGACAAAGTGCGGCTTGTTAAATTCTGATGTGAAATTACAAATTAGAGAACTTGTAAATTAGCAGGAACCAAAAGACCAACTCACTTAGTTAAGAAGTCGTCTCCTGCATGCCCTGGCTTGTATCGATGTGGTTGTGGTTCCGGTTGCGGAGCTGCAGTGAAGTACAGATGAGTAAAAGTTCTAAAACAGGAACTTGTGAATTCTACAGGCACCTACTAATAACAAAATCAAAGAAAGAAGCGTGTTTCGAACATTCAAAAAAGTAGAGCAGCAACGCTGGAAAGATATAGAGACAAGTTCCCAAGTAATCAGATCGTTTTCTGAGTTTCACCAAGAAAAACATGTACATTGAGGATTCTTAATATCCTCTGATCCTACTTTCTACAGAACATGAGCTTCCCACAAAAATCAGTAACAGGTACAGTGGCAAAACTCGCAATTCCTTAAAAAAAGAAAATATTACATCACGAATTAATCAAGCTGCAATTTCTAATTTTTTTTATCAGAAAACATTTTTGAAGTAATAGATTGATTGTTATAAAAAAATATCTGGTAATTTCTCTTCACAGGTTCAATAAAAAAATTGGGACAGTTAAGGAGGCAGTTTAGATTTTTTTCAAATTGATTTCTTAAGGTCTCATATCTACCATAAATAAATCAGTCAACATTAATCAGGAAGCAATTGGGGCTACCTGTGCAATCTACATAATCATTCATTTCTCCATTACGAGCTTAATTCTCCTTTCCAACTAAAATTTGAGTGACAATTCTCGGTGTATTTCAGGTACATGAATGCAACTGATCAACAAGAAATCAACATATTTGAACAAACAAGGAGTCTGTTATATGGAAAGTATTAAATCCAAGGGAGAAATATACTTTGTCGAAAATGGATCTTGAGTGTGTGCACAGGCCGGCAAGTGCGAACTTCTTTCAGTGACCATTCCAAATTCCCTAGCATATTGTCGTCGCTTTGCAATTTCTAGCACAAGTACAAATCTTGGAATGGAAGAAAATGTTTTTCTTACCTTCTTTCTTATTGTAAGATGGGGCTTTATTAACTGGGGCTCTTCTATCTGCCAATAGCTGGAAAGGGGGAAATATATTCACTCTTAGCAAAAAACACAAAAATGTATAAAAGATCATAAGACGCAATAACTACAAAATACTACCTGAGCAGTTTGAACAGTTAATGCAGAAGAGGTTTGGAGAAAAATCAAGAACAGATATCAAAACAGAATAATGTGCATTTATTTCTACTGCAGTTGAGAGTGAAAAAAAAGCATGCAAAATTATGTAATAAAAATAAATGCTATGAAGATAAACAAATTGGCGTGAATAGCCACCCAACCATTCCAAAATTCAGCATAACCACTATCATGTTTCTAACAAGATTTGGATTACTCTGGTTAGAATATATTACCTCAACTCCAACACAAACAGGTAGCTGTGCATGTGCTTTCTTGTCATGTACCCCCATAGAAGTTTCCTTGTCATCTAGGTATATTGAATAGCCAACACATGCATATTTGAAATCCGAAAGGTTGCGACCTTCTTGGATAGCTTCCAGTTCAATTTCTCCAATCATACGCTCAGAAACTAATACACAGTTAAGAAAGTCGATCATGAATCAGAGTCGATAAAACTGTTAAAAATTATGGAATCAGATAACAAAATAAATAGATCGTGAAACAGAGTTGAAAACTTATTCTGTCTGCTCTGATTATTTGATTACAAGATAAATAATTTGTACATGCCAGACACAGATAAAAATTAGTTCACAGCGAGTCACACAATAAGAGCCTTTGCACAGTATGATAGAACAGATCAAGTTTAGATTCTCTATAGCCTACACTTTTGGTCGCTAGGTGATTAACGCCAACCATTGTACAGTTAGTTTATGGATGAACGCCAAGCGTCTCAGTTATATTTCTTTCAACTCTGTGGAAGACATGCCCCTAATAGGCCTAACCTAGTTAGTGCTTAGGTTGGGCAATCCAAGATCCTACAGTAAATGACATGAATGTAATCCTTGGTGGAGAACTTTCAAGTGGGCCATATATGCTAAGCCATCTAACAGTTCAAATTTCCCATGAAAACTCCTAGCCCTGATATAGAGAACAACCTTCATAGTTTACACTTCAACCTGCGTTGATGAATTGGACATGTCAGGATTCTAATATTCCATGGACGACAAGTCCTGACATCACACCTTTCCTAGCACATTTTGAGACCACAGAAGTTGCTGGGAAATGTATCTGTCCTCCTTCCCATTTCCCCTGCGAAAGGAAAGGAGAGTGGTTCGTAGACGCGGAGTGATACCCAACCGGCCACTCGCAGAGGCGCAGCGTACGGAGCCCAGAAAAAGCTTCAGAGCATTGTACACTGCGGCAGGGTGGATCAGTAGAAACCCTAGCCCAGAGACGAAGAGAGGAGGAGAGGGCGGCTGGAGAGGCGCGCGCGGATAACCTTGGGGAAGGGCGCGGGTGATGCCGACGCAGACGGGCCCGCGCGCTCGCGACCGGAGCACCGACGAGTAGAAGAGGCAGCCCTTGCACGACCTCCCCTTCGCCGCCCCTCCTGTTCCCGCTGCCGCCGGCGGCGGCACCGGCGGCGTGGGGTCGCCCGCCTCACCGCCGGCGCGCTCCATGGCCGCGGGCGCGCGGCGTCAAGGGGAGCCGACGCCGCGGCGGAATGGGCGGATCGGCGCGGCGGCGGCGTGAACTGGAACGAAATGGCTGCGCTGCGCTGGAGCGGAGAGGAGAGTAGCGGGGCCTTTGCTGCCAACTCCGTTTGGGTTTACGCCGCGGCTCCCTAACCGAATCGTCCCCATTTTCATTTTCGCCTCCTGCGATTTCCAGAAACAGGTGGGGTGTGCGGTGCGGCGGTGGTGCGCGTGCACGACGACGGCGCATGTGTCTCGTCGTCTCCTTCACCATGCACGCCCATCGCTGAGTTGAGCGATTTGGTGTGGGAATTTCTTTGCATTGTGAAGAGGAGTAATATAATTTATACCATTTTCGTTTTCCAGCATTCACACCCGGAAATAAGGTTGCCCTAACATAAGATTTATGTGTCGTACTTCAGAATCTCTAAGAAACCAGATTCTGAAATGCCACATCACATTGCATCAATTTTTATGCGTGTTTACAGCTCTCGTTAGAGCGTGCAAAACCTCATCTCTGAACACGTACTCAACTCTTGGTGAAAGTGCACACCGCAGGCAACGGTACAGAGGCTGAGACCAACATCAGAGACCACGGATCTTCTTGCAAATCACATTCAGTATTCACACGAGACGAACTACAACGTTCCCCCACCTGACAATAGTGCAGTGCGTATGTACATTTCCTTTTTTTCCAACAAATAAAGATCATTTATGTACACAAGGTGAGGTTGCAGGGTACAGTTAGTTCCTGTACAATGACTGGCATCTTCTACAGAGCAAATTACATGTCACGATGCTGGTCCACACTGACTGCGCGGCTGCATTGATGTTCCGCAGAGTTAGCTTCATGGTCATGTCAAAATGCTGTCGCAAATGAACAACCGATAAGCACATACAAACCTTATTTTTGAAAGTTCCATTTTGGTGAAGTGTAGGTCAGCCAGCATTTCTAACCTATGCAGCCAGATTTCGGAGCAGCACCACAAGTAGCACACTGTTCAAATGGACAATTGTCCTATTTAATTTAAGTTTGTATTCCCCGAGGCCCACATACATATTATGGGCAACTGATACATTACATACCTCATGATTGGAAGAGAGTAACCGTTGCAATATATCCATTTTTCATTACCTGTTAGTCAAAGACAAAAACACAATGTCACATCTGAATATATAATAGCTAGCAGTGTAGTTATATGCACAAGGGAGGAGAACAGATTTTGAATTAAATTGATTAATAGCCACCTCAAAAGCAATATTCTGATATCCATATACAAAAGTTGATCCAAACGGATTATTCATCGAGCCTTGTGTCTGGATCGCAGCTCGACCACAATCACCGAGGATCTCCTAATACAAAACAACCAATACAAGGGTTGTTAAAGAGGTGAAAAGATACAACATACAAACGAGTATACGAGAAGATAGCGTGATCACTCCAAGAATTGCTACTCTGCTACATTATTACAACCGTGTCCTCAAAAAAATTTATAGCCTTCCAGAACAAGCAAGAGAAGAGTTGTCATTCTTAGCATCAGAGCATTAGATGTTTAAGCTAACAACCTAATGTTCTAAAGAAACCATCATTTATCTATATGTGTATTAAAAAGTTTGCCATACAGCATTTGGGAAGGATGAGATACCTCAAAAAGTAATCTAGCATGTAACGAAACAGAGTGCTAAAAATGTCAAGGAAATGATAGTTTAAAGCGAAGATGGTAACTTCAAAAACAAACCACCTGGCAGGCATCATTAGCAATCAAAACCTGAACAAGACATTCAAGACTTCTAGTGGTGCCTTGACTGTGCAAATTAAGTCATCTTAAACACCATACCTTGACTTGTTCCCATTTTGTACGAGGTGTGATGCAATTCTTGGAGACATTACCAGGCTGATATGTCCCTTCAACTGGGAAAAAATTAAAGGTTATTGGATAGTATTGGTTCCTCAAAAGCAAATGATTCTATTAGTAGCCATTGTAGTTCAGACCTTCAGCATCATAGATAACAAAGTTGCATTTCTTATAGGAATTGAAATCTGAATGGCCAGGGAAGTTTGTATGCAAAACAAACTTCTTTATCCTATGTGTCTGCAAGGAAGCAAAAATCTGTTAGCATGCTCTCTTGTCACAAGAAAGACCCTTTTTTAAGTGTGTACCCAATCATAAAGCAAGGAAATTCTCCATACCTGTCCATCAAATAAGATATCAATTCCGCGGGAGAAATAGTTGTAGAAGTAATCACCACAGAGTGTTGTCCTTGGGCGGGGGTCTGATGCAGAGTGTATTACCATTTGGTCGACCTGACAAGGAGGGAGAGCAAACTTAGTAGCATTCCAGATGAAAATGCACCAACAATTCTAGGGAGAATGGCATTCCTTTATATTGATCTTTGCAAAACAAAACTTTAATCATAAACCACAGAAATACTGCATGGCCTCGCACCCTCAGTAGCTCTGTACAGGCTAAAACAACTAAATAGTGCAAACCAATTCAGCTATGTCATATGTTAATTGATGCTAGCAATTGAAATAATTACATATTACATGAAACCTCTATCTGATGCCTCAATTAAAACTGACCTGCTTTTGATGGATACCACATGGACGACCCAAGTCAGTCCAGACATCCTGCAAAAGAAAACCATGTAAAGGAATAAATCAGGGCCACCGTTAAAGTTATATTTTACTTCAGCAAATAAAAATGTGATGTTCGACCTGTGGTGATGCACCAAAAGGAATACGTTGGCCCCCTATTGTGAACCAAAGCTCTTCACCAAGCTGAAAATAATACAAATTATACACATAGATGAAATATTTTATCCAGTGGTAAGGCTTCGTAAGATGAAAGACCATACAGAAACCCCCTCTTACAGTGATTGTATGAATGTGCCTCAAGCAAGAAAGCAAAAGATATATTTGATTTAACAAAAAAAAGGAATCCAAAACAATAGCATGATTGAAAGGCATATCTCATGACAAGTTTTTTCTTCATTTATTTTGCTCATTATGTCCATATATTTCCTCAGAGAAGAAGATGCCCCAGTGGGTGGGTGGGTGGGGACAAGGCTTGCCAGTTAAGAGGTCAAAAAGGATTAGTCTGAATCCTTACTACTGGATTATGAAACATCTGAATTGCTGGATTATGGAACATCAAATATATCTTCAACTTCAACAAAATCAAAAGCTGAAAAGACTGTCAAAAAATCAAGCACACAGCATACCTTTGCGTGCACCTCCTCCATATACAGGCTGCCTGCAGGCAATGCAGGTGTAGCTGCTTTGTCCATCAATGATCCAACACCAACCTTGCTATCGGTTGAGCTATCAAATATAGAAACTCGGCATGTGACAGGGGTTGTTCCATCTGGGAACTCGAGGGGCAAATCTGCCACTGCGATAGAATTAGGGAGGTGAGGTAAGATGTTAAGAAAATATGGGTACTAATAGAACATTCACAATTGAATGAGGCTGTTAAGTAGAATACCTTCCCCGTTTGTGAACAGATTTGTATACTGGCTGGGAATAGGGAATGCAAAGGATAAACCCTACAAAAGCTTGTGAGTAAGGCAAACCCACCAACAGACAGAGAGAAAGAGAAAAGAGAAAAAAGCCAGAGCAATTTATCATGACGTACTGGGTAGAATAGAGTATAAATTCCCCTCTCTTTGTCATATATACCAGGGAAGGTTGGTCCAAAGAGTGCATAAACAGCTGCAAAAGTGGCTAATGTTGACGGACCGCTGAAGAGAAAAAGAAGAGAATGATCAGTAACACCGGACATCCCTATGTAGTTGTGCTGAATGGTTGATGTAAATGAGTAACAATGTAGCAAATTATCGCTTAGGATTGATTCAAAAGTACTTTCAAACAGACTAAAGCATGGAAAACAGTGATCACGAGATCCTCACCCAATTAAAGATGTTGCATATCGCAATTGCAATCTTTTGACATCATAAATCTCTATGAGACGGAGCCTCTGCAAGGAAAATAAGAATCGCAGGACTTTAGTAACTGCTGAAGCCTGAAGGATGATTAAATAAAGCAGGTGCCATTTCCATACGGCACACGTTCTCGAAGGTTCTTTTTTCCTCATACAAAAACTTAGAATTACCAACAATGATCCACATTACATTTTCTAGTTCTATAATGCATAATAATAACAACAACAACAAAGCCTTTAAGTCCCAAGCAATTTGGAGTGGGCTAATACATAACATACTCCAATTTGTTTTTGCAAAAGTGGTCCGCTATAGTATTTATAAATCTTCATGAACAACTAATTTCATCATGCATTCAGCACCGGCACTTTCATCAAATACACCTAATAGTGTAACAAATTAACCCGAACATACCTGCGACCAAGGATCAAAACGTAGGTGGAATCCATGGTCCGGAAAGCTAATGACAAAGTCCAACTTGAGAGGCTCCTGAACCAACAACACCGATCATCAGTAAAGAAAATTTTGGTAGCCCCAGCATCCAACAACTTGTGCACCGCAACTCACGAACCTCGTCGAAGTACTTAACATGGACAACGTCGTAGATATTGGGCTGGTGCTCTATCTGTGCAAATGCATCAGAGATCGGCATCCCTGCACCGATTGCGAGCTCTCAAGTCAGAGTTGGCCCAAAGTTTGAATATTTCAGCTAAAGTGTTGCTTAAAAAACAAGTCCTTTTTCCTCTCCCGTGCCAACCGAGAGCAAAGCAAGGAAGCAACCGCCGATCCCGACCGGAGCGGCGGCGGGTGGATAGGTTTCGGGGGAGCTCACCGAGGGTGAAAGGGCCGACGCCGAGGCCGGGGCGGAGGTCGAGGGTGATGGCCCCCATGGCCGTGCCCTCGCACCGCCGCCGCACAGGCACCGTCGCCTGCGACGGCATCCCAACCGACGCCGCCGCCGTTGCCGCGCCGCCGCCGCCCACCATCGCCGGGGACCTCTGCGCCTGCATCCCGGGGCCCACCTCGCGCTCCCCCTTCTTCCTCCCCCGATGGTTTATTCCTCGCGTGCTGCTGGGCTCGATTCGACGGGATTCGCGTGTGGGATTGCGTCTACTCCTCCATCTCCCCCGTCGCGGACTCGCGGTGCGGTTTAGCTTAACGAGAAACTAACCCCGGGGGTTGGCTGCGCATGACACGTGGGCCCGGTCTCGCCAGTGACTGTGGACTAGAAGCGGGGCCGGGGTGTCGGCGAGGGGATCGCCGCGTGCGACTGCGCCGCCCCGGGCCTTGACGTGCGGAGGAGGAGCGTCGCGCGGC
This sequence comes from Panicum hallii, assembly GCF_002211085.1. Lineage (NCBI taxonomy): Eukaryota > Viridiplantae > Streptophyta > Magnoliopsida > Poales > Poaceae > Panicum > Panicum hallii. Next base: position 1,042,580 of record NC_038045.1, on the reverse strand, counting down.
AAGGCAGGTGGCCAGCGGGACACGTGGCGGATTTTGAGCGGAGGAGGCTGCTGTTTGCTGCGCGCGGTGAGTTGCGTAGGTTGCTTCTGCTTCCATGGTCGCTTCCCGTTTGGAGACGATACGAAAACAATTGGAGTTGGATTTGCAAGTTGCAAGCCGGGTTCGGCTAAGTTAGCGACGATACGAACTCGATTTGGCTGACCACCGAGAGCGATTCAGATAACTGACAATACCGAAAGTCTGAGACGGTCTCACCCCCAAAATTTTACCTCTCGTTTCAAATTTCTCTTTTGAATGCTTCCATCAAGAGACTACATATTTCACGTGGACCAACGGTAGGAATAAAATCTCGGCGTTATGGAACAATGGAACAAAACTGGATGAAAACTTGATGCGAGTAGCTCAATTCACAGACTAAGTTAAAAGCTCACCATTCGGATTTCAGTTTCAAGAAATATAAACTACTGAAAGAATACCGAAGAAAAATTGAAAAAACTTGAAGGCATAGCCAGCCAGAGGGCCAATAGGGCACACGTGACATGCGGCCCATCAGTTTGCGCTTAACTGCATGACACAGAAAGCAAAATTCCATTGTGTCACGGCAAACATCAGTTGACCAATGACTAGATGAAGAACACAGGGTTATTAGAACAAGCATCCATGGAAAATGAGAAACACAGATGTAGTCCAGTAATTTCATTCTTATTTCTCGTACAACAACTCGATTAAACAAGAAGTGATTTATAGAACTCTGGATGTGCCGAGTTCTGTCCCCACTTGCAGGACTCATGTTTACTAGTCCTCCTTGCCATAATTGTAGACGATCTCAATCTGCAAGATGCAATTGCCATTAGTTGAACAGTTTGGTGTCTACCAGAAGACAATGAAGCAATGAAGTCATTTTGCAAACTCTAAGCAAGAAATACAATACTATGTACTTAGAAAATATTTAACAGTGTTCACCTTGTCGCGTCCAAATAGACATTATTCTGATATGAAATTACTGTACAACTAGCCTACCTCTGTGAGCCCAACAATAAATTTCCTGGTGTTTAAGATGATTTTACAAATAATGATAAAAGATTTGTTCTTAGCAAGTGAATTAATTAATCAATCTCTACAACTAAAAAGACTCAAGTGGCGTACATCGTCGCTGCCAAAACCGTCGTCCCGCCACAAAAAACACGCGTGCGTCGTGCAACCAACCGGCGCCTCACCCGCGGACCGAGTCCTCCGCTAACTCCGGCATCGTCACGCCGTCTCATGATGCCGCCGCCGCCACCTCTACGCTCGCGTCCGGAGTACCTCCTCCAACTCTGGCACCTCCAGCACGGTCTGGTGACTCCACCGCGGATCACCGCTTGCGGACGCGCGCGGGCTCCCCGTCGCGCCGCCTCCCCTAACGCTGGTCTCCGCAGAGCGCGCCGAGCAAGATCATATGGACAGTGCAAGCCCGCGCCGCGCCGCGTCCACCCCCGCGTCCGGAGCGCCTCCCCCGTGGACTGCCGCCTCCCCATCTTTGGCGCCTCCCCCATCTCCAGCACCTCCCCCGCGGACTGCTGCCCCCCCCCAAAAAAAAAAAAAAAAATCTCCGGCGCCTCCCCCGCGAGCGCACGCCTGCTGCGCCAACGAGCAAGATCCGCAGACGAGCAAGGTCGCGGCCCCGGCGCTCTCGGACATCCACCTCGATCGATGGCAGCCATTTTAAGTTGCTCCACTTCACACGATTGTGAGCAAATGATTCTGAACAAATGGTTGCTTCACACGTCAAGCTCGACTACCCCACCATCAGCAAGCAGTTCACTGCCGAGGAGATTCCCGCACAGGTGACTTATAGCTCTTCAATCCTCAGTTACTGGATATGCATTTTTACTGTAAGTTTGTTCTTAATGCAATTGGGTAAATGTGGTGCGATTTACATAGACATTCTACCAAGAGGGTATGGATAAATGCTATGTTTGTTGTTCGTCAATTGGGTATATATGGAAAAGTTATCAACTTTATTAGAGCATAGCTCTTGGACCTGGCCAATTGCTTGTTAGTATACACCCATGCTGGATTTTGTTTGTCATGCGACCGGATAAAAGGTATGTTCAGTTATGGAAAGACGTTTCAATTTAGAGACATTTTGATTTTGCAATGGATGATAGTCCATGTTAGAATCCTTAACATGCTCTGGAGTTTAATCCCTTGGAGAGTATTTTTATTCCAGATCTGAAAATTTTGATTCCCATCTGACAATAAGTGGCATTGTGATATGATTTATGCCAACGGCGATGATTGTTTCAAAATCCATTGCTTCAGTTAAGCAGTTGAGTTATTTGTATTCTGTATTTCTGCTCTGGAAGTGTTGTGAACTTTTGAATGTGTATAGAAGATGATATCTTATCATATGTATGTTTACTTTGAGTTGCCACCAGACAAATATATCTGGGATACTTATACTTTTAATTTTAGTTGTTATACATTTGACTTATCTTGGTTAATTACCTCGACAGATTTTGGGGAAATTGGTGGATGATGCCTTAAAGTTTCTTAATGAGAAAATTACAAAAGCAGTGGTCACAGTCCCAACATACTTCAACGATTCACAAAGGACAACAACAAAATATGCTGGCCGTATTGCAGGGCTGGAAGTTCTTCGTATTATAAATGAACCAACTGCTGCATCATTGGCCTATAGTTTCAATTATAAAAGTTGTTGTTAACCTAGAGAGACTAATTATTATATCTATATATAAACAGCTAAACGCACTGAATATCGTATTATAAATGAATTTTCTCAATACATCTGCTGCTTTGGTGAGAACGGATTCCTCGAGCTGAATTGAGCATAATGGAGCATTCATTTCTGAATAGGCTCTATCTCCATGAGTTTGTTTGTATTGATTTTTTTGGCCCTTTGGAACGCACAGACCATTAACTATAGGATTTTAAATGATCTAACACCAAGTAGAAAACACATTCTTTGATAATATAATACAAATGATTTTTATTTAGATATTGTCTGACTTAGATCCTTTTGCATAATATAATAAAATATGATATTTGTTTTACCCGTAGCAATGCATGGGCATGAACCTAGTCAATAATAAACAATAAGAACTGTTCATCTATCCATTGAAAAAGTACAGATGATATCCATAAGCACTGCGTAGCAATCTTTTGTATTCAGATTAGGCTAGCTTAAACTAAAACTATGAAGACTACCTTTTTTAAGTAATAAAAGTAGAGAAAACCAAGCATAACATTACGAACTGTGAGCATTCTAGTGAATCAAATTAATACAATGCAAATACATTACAAAGAACAAAGAGCAACATAAGCTATGATCTTACCCCTTGAGGTGGAGGAGGGTTTCTTGTGAATTTAGTGCCACCAGGTGCCCATGGAACTGCATTGTTAAGAACGGAAATACGAGGCGTTACTTTAGGCTTTCGCATTGCAGCACAGAGACTTCAACTTACACATTTGGTGATTCATACACAATAGAACAACCAGTCCAAAAGTTACTTTGACGACACAATCAACCCATCAGTAGAAAAATTTCAATTGTCTATCCAAATAACTTTGACACCACAATCAGCACAAAACTTTCAATTATCTATTAAAACAACTTTGACTATAGCATCAGTACTAACTACTAAATTTTCAATTATCTATCCATAAAAAATTCTAGTATCTTCCAGCATAATTTACTGCGCAATATTCATTAACAAACAGAGGCATCAATGTCAAGAACTGAAGCAATTCGTAAGTTAAGTCACGTAGGCTGAAGGATTATATGTTTCAGTTGCATCATAAATCTTACTACAGAGTTACAGTACTCCCACAAAAATACGACAGGCTTCATCTTGCAAATTTAGCAGTCCATTCTAATCACTATAACCACTGTAAGAATTCTAAAAACTTCACTTTAAAGTCAATTGCTCAATATTCAATCTCTATACACACAAAAATGCTAGTACTATCCCACATTATTTGATGTGAAGCATTCACTGAGAAACAGAGGCATCAACGCAGGAACAAAAAAGGACCAGGCAGGATTGCAACAGAAAGCTTACCGATGTAGGGATCGGGGTGCTGGAAATTCCTGTACTGAGCCTCTGCATCATCGATGAGCCTATCGACCACGTCCAGGTTATCCTGCACGACCCACACACGAAAACCAACATCATCACTGACAACACCACACATAAATAATCACCAGATGTAACCCGCGAATTCACTCCTCGACGGCAGCGAAATGGGGGATCGAGGTGCAGAGACGAATCAGCACGAGGCGGCTCACCACATGTCGGTTGGCCTCGAACTTGTCCCTGAGATCCGACGCCTGCGCAGGAGAGGAACACGAGGTCAGATCCATCCGCGAGCAGGGAGGAGGATCAGATCGAGATTCGAGAGCAGAAATGGGGAACTGACGTCCTGATAGAAGAGGTGGCGATGGACAGCCCAGTTGAGTGTGTCCTTGAGCGCCCGGCGGTAGAGCAGGCGCACCCGCTCCTTCTGCGCCGCCCGCCGCGCCAGGTACCCCGCCGTCGACGCCATAAACCTCGCCGCCGCCGCCGCTCCTTTCCTTATCTCTCTCCCCTCTCGCTGCGGTAGTTGGGTTGGGGATTGGGATCGGATTCGGACGGGGTCACGGCCTTGCAGGTGTCGTCTATGGGCTGTTTGAATTGGATCTGGAACTGCTCATACATAAAGGAAAGCCCACTAAGGCCCATTTTTTCCTAACTGGGCTGCTGTACGCACAGCGGCGCGCAGAGCTCATTCATTATCATCCTGCAGACAGTTTCAGGGTTCATTGGGGCTTTTCGGGCCCACCTATTACTTTGTCCTTCTTTCTTTCTTTTTTGTTATCTCTGTGCACACATCTTTTTTCAGACTATTTCAACGTCTAGTACACAAATATCTTTCAAAAAAGCATTTTTTTATGCAACTAGCGTGTAGAAGATGGCGAAAAGATTGATATAACCAGCACTGGTTGAGCATTGGCGCCAAGCAGCAGATAAAAAGGGACTATTAAAGTCCAACATTTCACCTCTAGTCAAGTTGACCTTGTTCCATGAAAGCTTATTTATCTGTCCTTCTCCTCAGTACCGACCGGCTAGTTGGATACAGCTTCGAAATGAGAATGAACAGGGGCTGTTTGGTTGCAGGGACTGTAGCCTTGTTACATCGAATGTTTAGTTATTAATTAGAAGTATTAAATATAGATTAATTATAAAACTAATTGCACAGATGGAGGCTAATTCGGGAGACAAATCCATTAAGTCTAATTAATTTATCATTAGCACGTGTTTACTGTAGCACCACATTGTTAAATCATGAACTAATTAGGCTTAATGGATTCGTCTCTCAAATTAGCCTCTATCTTTGCAATTATTTTTATAATTAAACTATATTTAATATTTCTAATTGATATCCAAATATCCGATACGACGGGATTAAAGTTTAGTCCGGAGGAACCATACACCCAGTGAATATACTGGAATATGATGATAGGACTTGAGCATTGAAACTTCAAAGTTCTCCACTTTTTATAGTCAATGACATGTCGAGCACACTTCTGGAAGTTGTATACTTGCAATATGATAAACAAAAGGAGCGCTACTAGCTACGGTTGACTAGAGACTTTGCATGTCGTATACAAATACCATGAGCCCATTTGGATGGTCCATCTATTTCCATTTCCCCATAACATGTTTTAAAGAAAATAAATTATTTATGCTCTCTATTATAGGTGGATCCAGTCAAAATATAATTAGCAATTTGTTAATTTATAATAACAGAGGTTTCCACTCACGAAGAAAAACATATATGGTGTATCTCCTCCTATCCCTTTGATGATTCCTCCAAGCAGGAGAGAAACCTCTTCGTCCAGCAGATAGCCTAGCAATCGAAGTACGGCCACACCAGAAGTAGTTGGGAGTTGACATGGCCTGCTCCGATCCTGCTGGTACACACTGCCCACTGACGGATAGTTGGCACATCAGTAACTGGTGTAACATTTCTGAATAAACACTCCACTGCTTCTACACAGGATATGTGTACATTCGTACCGGTAGTGCATTAGCAATTAGCATGACACGGGTACAGAGTACACACAGTGCACCAAAAGGAAGAAAACCTTCTCTGATCAAGTTTTAGCTGGTACGATGAACCGTGCATCGTTTACTGTCACTGCTAGTACTTCCATAATACGTGAGATGTAAGCACTGTGCCCAGCATGGTGCTGGCATCCAAGGAAATCAAGATCATCAGGGTTAAAGAGAAGCATACAGATCAAGCGGCAGCAGATGGGGATTGGGGAAGGAAGGCCGTTGCTGCTGCTCACAGTTCAGCTTCAGGCACTGTCCGTTTGCATTTACTCCGTGCACGGGAAGAAGGTAGCGACAGCGAGTTGGGTGAGGTGAGTGAGATTTAATAGCCCCTGCATCACTGACCGGGACCTCACTCCTCTCTCTCTCTCTCTCTCTCTCTCAAGTCTGAACTCGTCTGAGCTCCGAGGTCTGATGAGAACACTGGTGAACAAATATGCAGGAACCCAGGCGCCTCTTCTGAAACTTGCCGCCTGCAGGTTGGCCGTTTGTTTAGTGGCTTGGAACCTTCATGTGTCAGTCAGTGTCAGTCAGTCAGGCTCTCTGCCGCTAATCAGACGCTAACCACGAGTAATACGAGTATTTTACGGCATCGGAAGGCGTTTTATATGGCCACAGCCACACGCACATCGTGGCGAGGCGCTGTGCAGAAACAGTGTTTGCTTATGCCCAGCAGATGCTTCTGTGCTCCTGCTGCCACTGGCCGGTTTCTTTACTCCGCGTGAGGCGCGGCAGCTTGCTGTACGCCGTTTCCTGCTGGATCTTGCATCTTGCCATGCCAGCACAGCGGACCAGGTGTACAGGCTTCGCGGCTCAGCTGAGTTCTTGCTCGTGATGAATCCGTTTCCGTGTTCCAGCTCGTAGTGGCATGGTGCTGGCTGCTGGATCAATTCATCCAAATCTTTCCAAGTGTTGCTGCATGATTTATTTCCTTTTATCTACTATAAATTTTGTAGTATGCAGTGAGAATGGCATATGGATTAGTTGGAAATTTACAGGAATGCTAACAATGCTACTGATTTCCTAGCTTTGCTGGTTGACAGAATAGGACAGACCGCTGCTGCTTGTGCAGCAAATGGAGCAAGAGTTGATGTTGCTGATCTCTGAAACATGAACCATAACTGGATACAGATGGGAAGAAAGAATCTGACGCTTTCAACAGGCTATCACCATAATTTTACGGTTAGTGATGGGCCTGTTAAAGAATGACGGCACGGTCATCGGAAAGCTTCCTTTCGGTGCGTCAAGTAAGCAGGCATTACTTTTCAGAAAAGACAGAGAAGAAAAAAACATAAAAAGGGGAGCTAGTGAACCGGGCATTGATTGAGAAACCTGGCGTCTTTTCCTGCCACGGAAAAAGAAGTCTAGTTTCTTGCTAGCACCGGCAATACACCTACTCGGAGAAAAAGATGTGGCTGTTGGATCGCACAACCGTGCCTCATAATTCCCGGGAATTAGGACATGCAATAACTTCTGAAACCACGTCCGGCTTTGCTATGTGAAGCAAAGCTGCCGATGGAATCGACTTATTATCCTTGTGAACGGCCACTAAAAAGTTTGCACCGGCAATACAACTACACCACGTATAGCCTAGATTAAATGTTGAGATGAAACTTAATCATGCACGCCTGTCGGATCCCGAGACATCAGCCTCGAATTAATTAAAAATGCGGCGCGGTTGTCGACGAATTCGCTGACACGATTCATGGTGAGGTGGACATTGCTTGTGAGATCCTCTGAAAATTTTAGAAGCCACACAAGAGTTTGCTTTTGCAACGAGGCGCGGGCCAATGTTGCGGATGCGCCGCTGACTAATCGGCGTCGGCCCCGGATTTTCGATTAATAAGAGAGGAGATGGTACCAAATACGCGTGCATAAATCGTGTGACGAATTGCATCATGGATGACCTTAATAATAGAGGCAAAGTAGTTATACAATTAAGTGTTGAAGTGTCGCCGTCGGCCATCAACGGATCCACTTGAATCCACACGTGCTCTGGGCTAGAGATTATTTGAAAAGTACTCGATCTTGCCTAATGCACTATGTATAATCCCTGTTGGTATATGTTGCTCGTCACTGTACTGTGACGTTCTCTCGGTCAAATAGAAGTTGTGTTCTTGAGAAAAGGCTTCATCAGGGGGGGAAGATGTGCTCAGATCACAGATGGGAAAGGAACACATTACATCCAGTAAACCGAAGAAGGGAAAATAAAGGAATATTTCCTCTAATCTCTCTCGCTAAAAAATAATTCTCCCTCTAGATTTTGTTGAATTTTCTCGTTTGGTCATGCATGAAATGGATCGGAGCATCTCTGACAGGAAATCCGCACATGTACAATGCAGCACTAATCCATAGGATTTGAGACCATTTTCCCGAATCTCTTGCTTGCATATAGTACAGTATCCAAGACCAACATAAACCTTTTCCTATTTTCATCCAGAAAAAAAAAAGGTAAAAAGTCCTTTGAACAAGGCCCATCAGCATCCCTTTTCACGAGCAGTCGACAGCAAGAGGATAAATCCAGTGGCTGCAGTGGGTCAAGCTGCCGCTGTCCATCAACGTAACGGGAGCTTCGATCTTCCATCCCCAAACCTCGACCTGTTCTTGGAACCCTTGACGCATGGCCTTGCTGCGGTCACCGTTGAATCGCAGGGAGAGACGAATGGGCCTGTCATCCGGCCGTCGAACTCGTCCAGCTCGCGGTCGGCAGCGTCAAGCCATCGTGTCAAAATTCAGACGCCATTCGGCTTGCCTACATGCTTATCTTGCTGCCAAAAGTCATTTTTTTTTCTGGCAATGCTAGTGACTGTGTTCATGTTGGTGCCGGCTAAATTTGTCTGAAAATTTCAGCATACCACGAAACTTCCAATTTTTTGAAATTTCATGAATCTAGGCTCTCCGCGGAGGTCATCAACTGCGCACCGGACATTTCCAAGAACGAAAAGGTCAGGTAGAAGATGAAAGTTCCAACACTATTTCTCTGCACCTGATCTTCTGATTATGTCAACTGTTAACATCAAAATTCAAGTCTTGCTTGCCCATCAGAGCTGCAACTCCTGATTTGTCAAGGGTAAATTATTAAGGAGAAATCATTCAACGGGCGGGTCGCACATTAACTAGTCTATTATTTATCAAATGCTGCAGCTCTCTTTGAAGCGAACGAGTCAAGGAATGACTTTAACTTTGATGAGTGGCAGCGCTAGTACCAGCTGCTGGGAAATGTCAACACGGTTGCATCAAAGCCACGGCACTGCAAGTAGTGTCCCATGGACATCGAGACCAAAGGCGACCAACTATTCAGCGTCGAAAGATGAACAAATCGCATCCGCGGTCGAAATTTGGAGCAAACTGCTCCTTGAATTCCCAGTTACTAAGAAGAGTATGAGTGTTACAGGGCAGCGGCAGAGAATTCCAATCAATCATGAGAAAAGTATCAGTGTTCAGTAGTAGTGTCCCACAAACATTAAGACCAAAGGTGACCGACTATTCACCAGCATAAAAAAAAAGGAGATGAACGATCACATAGGCGGTCAAATTCCGAGAGCAGTTCGATCTTTGAATTCCAAGTTACCGAAAAGAAGAGGAGGAGTCCTAGGGAGCATGTACCGAGAGTTCAATGATGAGAAAAAGGTAGAACTGCCGAACTGTTCTTCAGAAATAGACCGTCATGAAAACCACCTTTTTTTTTCGGCGCCACACTGATGCTGGCTGCAAGAACATCTGATCTGACAAAAAGGAAATTGAATGATCCAAAAGAGAAACGGGGAGCACATTAAGCAGACGCGTCTCCTAAAATTAGGAAGGCGTTAATGGCCCAATCAAGGGCCAGCTTAGCGAATCAACCACTCCCGGCACTGAAAACGGCTTAAGGTTTGCGCTGTAATGGAGGAGGCCGAGGGGGTGGTGGGCCGGTACAAGTGGACAACGGAGAGGCGCCACCTGCCCCGGCCGGCCACCCGCCGTGTTTCTGGAGGAGATAGATGGCTGCTCCTGCTCCAGCTCCCCAAACCGAACCACCCCCACCGGCGTCAGCACGGCCACCGAGGACGGGGTCGCCGGCCACCAAACAGCCCGGCAGCGCCCACCCGCCCCGAGCGACGTGGCCGAGCTGGGCCCGCCTGTCGGGGACAGCGAGGCCGCCCCGCGCGTTCAGTTTCCTCTCAGCTGACGTCACCCGCGCCGGTTCCCACGCGCGGCTGCCGCGTGGGGCGGGTCGGTGACATGCGGGCCCGCGGCGGCGCGGGGGGCCACCGATCAGAAAGGCGTTTTGGGGGTGAAAAAGAAAAAAAGGAAAAGGGCTTTCGCCGTACGCGCAGAGAAGAGAAGGGAAGAGAGAGAGAGAGAGAGATCTCGCTTTCTTTACATCCTGCCCCTCGGGGAGTGGGAGAATTCACGGTCGCCTCCCTGCCTGCTGCCTTTCTCTCTCCTCTCCCAGCTGTGCTGTAACCGAGGGGGAGGAGAGAGAAATAACGAACGCCACCTCCCCTCTCTCTTTCTCTCTCCTCTGTCTCGTCCTCCCCCCGCTTCTTCCCCCCCCTCCCTTCCATTCCCAACGAGGCAGCGACTCGCCCGCCTGCCTCCCTCGCAATCGCGGCCGCGCGGAGGCCCGAGCCCAAACCCTAACCCTAGCGGCCCGGGCTCCGCCTCCGGCCGAGGGGGGCGGGCGCGATGGGGCAGTGCTACGGGAAGGCGGGCGCGTCGTCGCGGGCCGACCAGGACGACATCGGCGGGGTGGTCGCGCCGCCGTCCCCGCTGCCGGCCAACGGCGCGCCGCAGACGCCGCCGCAGCAGGCGCAGGTAGCCGCGCCCGGCACGCCGAGGCGCCGCAAGTCCGGATCGACCACGCCGGTGCACCAGACGCCAGGGGTCGCCTGGCCGAGCCCGTACCCCGCGGGCGGGGCCAGCCCGCTCCCCGCGGGGGTGTCGCCGTCGCCGGCGAGGTCGACGCCCAGGAGGTTCTTCAAGCGGCCCTTCCCGCCGCCGTCGCCGGCCAAGCACATAAAGGCCACGCTCGCCAAGCGGCTGGGCGGGGGCAAGCCCAAGGAAGGGACCATACCGGAGGAGGGCGGCGTCGGGCCCGGTGCCGCCGGAGGAGGCGCGGATGGGGCCGAGGCGGAGAGGCCATTGGACAAGACGTTCGGCTTCGGGAAGAACTTCGGGGCCAAGTACGAGCTGGGGAAGGAGGTGGGGAGGGGGCACTTCGGGCACACCTGCTCGGCCGTCGTGAAGAAGGGCGAGTACAAGGGGCAGACCGTCGCCGTCAAGATCATCTCTAAAGCTAAGGTGAGGGCACCAGTCCGGGATCATGGTTGTAGTATGCTGCTGTCAAATTTCACTTTAGGAAATTTTCAAATTTCAAATAGTAGCTGCTGCTGTTAAGGTAACCGGCACGCGTTTGCGCCAATTCCGTGGTAGTAATCGAAACTTAGGTGGTTGAATGGTCCAAATTTTACTTACTGAGGGATACGTCAGGGATTTTCTTTTTCAATTTTGGAGTTTTACTCTTTGGTTGGTTGGCATTGGCGCAGGAAGTAAGATAGGGAATTTAAGGATTTGGCATGGTAGCTGACTAGTTGCATTTTAGCTATGTGTTCGCTACTGCAATATCTTCCCTCCTTTTTAATTGTTCCAGGATTTTTAGTTTGAGACAGTAAGATTGTACCATGAAAGACATTTTACTGTTCCATTATCCAATCTTTTTAAAATGTCTGCACTTCTCTACTCAGCTAGATAGTCGGACTGGGGCGGGAACTGAGAATAAATTATCCCAATTTTTTGGTCGTGATACTGATTAGATATTTTTTGACAGTTCTAGGCAGGTTCAGTTGATCCTGGAAATCATCCTAATCTTATGTTCTTGTTAATGGGAAGATGATGCATGTAGAAACTTTAGAATGTTGAATAGTACAGTGATTGAAATTCTTGGTGACTTACCCAATTCTTGTTAGTTAAATTAATGATCAAATGATACAGGACATATCTTGACCTATGCTTTCATCCCCACCTTTTTATTTGGTGAATTAAGGCCTGTGCATTTTCTATTTGGATTCAGTGGTACCTTTAGGAAAACCTAATTGATTGTGCTGGACCTGTTAATCAGTCACTTGATTACTAGCTGAGCTTATATTTGATTCCCCCTTGACAATTATAGCTCTGATTGCAGCTATGGAGGCATCACGTGTTGCAATTTGCCAGTCACAATCAATGGGATGCATATGTGTGTAATAACTTGAAGCGGAGAGTGTGTAATAACTTGAAGCGAATATATATTCAAGGAGGCTACATATCCTAGATTTGATTTAGTAGGGCAAGCTCCATAGGATAGCATTGCATGAGTGTGACAATTAGAATTTCTTACATTGCATTATTATTAGACATTTCTTCAAGGAGGAGGAATATTAGACTGTTTGGCTAGATAAAAGAATTGATAATTTAACAGCTCTTTCAAATTTCAGAAATATTATGTAGTTGCAGAAATGGTTCTCAGGGACTTTCTTGTGTCACCTATTTTTTTATGAGGCTATGAAGTTCCCAGGACGCCACCTCTAAATTTGGCAACCTCCTGCTTGGAAAAAGGAAAATTGTTCATTCTTGGCAACAATTTCTCTGATATAAGCCATTTACTCAGTAAATATTTGTTGCCTGGACCCTTATTTGGACATGCTTTGTGATGCTTTCTTCTCTTTAAGTTCTGACCATGTAAATGTATATCACTTACATTTGCTTCTTTCTTTGGAGCTGTAAACATGGCCTCTACTTCTTACTGAAATGAAATATAATCTTTTGTTTTTGGTAGATGACGACGGCCATTTCCATTGAGGATGTTCGTAGGGAAGTCAAGATTTTGAAAGCTCTATCAGGGCACAATAATCTTGTCAAATTCTATGATGCATGTGAGGACGCCCTCAATGTCTACATTGTCATGGAGTATGTTTTTTTGTGACCTTTTTATATGTGATCTTATCAAGTTATAATTCAGAAATACTAGATTAGCCTTCTTTGGATACAACATTTGATCTCAGGCGGCTTCCAGCACACTTTAAAAACAGCTCCGTGATACTTATGCATTTCCTTATATCACTCCCTGCTAATCATATCCTTTGATGTGTGTGCTTAGTAGTATCAAGCATTCTGCATAAATGCTATGCAACACAACTTATGTAATACCCATCAGGTGGTGATGTTCTCATATTGTTTCTTTTTGAACAGATTATGTGAAGGTGGTGAGTTGCTAGATAGAATTTTGGCCAGGTACTTCCTACAATTTATCCATCTCTAGTAGCTGAATAGCAGTATATCTTGTTAATGCTTACCAAGTGTGCAAACTTGAACTATTGAAGAGGCGGGAGATACACAGAAGAAGATGCCAAAGCGATTGTTGTACAAATTTTGAGCGTTGTGGCCTTCTGTCATCTTCAGGGAGTAGTGCATCGCGATTTGAAGCCAGAGGTATGCTTGAACCACTTCGTGTATAGTTTGTATGCACATGCAGTCCCATAGGTGTTTGGTTGGGTTATTTCTGCCATCTCATTTAGCTGCACTTGCTGTTGTTTCTATTAAGTGACAGCAATAATGTTGTTGAACACTAGGCTGTCTTTTGTGATGCAACACAGTTGATATATTTCATTTGCACAGAATTTTCTTTTCACAACAAGAGATGAAAGCGCTCCGATGAAGTTGATTGACTTTGGTCTGTCTGATTTTATTAGACCAGGTAATGTACTCATAATTATTTGATATTTATCTCTTTATATGGCCTATGAGTTTACATTTATTTTTGCTCTTGTAATTATATTGCAAAAAAATGCATTACCTTTTTCATAGATTCATTCTAATTTTCTAATATGCACTTAGATAAACAACGTAGATTTCTCAGTGAGAATCTTAAATGAAAAAAATTGCAAAGGTGACAGAAACATTGATTGTTACTGAAGCATAAGTTCAAGTGAACTTCTTACAGTAGAAATCAGCTTGAATGCAAGTTTCAGAATTTTTATTGTGTGCTCAGGGTCAAGGATTTCATCACACATGTTTCATGTTTGTTTTTCATACTGTTCATACTTAATAGTGTATGCCAGTTAGCTCTTGTGGCGAATAAATTTTGTCCTATGCTGCAGTTTGATGAATGTCAGGCGCAAAGTAATTTGATTTTTTTCCTGAAATTTCTGAACATTAGGAACAAGTTTAATTCATGATGTTTTGTTTATGCAGAAAACATTTGCTTAATATTCATTGTTACATGCTAGGATCATGCTGTGTCTATATTGTAGATAAACATAGCATACATTCATATCTGAAAGTTTATTTTTACATGTTTCTTGGGGTTTGGAAGTTGGAATAGACTTATCACTATCAATATTTACAGTTAATTATTTTTTTCGCTCACTTCATTAACTCATTGGATACTTGGTTCTGTGTGTTCTGTGGTTTGTAATGCAGATGAAAGGCTCAATGATATTGTTGGAAGTGCATATTACGTCGCTCCAGAGGTTCTACACAGATCATACAGTATGGAAGCTGACATTTGGAGTATAGGTGTCATAACATACATTCTGCTCTGTGGAAGTCGGCCATTTTGGGCAAGGACAGAATCTGGGATCTTCCGATCTGTGTTGAGGGCTGATCCCAACTTTGACGATTCACCATGGCCTTCAGTATCGGCTGAAGCTAAGGATTTTGTGAAGAGATTTCTGAACAAGGATTACCGCAAAAGAATGACGGCTGTCCAAGCACTGAGTAAGTTACCACTTATGTGTATTTAGTGTCTCTCCGGGATTGTGATAATCACAGTATCTCACTTTGTTTTTTTTCTTTTAAGCATATTTTATTACCATCTATTTTTTGGAACTGCTAGTTTAATGCATTATGTACTTATGTGGTAATAAAACCACAAATATGAAGATACTTTTCTTTACCTGTTTGCAGCTCACCCTTGGTTACGAGATGAACAAAGGCAAATTCCATTGGACATACTCATCTTCAGATTAGTTAAGCAATATCTTCGTGCCACTCCTCTTAAACGTTTGGCATTAAAGGTACAGTATAGACTTCCATGGCATTAAGTTTTCTTTTTTCTTCATCGATCTTTGTTGATATAGCAATATGCAATTGATAGGTGTGTATGTGCTTAATGTGCCAAAAGGCCATGTAGCCCTCCTAAGTCCCAACTTGAGAAGTTATAGAAGATGGGTGCATAAGCACATATTTTTCTAGTCATGGTAGACTGATAGTAAACGTTTTTGCTAAGCTTTATTCTGTATTTTTGTTTTACTTTATTTTGTGATCCTGTACCTTTTCAATTTATCATGAGCGACTGATGCTGGATGTTACTTTTATTTGTCATCATATTGTTCCTAGTGGCAGGTTGTTGTGTAATTTGTCAACCAGATTTCACTCATTAAGGTACTATAGTAACAGTTAATTTGTTACTTTTTTTTTTGGTCACAGGCACTATCTAAGGCTTTAAGGGAGGATGAGCTTTTGTATCTTAGATTGCAATTTAAGCTGCTTGAACCTAGAGATGGATTTGTATCACTTGACAACTTTCGGACGGTGAGTTATGAAGACATTTCAAAAGCAGAACACTCGTTCATGCCTTCCTCTGCACATTATGTTGCATGTTCTAACTTCTAAACTCCCATGGTATACCCAGGCCCTTACAAGATATTTGACTGATGCTATGAGGGAATCAAGGGTTCTTGAGTTTTTGCATGCGGTAAGGGTTCGTCACTATGCAAAGGATTATACAGTGATGCTTATCATATCTGCTCATAGTGACATTGCTGTAAATTTTCCATCTGATTATCTTTAACTGTAATGTTAAAACGACCCCTTGCCTAATTTTGAGCTGCCGTGTTGATGCTTAAAACATGTTGCTTTTGTCCTTTGTTTAGAATTCTTTTTGCATTTTGTGGCAGATTTTTTATGTGCGATATTTATTATATTGATTGTTGAAGCTACTGATCTTGCTTATGCCTCAATCACAGTTGGAACCACTTGCCTACAGGAGGATGGACTTTGAAGAATTCTGTGCTGCAGCAATCAGCCCTTACCAGCTCGAGGCTTTAGAAAGGTGGGAAGAAATTGCAGGAACAGCCTTTCAGCACTTTGAACAAGAGGGCAACCGCGTTATATCAGTTGAGGAGTTGGCACAGGTATTTAACAGATGTGTTTATCCTCTGGGTCAACATTTTCAGCACGTGCATTTGGATTCATGTGAAGATCACCGCCTTATTTTCTTCATTCTATATTTAGGGTGGGGGGGGGGGTAATTGAGTAATCTGACATCATCTTTCTGTGTGTAGGAACTAAATCTCGCGCCGACTCATTATTCCATTGTGCAAGACTGGATCAGAAAGTCAGATGGCAAGCTAAACTTTCTTGGGTTTACCAAATTTTTGCATGGTGTCACGATACGGGGCTCAAATCCAAGACGACACTAAATGGTTGCAAATTGTATTCGCTTCTAATTTAAATCCTCTCATTCACATTACATGGCCCTGATTGTTGTGACCCCTTCCCTCTTGTCGTCCCCTTCCTTCTGATCAATGATCATTCTTCCTCCTGTTTGTTATGTCGCCGGCTGTTGTCATCATAGCTTTTGTAGAGTACATGTAAAGATCCTTGTAATGAAGGCGAAATCATATGGTTTGCTCAAGAAATATAGTGTCATGTGTTCCTTTTTGCTCACCAAATTTGAACCATTATCCGTGGACACAAACTTGTATATCAAATCCCGGTACTGAAGTTAATATAGTCGCTCAGTTTATTAACTTTTCAAGCACGTGTAACTCCCCACTGTGCTACACCGTTAAGAATTTCAGCCTGAGATTGTCTCTTGAGCTCAAACATTCTCGGTGAAATATCTTATCGGCTTGTGAGCTGCGCCTGTGTTACAGAGGAATTTCCAACAATACTGCTCAAAAATTCAATTCTACTGTTTGAATACTTGTAAGATTGTGGAACCAATTCATGTCGATTGACAGCTTTGATGGGCCTGCTACAGCGTTACATATCGGGCCTCCAATGGTGCTACAGGCTGGGCCATGTTCTCATTATGCAAATTTTACAGGCCGGGCCATGGTCTCATTTAGGAACGGCAATTTTCAAATCAAAAGAGACATTTCCCCGCTCCGGTGCGCCGCCCGCCTCCCTCCGCCCCCGGCGCTGTCCGCCTCGGAGGCTCCCCGCCTCCAGCTGTTTTCAGGGGTTCCCATCCAGAAATCGACCGGAATTCCATGGCCGTACGGTACGACCACCGATCGATCCCGTCTCCAGCTGGGCACGACTGCTACCCGTCGTCCTCCTGCTGAAACCCTTCGTCTCTTTCAGCTCGTCATCAGGCGGAGTGCCCTGCGCCCACGGCATGCATCTGGGCGGCGGAGCCGGGAGCTCCTCCCCCGCCGTTCCCGGCGGGCCACGAGATGGACGTCGCTGTCGATCCTTGCCCGGGAATAATGGCGATGCTGAAATTGCTGGTGAGCAAATTCCCTCCCGTTCATGGCGGCGCGTGCGATCCTGTCTGGTGGCGGGTTGAGTGAGTCCCTCCGTTTCGCTTTCGCGGAAAGGAGATGGCGTTTCGGACTGTGCCTCTTGGCCTGCGAGAGGGGAGACACATGCAAGTCGCTCTCCTCGGCTTGGGGCCGGCCGTTCGGTTGGGCAGCCATTGCTGTCATCTATGCTGCTCGTCGTCCCGGACCTGGAACAGCCGTCAGCACCTATATTTGACCATTTTTTTTCAACTCAAAATTTTATCCACTCTACCGAAGATGATTGCAAATCTATACACTGGTATAAAAAACACTTTTGAAAACAAAAACAGTAAACGTTGTTTTCGTCGTCTAACAAGCGTCAAAGTCTGAATGACTTGAGATACATTACATTTACATATATTATGCAACACATTTTTCCTTTCCGCACCAAGGCGATCGATCCAGCATGGATAATGCCATGCTGCAGTTGTAGCCAGCATTCCTTTTCAAAAGAAGAAGAAAAAAAAGAAGAGTTGCAGCTAGCATGTAGGCATCTCTGTGATACGGATAGGAGTGCTGTCTCTGTTAGTATCTTGGAGCCATCATGGAAGCAAGACTGAAAATCCAGGCGATGGGCCACCTGCATGTGAGCAGAGCTGGTCCTGGACAAGTACAGCACGGACAGAGTCCGCAAACATAATACGTTTCCAAATCCACACACCCAAACAAACGCCGTGCCAGAGACGTGTTTCCGGCTAGAGATGTTTCAGAAGCAGAAGCAAGCAAGGCAAACAGTACGCTTGCCAACGAACGAACATGTTCCTGAACCTGGCGTTGATCATTGATGCTGAGCCAAAGGTCTGAAACGGATTTGTTTCCATGGACAGAAAACCAGCGCAGGAGTGTTCAGATAAGCTGCTAGCTGCTTCTTCACCACTTGGACACGGGAGGAATCGAATACTTTGCGGTCTTTTTCCGGGAGCGCCAAGAAGGTCAGCACCGGAGCAGTGTGCCATGGTTCTGAATGTCAAATTCGAAAGCGAAGATCATATCGGTTTCGCCGTTCTTTCTCAATTGTTCTGGAGATCAAGTTGTACTTGTCGAGCACAAAGAGATGAAACCATGCAGCAACATGGAGTGATCTCTTGGACCATTGTGCACAAGTCTTGGGCATACGCTATACATGCCAAACGGCGACCCTACTAGCAAGTAGCCTTCCAGTATATCCAAGCGCTGCCTCTGAATACATGTAGCCTGATCCTATACAATGAGCGTAGATGTGGCCATGTCCATGAGGAAGACATCTGTTGCAAGTAGGCCGCGGCCGTTGAAAGTTGACGACGCACGCGTGGCGGCAACCGGAATCCAACTTCAACTCTGCACCTGCTGCTGATGAACTCTATCTTAATCTATCCCAAGGAAATGGAAACCCCTGTTCTCTCAGCAGCTTAGTTAGGCTTTGCCAACATGAGCTTCTTCATGCATGTGTGTGTGGCTGCAACTGCAAGAGATAGCATCGCCAGTTTTGTAACTCCTGCAACTGCAATGACTTAGAGAGATGCATGTGTAGACAAAAACAACAACATATACGAGAGGCCAAAAGTAGCTTTACATGTTGGATAGGACAATCCGTGCAACCTGATTGTCCTTCAATCAAGTGGCTCCTGATGAGGCGTGCAGTGCAAAAAAAAAAAAATTCCATTCAGTCCGATGGTTAGTTGCTGGGCGCTGACGACTGATGGATGCATGAACTTGTGATTCAGAAAAGAGGGGGCCTGATGTGGATCGAGTGAACCCGGCTGTTGGACGAGAAGGAACGCAACTGGCAGGATCATGCAGAGGCCACCCCGTCCTAATCACGCCCGCGTGGCAACGTTGACAGGGGGGGTTAGTCCGCCGTCAGTCGGTCGGTTCCTTTCCCTGTCCGGCCTCCTACCGGCTCATGGATGGATGGATGGATGCTCTAACTAATCTTCTAAATCTAATGCCATCATGACAGTTGACGTCGTCACAGCCATCCATTCATTCCCAAGTTAATCAATGCAGCATGTTACAGTGTTGAATTAGGAGAGGAGGATGCCTTGGTTATTCGCTGACCGACGACAGTGCCCTCATGCTTGCCATCAGCTGGCCTGTTCATTTCCTCCATGAATCTCTGAACATGACGAGAGGGTGAGAGATGCTGCTGGGTTCAGGCATGTCAGCGTCTTGAAGGGAGAGGACAGAGGAGGAGGAAGATGATGCCATGCCATGATGCCAAGGCAAGCTAAGAGGGGGGGGGGGGGGGATTAATAGAAGAGTCCAGAGCAGAGAGCCCGGAGGAGTTAGCTGAGCGGAGGAACAAGAGACACATGTACACGTGAGAGGGGCGTGCCTTTGGCCTGTTGCCCAGAGGAATATGTGTAGCTACAGTGGAGCCATCACCCATCACCAAAAAATAAAAAATTGTGGTCTCGGCCATGTCCATCTGCCCGTACGGAAAAGGACGTGATCCGTATATATGTATGTATCTTCTTTCCTCGATATGCACGCCGTCCGATGATTAGTCTGGCATAATTTTTGTTTTTACTCATATATGCCAATAAGCTCCTAATCATGATGCTTATTTTGCACTCCTTCCCGTCGCGAAGATCGTCTACTACTTTACTAATATTTTCAGGCGCTTAAACAAAATGTGTGCTGCCTGCTTCTCGAGCAGCTGACGAGCTGAATTGCCACGCACTGCGTACTGTGTGTACTTTCTATGCTTTCAGAGAGAACATTACTGCGTATGCTTTCACATGTAGAATTAGAAACATGGAAAACATGCAAGGACCCTTGCACCTACTACTAGATATACCATCGGTGCTACAAGGTTCTTTCGTCTTGTCTGACTAATCTGGAATAGAATGATCCATGGGATCGGAGTAAGTGGTGCGTGTCGAGGTCAAAGTCAAACGTGTTTTTTAAATTCTCTCCACACGTGAAACCTTTTACACTACTAGTATTATATTATATTATATTTATATTGGTTGGAGATGTAAAGATGAAGAGGGTGATCCACTTTTGTCAGGTTCCAAAAGGGGGGCATCGTTTTCATCCACTGGTCGAGAAGATTACAACGAGAGCGATTCACCAAGAGAATTACTCCGTCCACTGGAGTGTGGTGAGGAGATAAAAATAGCGACCCACTGCACCTGATAATAGTTTTAATATATTTGTACATGCCAACACGTGTGCCCATTGCTTTCCTGTGCTCGGCGGAATCAGTCTGTGTGTCTGCCCCTTTCTACTGCGGCGCCGCCCTATACTATACACCTCACCTGCAGACTAGAATGATAGAATCCTTCTGCACAGTTGCAGTACCAGGTCTCTCTTCCCCATGCACACATGTTCCTCGACTGAAGATTAATGAAAGCACGCATATGACGCCAATATTTTCACAAGAACATTGTCGTCTTGCACGCCACTTGCAGCTGGCTGTTGGACGGCAATAGTATACAGCGCTAGCTAGCCATTCAATAGCACTGGCTATATAATATGCAGCACAAACAGGCTCAAAGAGGACTATGATTCATCACTAAACCCAAGCTTGATTGGGAGAACAGAGGAGATGTGACAAAAGAAGGGAGCACGCACACTCACAAAAGAGGCTTTGCTATGGCCCCTCTTCTCTTTCTTTGCCAAGGGGCTCCTTTCCCTGTTTGATGCTCAACTAGGAAGACAATAATCAGGTGAGGCCCGCTTATAGAAGAGCTATATAGATCTAATTTTGAACGGAGGGAGTGCGGAATTAGAACCTCCTCGTTATAAATTGCCAATCCGTCTGTTTATAGGCATTCAAAAAAACTTCGGGATTTTGATGGAGAAGAAGAGCTATATACTTCGGAATCTGAGAAATTAATCCGGAAAGATATGGCAGTATGCCAACAACTGGTAGTAGCTAGCTAGCATTCACAAAAGAGAGAGAAGAACTAGTAGAAGAGAAAGGGAGATCAAGAGAGGCCGGACAGAGCATAAAGTCTAAGCACTGAAACATTCACGATTCTTTGATTTCCTTTTTCATCATCATCAGAAACCTAGAGAAAAACTCTAATGATATCCATCCGTCCGTCCATATGTCCAGACCTGCAGATCCACGATTACGCTAGCTCAAGCAACCAAACCATGATCCTTCGATCATCTATCCGCGGCCTGCATCTAAGTCCTAAAAATCAAGAAAAACCCTAAATAAAATAGGTACCGTTATTGTTCTTCGATCCATCCGCTAGCTGGAGATAGATGATGGGCCGGCATGCATGGATCTCCCTTCTCTTCCTGGGGGCATCAGGCGCGGAAGCACCCCGCGATGTTCAAGTGGTGGTGGTGGTTGTGGTGGCCATGGTGCCCGCCGCCGGAGATGTGGTGGTGCTTCTGGTGGTGGATGATGCCCTGGACGCGGCGGAAGTGGTCGACGCCGCAGGGGATGGTGATGGCGCCCTTCTGCTCGAAGCCGTACTCCTCCTCCGCCGCCTTGAGCAGCGCCACGAACAGCGGGTGCTTGAGGTACCCCACCGGCACCACGAACCGCTCCTCCTCCAACTCCCCGCCGCCGGGCCCGGGCCCCACCACGCGCACCGCCATGCACCCCTTGGGCGGCATCGGCCCCCCGCTCGAGCCCCCCAGCGACGCCGACGAGTGCTGCTTCTTGAGCAGGTGAACCCCCATCGATCGGTCGGTCCGGTCCCTGGGCGCGCGAGTCCCGCGTAGGGCTAGCTAGCTCCAACTCCAGGCCGCAGCCTCCGGCACGAGACGACCGACGACGGCGACGCACGTCAGAGCGACGCGGCCGGGGAGGCGCGGCGGCGCGGCTGCTGCTGCTGCATGGCGGCGAGGAGGCGGTGGTACGGTGGTTGGTTGGTGTGTGCGACTGCTGGGGAGGGCTCGGCGGCTGGATTCTTCTCGGCTTTTGCTTGGCTTGAGGCGTCTCCGTGGGGAGGGAGGGGGCGAGGTGCCCGTGCGTGTATAAGAGGAGAGGCGTCTCTGGGTAGGGCGCATTGGCCTATCTTAATCGAATAAATGCCATTAGAGAGGAAAAGATCACGTCATAAATCCGAATTTCCTTATTTCCCTTTAATTTTCTTCGCCGATTCCTTCTTATACGCAGTGATGTATGTATATACGTACAATATAATCCCTACGAGGACTAGGCATGTACGTATGTATGTACGCGAGGCCACGACACGTAATCTCGGGTGAATGATGAGGGAGACGTCTTTGGGGGAGGTGGCGCCTCCTCCGGGCCGTACGCATACGTACGTGCGTGCTTGGCCGGCCGGCCGTGATGAGGTCACCGCCCAGACGCGTGTCGCCGGCGGCCGGAGCCGAGAGCGATATGATGGAGAGGACTAACGGAACAGGGAAGGGGGGGAGCAGGTACTATCTGCCCCGGAACGGCCGCGACTCCAGGCGTGCGCGCGTGATTCGCTCCAGCTCCGACGGCCACGGCTCTCTCTCTCTCTCTCTCTCCCAGATTCGTGCATGCTACAGAAGATTTTTTTAGTTTTTTACGCTAGAGAGAGGAATAAAAATCTCTCTCTCTCTCTCTCTCTCTCTCTGCAAAACGTACGGCTTGGAATCTGGGGTGGTACGCGACGGTACATATACGCGCGCGCATGAACGTGCTGCAAATGAGATCACCGCCAGTACTTTGCGCTTGTTTCACAATGGCAACGAACGATCCAAGAGCGCAGGAGGGCAAGGAAAAAAAAGGTACCTTCTTGTTCCACTACTGCATCCAATCCATCTTTTTAAAGCTCCTCAAGATCGATCTTCACCCTCCATGATAGATGTCTTTTGGTCGCTAGCTAGTGATCAAATACTACCAAGCTCCATGATGATGCTGAAGATACTCTAGCTACCACTATGGAGTAAAAAAAAATAAAAGCAGCGACCAGTACTTGGAGATAAACAAACGAACAAACTGTAGGAGTAGTTAGGCAATTCGCTGCCGGTTGAGTACAAAAGTCAGCCCAGCCGGTTCTCTCTTTGAAGCGGCACTTTTCACGTTCGCTACTCGCTAGTGGGGGCGGCCGGAGAGATATAAAGCTAAGGATTTTGGAAGCTCTGCGGATTGATTGGGGCACGAGCGAGGATGAAAGGACAGCAAAGGACACGAGGCGAAATACGGCACCGGTTTTCAGTGTCCCGACAACGCGCGGGACTGTTTTTTTAGTCTGTCTTTATCCATACCCTCTAAACCGTTCTCTACCCTATATATAGTATATATAGAGAAGATTCCGTTCTCTATTGCTCCAGCAGCGTTCTCTAAATGGTCCTCTAAAATAGAGAACGCTACAGGTTTCCTGTATATATAGAGATTCTCTCTCATCTTCTCTATTTTTTCTTTACGTTTTAAACACTGAATTAAATAAAAATAAAATATGTCCATAGCATTTGAGGTATGATAAATACGTACGTACAAAAATTTGGAACAAAATACGTTTCTAATATAGGGTTTAATGTACAGAGAACGAGATTTAGAGAACGTTGTTGGAGAGAAATGAGATATAGAGGAGAGAATGTTGTAGAGAATTCTGTAAATGAAGGATACAGAGAACGATGTTGGAGATAGCGTTAGCACTATTGGTTTTTCTTTATCTGATCGGTCTCTGCGCCTGCGCACCACCAACCGGTCTCGGTGACTTGCGAGCCACCTGTGTGCCTGAATATATTTCCGTAGCTTTAGACCTCCGGTGGTAGCAGAGAGAGGGGGGCTAGAGGCACTGCTTTTAATTTTATGGAGTTCATGTAATTGTATTCACTTCTGGCAATCAATCAGTAGTAGTATGATTGCCAGTAGAATGTTCTGCTGTACTAACCATTAACCAATCACTCCGGATGGATGAACATGAACCAAAGTAGTAGGCGCCAAGAGAACCAGGATTACCAAGAAAACCAAAGTGATTTTTTTCCCATGGTCGAACCAAAGTGATTGATACCTGCTGTAACTGAACTGACAATAGTATTTCCCCATCTCAAATTCAGAGAAGTTGTGGTGATCAAAATCTTTCCAGAAGAAAAAGGTTATAGCAAAGTTGCCGTAGCAAATCTGTGCGCAACAATTTTGGACTGACTGCTGCGAAATTTTCTGTATCCGAAGAAACTGCAGGAGTGGAGTACCATGATTTCTTCAAAAAAAAAAGGAGTACATGATGGACGAAATGATTCCTAGACTCACTCCACTACCGGGCAAAGTGCAGGGTTCAGGCTCAGGCGCAATCCCTCCCTTTGCTTTGCTTCGCTCCCAATAATTTCGCCAAGCAAAGTGATGGATAGGAAAGGGGGTTTGGTTGGTGGGTGGCGGTCAAACGTCGAACCCCTAGCTCTAGCGCCTCCATTATTGTAAAGCTCCGGCCCCTGAGAAACGATCCGCAACAGAAGTTATTCCCCCACGGATGGGGACATCCGAGCTGTCGTAGTATACTCCACAGTGCAATGGGATGCAAGGTTTGCCTGAAACTTGTCGAATTTGCTGGGTACAGAGAGGACTGTACTGTGGTTCTTGTTACAGGCACTTACGGCTCACCATACACATGCATGAGAAGGCAGGTTGACAGATGCTTTTAGTTTCTTGTAACGAATTTGAACAGGATTTTTCTGAACCTGA
Organism: Panicum hallii; assembly: GCF_002211085.1. NCBI lineage: Eukaryota > Viridiplantae > Streptophyta > Magnoliopsida > Poales > Poaceae > Panicum > Panicum hallii. Next base: position 1,017,381 of record NC_038045.1, on the reverse strand, counting down.
TGTTTACAGATCAATTCTGTGGGAGTGAATTCAGAGATGTCCTACTTTGCTTACTGATAGCCTGCACTTGCAGTGCCAGTGATTCAGATTTTAGAGGCTGAACTCAACAGCTCTGGGGTATCTTGGTCGGACTGTCGGAGGAGGGAAAAAAAATGGAATTGTCCATGGGCTACCCTCCAAACAAAGATACGGGAAAGAAAGAAAGAAATTCCTTGGGCTACATACAAAAAGGGGGCTGCAGAAAGCATGGAAAGGAGTGAGTCAGTGAGACCGATCAGTGACAAAAAGGAGACTAATCCATCCAATAATTGTCCATGAGCAGGACTAAGCATGGAACGGGACCTGGCCACCATGCTTCGCCATCGTCCTTGTCGGGCCTCTGATCCTCCTTTGGCCTGCAGCACTCGCCAATGGTGGCCCGCCATGGAAAGCAGGAACCTCCCAGCCATCCGTTCGCCGGCTGCTCCTGCAATCTGCATCGTGGGATATCGAGAGGTGGCTCGCGACAACGACGATTCGTCAATGATGGATCGGGCTGTCGATGTGGATCCGTCAAGCTTGCTTTCACGTTCCTCTTTTCGATCCTCCGTTCGATGATTTCAGCTGGGCCGGAGTGAGATCTTGATCTTTGGTGGGCTAAAAGCGAATGATTGGAGCACTTTGGGCGACCATAGGTTTCGCAGGACGAGGCTGCAACTCAGTACTGTATGCTAAGCAAGTGTCAAGTCAGTCAGTAACATGTGTTTTAAGAGTGCAATAATCCCTGTCGTCTGTCGATTCGTTAGCCGGGTCAGAAACTAGGGTAAATTAGTTCCTTTCTTTTTCCTTTTTTTTTCCTTTTGAGATTCTAGTAACAGTAGGTTGTTGTACAGTGAAGGCATGGCGACGATAAACCTGTAAACTCGCGATTCAGTCAGGAAGTGGAGTGTGGGGTGTTGGGAAGGATGAGGTAGGAGTGCAGGAATGGATTCTCTGAACCCAACGACATCTAGTAGCATCCGGTGGCGATCAAAGTGCTTGCTGTTGGTTGCACGTCAAGCTTGGTAGCTGGTAGTTCGTGCGATCTCTCAAATCCTTGTTGTGGCAAAAACACTCCTGAAACATTGAACGAATGCAAGGCGCTGCAGATTCAGAAAGGAGAACGGGATGGGACTGAAGATTGTGTCAAGGGGCAAGTCTGACGATTTCTGCCGGACGGGGATCCCGCGCAGCCTCGCCATCACGGGCCTGCTCGACCCGCATCCGCCACCGCGTCATGCCGACCACCAAGCCACGGAAATGCCGGTGCTCCCGTTCCCAAACATGCCGGCCTCCGCGGGCACCAGCCCGCCGGTGTCCAGACGCCAGAACACCTCACGCGGTCACGGCTGCCGCCTGCGATGCCTGCCGGCCGTCGTCGCCGTCGGCTCGCTCTCGGCCACAGCGCCGCGACATCCAATTCCTGCCGAGGCAGCAGCTTCACCAGCGCCTGCTCCGTGTTACCCATTTTTGGTCGAGATTTGCGCCCGCCGGCACCGGAATGCCGCGTCCACCACACGGACATTTCTCTTTTTTTAGTTCTTCCTCTACAAAATTTATTTGTCCTTGAAATTTCGTGGAGGCATGCGGCCCTGCATTATCCATCCGTGTCAATTTTTGTAGAAAATTTGGTGAACATTTGGATCGCCAATTTGAAATACCGTCCACCCCATGGAAATTTCTCTTTTTTATTTCTTCATCAACAGAATTTATTTGGCCACAAAATTTGTGGGAACATGCTTCCATACACCCTCCGTCTCTGTCCATTTTTGTAGAATTTTCAGTGAGCATTTGGATCGCCCTTTTGAAGTCCAATACTCCTTTAGATAGAAGAACATGGGATGGTCTATGGTCTGTATTTGAGCACGAAATTCCAGGGGATGAGGCACCTCTGTTCGCCCATCATCTTCCAGCGATTTTTGCAGAGCTTCCGGTGGCGATCGGGTCGCAGCCGCTGACAAGTGGTGGCCATGGCTCCGGCTGTGCCGGGCAGCAGGAGGCCGGGAGAGGGTTCACAGACGAGTGATCGATCTTTGCTGGAGTAAAGCCAAATGATTCCAGCACTTTAGGTGATGGTGGATTTTACAGGGCCAATCAATTCATAAGGAACTGTCAGATGATCAGCATCAGCATGGTGGTTTTGCTGGACCAGTCTGCACTGTACTGAACAAGTGTCAATTCAGTCAGTACTATGTTTCATTACTAATTAAGAGTATTAAATATAGATTAATTATAAAACTAATTGCACAGATAAAGACTAATTTGGGAGACGAATCTATTAAGTCTAATTAGTCCATGGTTTCACAATATGGTGCTACAGTAAATATATGCTAATGATGGATTAACTAGACTTAATAGATTCGTCTCGCGAATTAGCCTCCATCTGTGTAACTAGTTTTATAATTACTTCATATTTATTCCTCCTAATTATATCCGAAGATTCGATATGACAACAACTAAACTTTAAAAAAGTTTTCAGACATGCCCTTGGCTGGGATCTGAATGCCGGGTGCTGGAATATACTCGTTGGGGTGCAGAATAAGGACTCGGATGTCTGTGTTAGAGATATATTTAGAGATATGCTAACGATACATTTGTACACGAGACATACATAGGTTGGTTCGGTTGTGACTCTCATAGATAGGATAGTTAAATATAGAGTCTTTGTAATTTCCAACACGAGAGTCTAGCTTAACCACTTATATCTGTAACATTGCTTCTATATATAAACATGCAACCTATGATTAGCCAAGATAGGCAATCATAGTTAACTTCATTATCTTTTATGGTATCAGAGCCTGCTCTTCCTAATACATCCATCAAGCACATCTACGACAAAACTCGCCGTGAGGGAAAGGCCGCGACGAAGGAAATCTTCGCGACGCACAGATGGCGTCCTCCTCCTCGTCGCATCCCTCCTCGCACTTTGGACACCCGGTGTCGGACAAACTTACGCGGGACAATTTCGTCTTGTGAAAAACACAGTTCCTGCCGGCTGTTCGTGGTGCCAAGGTGCTCGGCATCTTGGACGGAACTATTCCTGAACCGCGACCAGATGTCGACGGCAAGAAGAAGCAAATCCCCAACCCAGAGCATGACTCATGGGTGGAAAAAGATCAACAACTACTCAGTTACCTGGTGAACTCGGTCTCCAAGGAGGTCCTCGCTGGGATTGCGACTGCAACGACTTCTGCTGAAGCATGGAAGGTGCTAGGGGTCATGTTTGCAGCTCAATCAAGAGCGCGGGTTACAAACCTGCGTATGCAATTGGCCACTGCCAAGAAGGGAAGCCTGACGACGACGGCCTATTTCAACAAGATGCAGAACATCAAGGATGAACTTGCTTCAGCCGGTGTCACCGTCAATGATGACGAGGTTGTTGCTCATATACTCAACGGTTTAGATTTTGACTATCACCCGTTTGTTTCTTCTATGATGGGCCGATCAGGGGACCTTTCTCTTTCTGAGCTCTACTCGCTTCTAATGGAGTATGATCTCCGACTCGAGATGTATCAAGGAACTGAGCAGCATCAATCCTCGACAAATGTGGCATCTCGAGGCCGTGGAAACCGTGGACGCTCTGGGGGTCGCCGTAGTGGCGGCAGATCAAATCAAAGGTTTCCAGCATCGAACAACAACAACCAAAACTTCTCCAACAACCAAGGCAGCAACCAACAAAGCAACAGGAAGACGCCGTGTCAAATCTGCAAGAAAACAAACCATGAAGCCAAGTAGTGCTACTTTCGCTATGATGAAGATGAGCAATACCGTGGGCGACCCTCCGAAGCCTATGGTGTGGACACAAATTGGTATGCTGACAGTGGGGCTACAAATCATGTGACCGGTGAATTGGAGAAGCTCACAGTTCGAGATGGTTACAGTGGGCATGATCAAGTCCACACTGCCAACGGCACAGGTATGCAAATTAGCAATGTTGGTCATACAATTGTTCATACCCCTACCAGCAACCTTTTTCTTAACAATATTCTTCATGTTCCCTCTGCAACAAAAAGCCTCGCTTCCGTTCATAAAATAGCTAAAGACAATAACGCCTATCTTGAATTTCACTCGGATTTTTTTGTTATCAAGGACAAGGACACGAAAAAGATCCTGTACCACGGTAGGTGTCAAGGCGGTCTCTATCCTCTTTCATCCAGCGCATCTCCTAGAGGACAGAGGCCGAATCCAGAAGCCCTTGCTGCTCACACGCCATCCATATCCCTATGGCATAGCCGCCTTAGTCATCCTGCTATTCCGATAGTTCAGAAGGTCATTAGCTCAAATAGTTTACCTTGTGCTAGTAATAAAAGTGTGGAGTCAGTCTGTGATTCATGTCAGTGGGCCAAGAGCCATCAGCTTCCGTATCCCGTGTCTAATAAAATCTCAAGTGCTCCTCTTGAGTTAATTTATTCTGATGTGTGGGGACCTGCACCTACCTCTGTTGGACGCCACAACTACTATGTTAGTTTCATTGATGATTACTCCAAATACACCTGGATCTATCTCCTTCGACACAAATCTGATGTGTTTAGAGTTTTTCAAGACTTCCAAAATTTAATAGAACGCAAACTTTCTCGAAAAATTTTATGTATTCAATCCGATTGGGGTGGAGAATATGAGAAGTTAAATTCCTTAGAAAATTGGTATTAGTCACCATGTCTCTTGTCCTCATGCTCACCAACAAAACGGAGCTACCGAGTGCAAGCACCGTCACATAGTAGAGGTTGGGCTTGCCCTTCTTGCAAATGCCTCCATGCCCTTAAAATTTTGGGACCAGGCCTTCCTCATCGCCACACATCTCATCAATCTTCTTCCCAGCAAAGTAATTCAGTTTGAGGTGCCTGCTACTCGGCTTCTTGGTGAGACGCCTGACTATAATAACCTACGCGTGTTTGGTTGTGCTTGTTGGCCCAACCTTCGACCTTACAATTCACGCAAATTATCTTTTCGCTCTATGCAGTGTGCGGTCCTTGGCTATAGTTCTATGCACAAAGGCTTTAAGTGCCTCGACATCTCCACTGGTCGTATCTACATATCACGCGATGTCGTCTTTGATGAAGCTGTTTCCCTTTTGCCACCCTTCATCCCAATTCTGGCGCTCTCCTTCAAAGTGAAATTGTCCTCCTTCCTTCTTCTCTCCGTAATCCAGGGGATGACGATTGCTATGATTCTAACATTACTAATCCTACTAATGTGCCTGGTGATCCTAGTGTGTTACAGAAAGAAAATGGCATCCCAAGTGCAGGTGGTATTCCCGGCGTTCAACTATTTCCAGATGCATCGCTGCTTCCTGTCATCGAAGATCTAGGAAATCGATCCCAGGCAGATTCGATCGACACTCCGAGTACTCCCCTCGAAGCTGATTTGGACACGGCGCCCAGGATGGGAGCAATGCAATCAGCACCAGCACATGAGGGCGAATCTCCATCGAGATCTCCACCCGCCTCCGCCCCGCATGTACCTGACGCGCAAAACGAAAGCGCGTCGACTTCGCCCTCTCCCTCCGCGACAACTGGCCCGACCAATCAGCGTGTCCCAGTCTCAACCGTGCCTCCCACGGGTGCTCCTCTTGTCTCTTCTATTCCAGATTCAGAACCACAACGTCACCAGACTCGACTCCAGAGCGGGATTGTGAAACCTAAGCGCATGTATGATGGTATGATCCGATATAGTTTCTTCAGTGCAACAGGGGAACCCAATTCAGTTCGAGAAGCATTAGCCAATTCCAAGTGGAGGCAAGCTATGGAAGCTGAATTTGATGCACTCAGAAAAAACCAAACATGGCGCCTAGTGCGAAGCAAGTCCGGGCAGAATATAATTGCAAGTGGGTGTACAAAATTAAAAGGAAAGCTGATGGGAGCATTGATAGATATAAGGCTCGTTTGGTAGCGAAATGCTTCAAGCAGCGATATGGCATTGACTATAAAGATACTTTTAGTCCAGTTGTCAAAATAGCCACTGTACGACTGGTACTTTCTATTGCAGTCTCCAAGGGTTGGTGCCTAAAATAGTTGGATGTACAGAATGTGTTTCTTCATGGCGTTCTGGAAGAGGAAGTGTATATGAAACAACCACCGGGATTTGAAAGCGCTGAAACTCCTCATTATGTATGCAAATTGGACAAAGCTATCTATGGGCTTAAACAGGCACCCAGAGCTTGGTACTCCAGGTTAAGTAACAAATTGATTTCCGTGGGTTTTGTGTTCTCTAAATCAGATACATCCTTATTTATTTATAATAAAGGTGATATAATAATCTATATGCTTATTTATGTTGATGATATCATTGTCACAAGTAATGCACCTGAAGCTGTGACAGCTCTACTCGCTGATCTTCGTGAAGATTTTGCCTTGAAAGATCTTGGAAAGCTACATTATTTTCTGGGTATTGAAGTCAAGGAAGAAAATGCGGGTATAACTCTTTCTCAAAGAAAATATGCACAAGACTTATTGACACGGGTTGGCATGGTCGGTTGCAAACCATGCACTACTCCATTGTCGGCTTCAGAAAAATTATCAAGTTATGAAGGTACACCCTTGAGTTCCAAAGATAGTACTCGCTACAGAAGTATTGTGGGTGCTCTCCAATATCTCACACTCACCCGACCTGATTTATCATATGCTGTAAATCAAGTCTGTCAATTTCTACGTGCTCCAACGTCTACGCACTGGGCAGCAGTCAAAAGGATATTAAGATACATAAAGCATACGATCAACTTAGGTTTGCACATTCAGAAAACAATACGTCCTTTTCTTAGTGCCTTTTCAGATGCCGACTGGGCAGGTGATGTGGATGACAGATGTTCTACAGGCGAGTTTGCTGTATTCTTTGGTACTAATTTGATCTCATGGAGTGCCAGAAAACAGCCCACAGTCTCTCGATCAAGTACTGAAGCAGAGTATAAAGCCATAGCAAATGCAACAACAGAAATGAAGCAGAGTATAAAGCCATAGCAAATGCAACAACAGAAATTATTTGGCTCGAGCAATTGCTAGCTGAGCTCGGTGTCAAGATGAGTCGCACATCAATTTTATGGTGTAATAACTTGGGTGCAACCTATTTGTCTGCCTATCCAGTGTTTCATGCCAGAGCAAAACATATAGAGATTGATTTTCACTTTGTCAGAGAAAGAGTACTCAAGAAACAATTGCATGTTCGACTCATCTCCACAAAAGACCAGGTAGCTGATGCTTTCAAAAAGGCGTTGCCGGTTGCTAAGTTCAATGAGTTTATATACAATCTCAATCTTTCAAGTGGCTGAAAGTTTCGATTGAGAGGGGGTGTTAGAGATATATTTAGAGATAAGCTAAAGATATATTTGTACACGAGACATACATAGGTTGGTTCGGTTGTGACTCTTATAGATACGATAGTTAAATATAGAGTCCTTATAATTTCCAACACGAGAGTCTAGCTTAACCACCTATATCTATAATATTGCTTCTATATATAAACATGCAACCTATGATTATCCGAGATAGGCGATCATAGTTAACTTCGTTATCTTTTAGTCTGAACCCAGCAACACGCCAACATGCAGTATCTGGTGGCCATCAAAGTGTTTGCTGCGATCTCTCGAACCCTTCTTTCGTCCGTCGCATCGCTCAGCACCGACGCGTTCGTCTTTCAGCTCGACTGGTGGTGCTATGGTCAAAACACTCCTGAACCATTGATGAACGGGATGGAACTGAAGATTGCGGCAAGGAAAAGTCTGACGATTTCTGCCCCCCGGTTTCCCACCTCTCCTCGCCGCAACCAGGACCCGCATCCGCCACCGTGTCTCCAGCCGACCACCGAGCCACGGCAATGCCGGCACGCGGCGCGTTCCTGTTCCCAACCATGCCAGCCTCTGCGGGCACCAGCACGGCTGTGTCCAGGCGCCGAAACGCCACGCGCGCTCACGCCTGCCTGGTCTGCTGTGCCAGCCCGTCGTCCTCGCCGTCGGCGCTCTCTCGATCGGTCACGGCGCCGCGGCATCCCTGCCGAGCCAGCAGCTACACCGGTGCTTTCTCCGGCCACCATCGCGCGCGCGCACAATGTTCCCGGCCATATACGCCCTCTTCCTCCTCCCGCTACCCAGTTTCCTCGACTCAGCTTCAGCTCCACTCCTCCGCTCCGCCTTGCTGCCAAGAACTCGCACGGCTTCGCTGTGCGGGAACTGATCGGCCGTCATTTGACATTGGAATTTGCCACGACGGTGGGACCCCGAATCGTACCGATGTTTTTCTAGACTTGTTTCTGGAAATTTCGATGCGAGGGATGAGATTTGCGCGCGCTTTCTCTTTTTTTAGTTCTTCCTCTATAGAATTTATCTGTCCATGAAATTTCGTGGAGGCATGCGGCTCTGAATTCTCCATCTGTGCCAATTTTTGTAGAAAATATGGTGAACATTTGGACTGCCAATTTCAATTTTCAATACAGGACGGACCGTCCACCCCACGGAAATTTCTCTTTTTTTTATTTCTTCATCTAAAGAATTTATTTGGCCACGAAATTTCGTGGAGACACGCGGCCACACACCCTCCATCTCTGTACATTTTGGTAGAACCGATTTGAATTCCAATACTCCAATACCCCCTCTTTTTTAAGCTCTTCGTGTACAGAGCTTATTTGAGCGTTTTTTCTCCAAGTCTGATGGTATGTTCCATTTCCTTTTTTTTTTCAGGTGTCTCTATATGTTCCAGTTTCTGAATCAACGATGCCTTCAATTTCTTCCAGTCGTGGCCACATGGATCGAATGCATCTTGTGTCTATAGGTCAGAAATTACCGTAAATTTGTGTCATTTCTTTCGAGATTCTGGTAATAGGTTGTTACAGGGAAGGCAGAGCGATGGTTCATCTGCGATTCAGTCAGGACCTGAAACGCCGGGTGTTGGAATGGAGTAGGAGTGCAGAGGACTCTGAACCCAGCAACATGTGGCATCCGGTGACCATCAAAGTGTTTGCTGTTGGTTGCTTGCATCGCATGCTTGGTAGCCTCAGATCCTTGCTTTGCCCGTCGCATTGTTTAGTTTTAGGATGTAATTCAGTAATTCATCTTTTCAGTTCGCTGATAGTGGACCGTCGATCAGATACAATTAATGTTACGTCTTAGGAGGTAATAGTTTTAATTTTTATTTTATATATTTTAAATCAGAAAATATAGGATTAGATCTAACTTGCATGCATGATTAGTTGAGATCTCAGATTTCTGTCTTTTTTCCACATGATGTGCCGGCCATTAATTTGAGACAAGAAACATTTTTTGTCCCCTCCATGCACGTGACATACCCAGCACATTGCATGTAACTTTTTTTTTTGCCATCACGTGTTGTAACATAAATACATTATGTATCATGGATACCATGCACAATTTAGATCTAACATGATTGACACGTGATGGAGCCTTTTGTACATGTGGGTGTAACATTTTTTTCTTTTTCTTCTGCTGCCCGGGTTCCCGCGTAGCCTCGCCATCACGGCCTGCTCGACCCGCATCCGCCACCGCGCGTCCCGCCGACCACCGAGCCACAGCCGCAGCCGGCGAGCAGAACATACCGAAGAACCTGCCATGGCCCGCTGCATGAGCTCAAGCGAAGCGCGCGCCTGCTCGGCGTGCTCGCTCGGCTCCAATGGCCGGCCATGTTGGGGACTTGTTGCGGGAGGAGAGAGAGTGAAGGAATAGGATCCTTGGGCTTGCGTGCATCGGAGAGAGATGGGCCTTCATGCTCCCTGCTAGCACGGAAGGTGGGGAGAGCAGCGGCGGCGGATCAGCCGGAGGTGGAGCGGAGGGACGGAACCAAATTCGAGATCGACACCAGGGGGCTTTTTGCATATATTCGAATCGCGGTTAATAATCGCGATCCAAATAAAGGGTCTATATGTAAATTATAGGGGTACAACATAAACTATAAAATCCAAAACGGGGTCTATATGTAAATAATAGGGGCTGTGTTGTAAATATTTGGATGGGCGTTTTGTAATATTTTGGACGGCGCCATGGGAACCGGCAAGGTCGCCTTGCCGCCGGCGACCGCCGCTCGCACCTTCCCGCTGCATCCCTGGAGAGCTTCCTTCGATTTGTGTGCCCATACGCTTCCGCCGTGAGCATCTGGAAGCTCGGCCGGACCGCCACATCCCGAACCCGAGGCCGATCGACGAACCTCATCGGCGGGTGGTCCCTGCAGGCGAGCTGTAGGGCCTCGTCGAACGACTGCGCCCAGGTAGCTGAAGCTGGTCCTGTTCCGCACCTGCTTCGTTCTCCTCGGCGCCCATGGTGACCCCGCCAGGGCCTCCGGGTTCTCGCGGATCGCATCGCCGGATTTTGATGCTGGCAGTGGCAGCTTTGCGCACAGATTTTGATTTGCTGACAACAATTTCAGTTCATCTCCGCACACACAGGCTATATAGACCTGGCCTCAATTTGAGGCCTGCCAACATTGAACATCAACACACCGACCACCCGCCCGGCCGGCCGCCGGCGCCGGGATGGTGACACAAGGGGGTGGACGGTCCACCCCGTGGAAATTTCTATTTTTTGGTTGTTCCTCTACAGAATTTATTTTGGGGCGAAATTTTGTGGACACATTCGGACCTTCCTTCTCCATTTCTGTGCATTTTTGTGGATTTTTTGTGAAGATTGGGAATGTCGATTTGTAGTTCCAATATAGAACGAGGGTGGACGGTGTTTCAAATACCGTCCACCCCCGCGGACATTTCTCCTTTTCCGTTCTTCCTCTACTGAACTTGTCTGGACTTGAAATTTTGTGGAGACATGCGCCTCTACATTATTCGTCTCTTTCCATTTTTGTAGAATTTTAGGTGAACATTTGGATTGCCGAATTGAGGTCATATTATAGAACATGGTCGGTCTTTCAGATAACGACCAGTCGACCACACCATGAGGCCATGGTCACTTCTCTTCTTAAGTTCTTCGTCCAGACAAATTATTTGAGCATGTAATCAGGTGGGATGGTGTTCTCTGTTTGCAAATAATCTACAATTTTTTTTTGCAGAATTTCTGGTGGCAGATCTCAGGTGAGTGGTCGCCATCTTCACGCGCTCCGGCGGTACCAGGCCGCGGGAGGGATCGCAGGTAAGTGATCGCCATCCGGATCTTTCTCGGGGTGAGATCTCTGGTGGAGTAAAGCCGAATGATTCGAGCACTTTGGATGATCGTGGATTTTACTGGTCAGTATCAACGTTTCCGACGACGGCTCTGTTTCCAAGCCATGGATTGAGTCCGACAGGCATGGAGCTCCTCGCGCCCGTGAGCCGGCGGCCGGGAGAATCGCGGCGACAAATCCGCCGCAAACTGCGCCCTCCAATCGCGGCGGCCGGCGGCGATCGTCGGGACGTCGTCTCCGCATCACGCTGACGCGTGGACCCTCTTAGAGCAACGCGAAGTGGACCTCTCGAGTCTATATTGATGAGAGGACGGTGGTCCAGTCCTTCTCTCTATTCCACAGATGTGCGGCCCATTTCTGTATTTTTAGGTGTTTTTCTTTTTGAAAAGGACTGTTCTTTTAGGTGTTGTGTTTCGGTGTCTGACTGAATCAACGATGCCTTCAGTTTCTTCCAGTCCTGCCTCAACAGCCCCCGTTCAAGCTTCTGCCACTGGCCCGGCCTGTAGTTGAAGCAGCACCTGCAAGCACTCTATTTTGCACTTGGATTCGCCTGCACACGCCTAGCCGAGATTCCCGCCTGCACTTTATTTTGCACTCGCATCAGAAACCGATGAAAAAAACAAATGCAGAAGCTACGTATAGGCGACTGTTCAGAAGCTGGGTGACATGCTGAGAGCAGAATCGAATTCGAATCAGGATGCATGATGCTGCGTGGATGTGGAAGCTGCCACACCCGCACCCACAGGCCACAGCTGCTACTAGCTTCGTGTGGCCCGAGTGGCTGGCGTTCCTGCATCTGTCCCTGCATGAGCCCTCACGTCAAGAGAAGACGAGAAGCAACCAGAACCAGGACAGGAGCGAGCAGCAGTGCTATCCGGCATGCATGCATGGGATGCTGACCCGACTGCTGCCCCTGCCCGTATGGTCACTGCACTGGCCATGGCCCCTCAGCTAGCTAGGCATGCATGCATGTCTCTGCATGCCATTCTTGCCAAACGCAGCTGCCTGTCAGATGACTGATTAATTGTATAATGGCAGTTTTCATGAAAGAGAAAGGCGTAAGTACTGAATCATGATTGTGATATCTCATGCTATCTGCGTTCTTATGTCCTGTTTAGTATTCTACAGTGAGAGGTGAAGCGCATGTCCCAAGGAACATGCGTGTAGCCAACACATCATGCATGATAGGATGCACCAATATGGCCGACGATGTGCATACAAAGGGAGCAGAACTAGAAAGAGAAAGAGAAGAGGCCAAATGAAAAAAAAATCTGCAGATATATAGCAGCTTGAGTTGTCATCCTTCGAGGCAATGTGGGATTCATATTCGAAAGCATTTTCATGTGATGCGGATTAGTTTTATGGCAATAGATGCCGATGGCCAAACTATATATATATAGCATTGGAGGCTGCAACGAACCAAACCATTTTGAAATGGAAGGAGTACGAGAAAGCATCCTTTGGAGAAACAAAATAGATGAGACTATGGAGAAAAAGATATCTGAATAAGTGACCATGCCGCGTGCAGCGAAGATATATGTCCCTTTTCTGAAGAAGTAGACGTACAGAGAGCAAAACTGCAAAAGGGGATGACGAAATCCTAGCGAGACAAAGACAATGTGTTCGACATAGCAAGAGAGAATCTTTAGGGATTTGGAGGCATGGGAAACACCATTCCGCTAGCTCTAAAGGTGTAAGCATCTCGACACAAAAAATAATAAGCACCGTACAACATGCATATGGGGAACGAAGCTATATACGTATGTAGCTAGAGTTCATCAAGGCTTCCAACAGGAAGCAGCTCAGAGCTAGCTGATTGAATAGGAACAAGGTTACACAGACATCAATGCATCGGTGTCAATGCCTGAACAATATAACTTCTACATCCCACTCCTGACTCTTCACGGTTCTGACATATACAAATACTAAAAGGTTCCAAAGAAATCAGGCTTCAAGTACTAGATCATGCTACACCCTTTATGTGTCCAAGAAGTGGACGATCTGCAAGCATCTCTGGCTACTACGTTCTGGAGGAGTAACATCCCAATAATTAGATACTATTGTTTCGTAAAAGCTAGGAAATTATGCATGACAAGCGCTTGTAGATTGTGTTCTAGCTACAAATTCATGGTTAGCTGCAAACAGCACACAACTAGTATATATCAAATGGTTATCTTGATCATTTTGTTAAGCAAGAACAAAGCATGAACAGTTTCTTTAACGGAACACATCTTCATTAACTTAATTTCACTGCTGGTTCTCTAGAATCATGCAAGAAATATTTCACCAATGCATAGCAGATAAGAATGTGCATGCCATATATATATCACCATAAAGTGGAAACGATGACCAATTAAATTCAACATTGAGAGGAAGTATGAGTACCCACTTGCACAAGGCACAGCGTAATTGGGTTCCTTGATCTAGATCTACAAGTGCTGCGTGTATATAGCAACAAAAAAAAATACACGCATGATGCTCATTTCTTTCATCCTGGTTTGATGGTTCTGAAAATTCCATTAATTGCTTTATAATTACAAAGAGAACACAATAGAGGAATGGTTCCTGATAAACTATTTGGACATAAATAAAACCTTGATACGCTCTTAGTCATCTAAGCTAAAGCCACATGGTAATGCAGAGCTGAAGGGAGTTCTGGAGTATAGAGGTAAACAGAAGTGTCAGAAAAAGAAAAGAAAAGAGCAGCTGGGTTTCCAGAACTTTGTAGGAAACAAAGAGAGAGATGAGGACTGAAGCAAAGGATTTAAACCTGGATACACACCTCCAACCATCAGATTCAGAGGAAGGATTTGCATGCATGGGATGGGAGGGAAGCAGATGTATGGCCCTTTAATCAGGTGATGATGATGGCAACTTTTTCCTCCCCTACCTTCCCCTCTCCCAGCAGCCATCACAGGCTAATTATTGCCAAGGAAAGAGAGGGAGAGAAGATCCCCCACATGAGCTAGCCATGGGTATGTGTGCAACTGGCCACTGGTCAGTCATGCAGTCATGCCCACCCATCATTACACCAATCTGCATCTCATGCAGCCTCTTCACCATGCCACACCCAGCCACAAGATCTATACCCATACACCCAAGAAAACAGAAGAGAAGAAAAAAGACCAGCGCGCGATATATATTCGGCAGATTAATTAGCTTACTCGATTCAGATGTGGAGTTCTGATGGAGGCAGAGAGCATGGGGAGCCCTTCCTTTTGGGGGGAATGAAGCCTGGTCCGAGATCTACACCCATCTCCTCTCACCCCTGCCTGCCCATCTCCTCTTGATCTCCAAGAGAGAGGAAGAGAAGGATGGAGGAGAAAGGGGGCAGGTCAGAGAAAGAGCGGCGCCCCCGAGCCAGACAACATTCCCCTCAAAGACGAAAAGGCTCCCTGATCTCTCTCTCTCTCTAGCTAGCCAACTTTTCCTTGATCTCTCTCACAGCTTCTTGATCCTACCTGTTCTCTCACATCTCCTCTCACTTCTCTCTCAGCTTTATTTCCTGGCCCTTTTGGGGTATGAGCGAGATGAAGGGAGAAGAGGAGAGGAGGGTGTGTGTATATATGGAGGATGGAGTAGCTAGGCATGCTGAATGGCCACGGGACGAAGGGTTGCCCAAGAGGCACGGCTGGTTCCAAGGGGGATCTGTCTGGCCGGGCGGCAGTACAGCGCTGTGCTGGACTGGGGAAGGGAGGAGGAGGAAGAAGAGCTCCTGATTAGGAGGGGGGAGTTATGGTGGACCTTTGCCCACAAGAGTTGCTACCTTCACCTACCCACCCCGGCCTACTCTCCTTGCTTTTTTTCATCTGCAGTGTGACAACCTAGATGTGCCAAACTTTTTGTACTAGCACCACCACTCCCATTTTGCTTGGTACTCCTAGTTTAGGACCTTGTATAGAGGTATAGTATGAAAAAAAATCTGGCCATCTGCATTTATATATATATACACATTTTTAAAAATAATATAGGACGGGCAAAGGTCTACTGTGTACTTCAATATATTGTTAGAGGAGGGGGTCGAGATTTATAGATATAGACATCAATAAACATAGTAAAACTATGATTATACTTAAGTAAATTTTACCATGCTTCGCAAACAAAAGAGTAAATTTACCATGAGTTTGTTAAGAATATTCTCGTGTATATATTTTGATTTATGGTGTTAATATTTTGAAAAGAAGCTTTGACTCCAAACAGTCTAAGTAGGCATTGTTTTGGAGTCTAAACCCTTTGCGTGGGAATTTGGAATAGATACAGTAACGACCTTGTTCGGTTCACTATTTATCACTCTATAACTTATGTGTCCAAACTTCTAATCGACAAAATAAACTGTTTTTGTGCTCTTCTTCATATCCCCTCCCCCTCCCCCCCCCCAAAAAAAAAAGCTCCCAAGGAGCACAAATACAAAAATTGTAAGCTTGTAGCAAATCTTAGTGCGGGGTCATTATTTATCACAAAAGTAGCTAACCTTTTCCCTCATGCTTAACAATCAGATTTGTGCCGGTTGAGTTCTTCAGATTCTTTCAATTGTTTGGAGTCCAAGGAGCAAATTTGTTGTGCAAACATAACAACGGGTAGATCAGATGTATATAATAGTTTTTTTGGTTGTACAATTACTCCATATATTTTTGAGTTCTTTTCCTTCAAATCAAGGAGTCAGTGCAACTGTTTAACCCTTTTTCAAAATTTATCGATTCTGAAATTAATCACCCACATCTTTAGAAGCATACAACATGCCCTGAAGGCCAAGTCATTGTCTAGGCGATCAAATAGACTTACACAGCCCTAGTCAAGATTCAAAAGGCATTCTTTTTATAAAATAAAATGAGATCCAAAAAGGACACCTCTATGCACCTTTTCTCAGCCCAGAAAAAGGCCTCTGGTGCTCCTGCTACTGCATTTTTTTTTCAACACCCATGCTGCCCCCACATGTCAGGCTCAAAGCGAGCAATTATAGACTAGCACGCAGGGGAACATGCACCCACGACACCCGAAACGCCTTTCCCCTCCCTCCCTTTTCATCGTCCATCCGGTTTCCTTCCTGTTCAGACTTCAGACACAAGTTCAAATGCGGAGTTTATGTTGAAGGGCATGATTGAGAGAGAGAGAGAGAGAGAGAGAGAGAGAGAGAGAGAGAGTGAGAGAGAGAGAGAGAGAGAGAGAGAGAGAAGGGGTGGTCAGTCGTGTGGGGGTCTGGCCGGCTGGCCCTGCCTTGTTGGCAAGAAGACAAGGCCGGGCTGGTAGACATGACGGATCAGAGCAGGACGCCATGGCCGCTAGCAATACACGTCAAGTGAAGTCCATGGAGATGGAGCATTGCTACGACGACCTCGCTTTCTCAGGCAGATGCAGCGGCGCAATGAATAAAAAGCATCCGGCTCAGCGGTCGCCCAGTCCTCAGCTGGCCGACCGATGTGACCACGACGCAGTCGTCGTCGTCCATGCCGCGGCCCCGTACGTCGCCGTTGCCCCAAGAATCAAGATCTCTGATTATCTTCTTCTCCGCAAGTCCGCACGCATACGCGTCCGCTGACGCCCGCATCGCTCACCATGAGCTCTGAAGAGCCGAGCTAGATAGCCTAGTTGAGACTGATGTGTGCTTGCTACGTGACCCTGCCTGCAGGCTGTGTTCAGCTGCAGGTCATCATTCTAGCACTGCTGGTGGCTGCTGAGTTGACGATTCCTTCCATCTACGTCAATTTATATATGTTTCTGACTTTCTGGGGGGGCAAAAAACAGAAGTAGCTGCACAGCTCCTGAGACATTGTTCTTGTAAAAGATAGCAGAGGATGCAGCATTCAGGTAGCACAGACCCAACCAACTCATGAACAAACGTTGCAATGGCATGCATGATGTGTGTGCGTGTTGTTTAAGGAACGAAATTGAAGCCTGTAAATTATACGACATATATAATGATACTGAAATGATCAGTATGCTACTTATATATTCAGGATGAGAGCTGATGGGATCTAGACATGCTTTAGAGAATGTCTGCACTACATGCTGTTTGCTTCACAGAGGCTGCCGATAGAGAAGAGGCATGTTATGATAATGACACTGAAATGCGTTCAATTATTCGACTTCTCAATGTGTACTATATCCAATGAAGTACTCGTTATTCTTCTGTCTTGATAAGTTAGGCCGCATTTTTAATCGTTTCTCTCTGTCCAAGAACGCATCAGCTGACCATCTCGATCGCTTCTCGCTTCTTCCTGTTTGTTCCCACACAGTACTCCTTGTCGTTGGCAGAGATCGGACTGCTGGTGCTGGAGATAGATGGATGCATGCTGGGTCGATCGATCGATGGGCACAGTAGCAACGCTGAAAAAACGGCGCAGCCTAGCCGCCCCATCTGCCGGTCAGGCCAGCAGCCAAAGCTGCAGCAGCTTCATCATGTGTACATGCACTAGTAGTCAAGGTAGCAGGTAACATGATCGAGACTTCTGATCGCGTACCGTTTTTTCTCGCGAAAAGTGTGGTCAAGGCATCCATCGACCATCGATCGATCGACTGATCTGCCACGACATTTGAGTTGTGCCGACTCTGGTGACTCGCTGCCGACACACCAACATCGATCTCTGCCTGCTGGAGGGAAGCCGGAGTGTCTCCAGCTGGTGTGAAGACCAAAGATGGCGCGGCGGCCGGCCGGCATGCAGATCACTGGATTGGTACGTGTCGTAAAGTAGAAGGTACGCTGGACTAAACTGCCGATCACATCGATGGATGGGCCAGTGGGTTGTGTCCGATCCGCTAGCCGCTACAACTACAAGCCTTAGCTAGCTAGCTAAGCTTTCTTCCGGGAGATTGAGAAGAGTTTGGAAACGATGTCAGCTCGATCGACATGGACCTTGGAAAGTTTGAAAGCAACGCTGCCGCCTCTCAGTTTGACCATCCGTGTGTCCAATTGCAAACTAGAGTAGTGTGGTTGCACTTGGCATGTAGTTACCAGGAGGCTCAGAAACCTTAATTATGAACATCGAGATAACTACATGCTCCTTTGACAAACTGAAAAATCCACATGCTTTCTGAACAATATGGCCGTGCTTAAAATTAAAGAAAATAGTAATTGAGAACCAGCTCAAAACTACAAAGCAAGGTACTTTCGACTCAAGAAAATATCAGCGATCATGGCATAGAACACGTAAGCTCCAACATTACATATCGCTAACCCTAACCAGTGTGCAATCAATCGATTAACAATGTCCTGCGGCACAACGAATACACATCGCTGAATTACTGATCACTAGAAAATCCGCGCCATCTTTGAGCTACCGACCTAGGGAACAATTGCAGACTGTTATAGTGTTATTAGACCCCAACTTGTAAAAGCACGCATCTCCACTAAAATTGTGATAATTTCTCCATGTGTAGAACTACAAGTATGAGCCTCCTGGTGATGTTAGAAATTTTCAGACTTTCTCATTCACTGCCTTGAATATATAAATGCAGATAGAGATGGTTAGAGTGGTTTTGCATTGAAGTGAGAAATACGGTCATTATAAAAAATACATGATCAGAAAACAGTTTGTACAAGCATGTTACTTTAAGGTTTATGGATATGGATGTAGTTGTATGGTCGGATTTGAAAGCATTAACAGCTGAAGAGGAAAAGCATATGATATGAGCATATGCTCATTTTACGAAATATAATATTCAGCAGGAGGGAGGCGTATCAATTGACAACCATGAAACAATCAACAATGGTTGCAATAGAATTATAACTTTACAGAGAGGTACCTATCTCAAAAAGATTCATGTCTCCAGATCATTCTTTTCATCATCCTTTTTGGTCCTTCAAAATGGTTGTGCCTTAATGCCTAGGCCTAAGGCACATTGTTCATATAGGAGGTCAAAAGCAAAGCTTGTTAATTCAGTACATCTCTCCAATTCAATCCTTCCCACATCTGCATTTAAAGCATTGCTTGTTTGATCATTGCAAAACGAATATATAGTAAAATATCTTACTCTGCTATATCAATAATTTAGATAATATGTTATACGATGCATGCAATGGGACGATGCAATTCTTATTCTGGTAGGTTGCACTTTGCCTTACAAAGGAGAAAGAAATCTAAACAACTATGAAAATGTGGAGTCTGAAGAAGTCTATGAGCATCCATGGAAACAAGCAAATCTTTGATCATAGAGCCAGCGATATTTAACCTTGCAGGTAAATAGGAAAGTCCAAAGATGTTGTCAGAGCAAAGCATTCGAATTAGCAGCCAGGGAAGAAAAAATGTGATGATCTCTATTGAGCTATTGGAATTTAACTTCACCGTGGTGCTGCACCTGTTTAAATGAGTAACAGAAACAGATATGCAAGCAGCAAGTAGGCAGTGTACCTTCAGGAAGATGGCAGAACTATGACGCGGCTTTGCTGCGCCTTTCTACGGTTTTAGCTAATGTTACTATGTTAGAGGTATTTTGACCATTTATCTTTCTTTTGAAAGAAGAATGTACTAAAATGGAGCACATGGTATCTCCACTAAATTGCAGGAACCACCATGGTACAAAGATTTTTTACTCATACAACCATGGATGCTCCAATCTTCATCTTCATCGGCAGAGCCTGGACTGCTCCACCTCCCACCCCAGCAAGGAATTCCAAAATACTGGAAAAGCCACAACATCCAGCATCATGAACAAACCACGACGCATCATATCCGTTGAAAGACTATCGGCAATGCATAGATGAAGAAAGGAGGGGAAGAACAAATCCACTAATATCCGCTGACAACGCCCAGAACGCTCTACAGAGCAATATCCTCATTCTGCTGACTGAAGTAATATTAGTGAGGTAATATTGTAAGCTCCACAACGCTCTTCATTTCTAAACTAATGCAACTGGATGCAACTGGACATTCATTTTTCGAGAAAGATAATGGATAATCAATGGTAGAATATGTCTGACAAGCGATAAGCTGAAAAAAATAGAGAAAGAAAGGGTAACATTAGTCAACGAAAAAACAGAAAGGACCAAACATTAGTATTGTTCTGCGTTAGGGGAGGTTCAGACCTGTGCATATTCTAAGTATAGCAATACGTGCCCTGGCTTAAGTGACAAAGGCTGCATCAGGAAGGCCTTAACAAGTTGTCTCCGTTGCCTGCTGTCTCTCTATTCCTCTTCTCTTCACTCGGTCAAGCATAGAGCAGGAAGCAGTGGCGTTGCTGCAGAAACAGCATGGCAGCTACAGAAATTTAGGTTTGCCGCGGAAACCATTTTGTTGCAAAATTTTAAGTTACTAATAATCTATGTTGTCAAGAATTGAACATGTGACATGCGAACTCTGATTTTTCATATCTTATTCAAATCAATTTTGGTTGGTAAAAAAAAATGCTCCTAAAATTGAATCATGGAAAGCTCACAATATTACCTCAATAACTGATTCTTCCAAGCCAAAGACCTTGCCTTGCAGATATTGGCATTTGCTAAACCACATTCACGCTTAGGACTCAGAGAGCCGGTTTACCTGCGGGTATGGCATTCCGTCGAGCGGGTCCTGGGCGGGAGAGGTCAGAGGTGTGCCGCTTCCGTTCGCCGCCAGGGCGTCTATGGATCTCTTGGAGTCCGCACTGGGCCTCTAAGCTGCCTGTTTCGGCGCGCACCCGCTTTCCAGCTCACACCTCCACAATATCTGCATCGGGCGAGAGGCAGAAGGGATCTCGCTCTCACCAGGTCTCAGCGATGGCGGCGAACTTGGACCTCCGCGGGGTTCAGAGACGAGACGCTGGGACCGCCTCCGCCAGGCTGCGACGGATTCCGAGGCGGCGATGGAGGAGGAGTAGGAGGCGGCGGCGGCGGGGCCAAGGAGGAGGAAGCAATGGAGGCGTAACAACGCCATTGAGGAAGGAGGGCCTGTGGAGTGGAGGCGAGTGGCTGAGGTTCGGGATTTATGCCCTGCCGTGGTGCGTGGAGACGGAGGAGACGAGGGCGCCGCGGAGGGAGTGGGGCATGCAGCGGAGCATCGTGCACGGCATGCCGCGGCAGGGGCAGAGAAGAGGCAGCGGGCGGAGGCGAAGGGGACGAGCGGGCTCGTGAGGATTCGCGAGCGACCAGGTTCGCAGCTTAACAATTTTTTTTATGCTCAGCTCGTGCTTTACTCACCCATCGAGACAGCAAAGTCGCGACCCACAAGATGGGATACAAAATCTGGGAGGGGATCCCAGACCATATGCTTGGCCGATCCGGGTCCCTGCCTGAGCCTGAGCGAGCTAGTTCATGAGCACACTTGTTACAAGAACGAGGCGTATAAGCGACACCAAATAAAACAAAATGTAACCTCAGAAGTCCATCGCAGCTTCCAAGGCAGAAACACACGCTTCCCCTTCAGCAGCAAGAGCATCAGACCTCCCAGCTCCTGCTAAAACTCCATGGCCATCACTATCTCTGATAACAAAACCCCAGGCACCATCCTTCTCGTTTGCCCTCAAAGCTCCATCACAATTTACCTTCAGCACATCCGGTGGTGGTGGTGTCCATTATGGAATTTCACCGTTTCTTCCCTCCGAGCCGCCCCCAGAATTATGCAAGTAAGACATAAAGCTGGTCACCAGACCCCTCATTCTGTGCGCCACTTCATCTGTTGACAGCATAGGCCCTCCCGCGTTGGCCTTGTTCCGTACATCCCACCAGAATTTGGTTTCTAGTTTAGAATTTTTCGGAATACAAGAACTTTAGAATTTGATGGAAGAACAACATTCAAGTACATGGGAGGTCAAGGAGCGGACTCTCTTGTGCAGCATGCTGAATTCGCCTTCTTGGCACGACGGTTACATATCTTGGCCCATACCTGCAGAACCTATGGCAAAGTGCAAAGCTACATAAAAAGTTTCAAAAATTTTAAGGTCTACCATTTTTCTGCATGAATTTTGAAATTTTTTCTTGGAATGCATTAACAACTAGCTAGCTTCTTCACTGTTTATCTTGAGTTATTGACACGAGGGCGCATTGCAAGAAAGAGAGGCTTGGCCAACTGCTTAGACCACTCCTTCAAGAGCAGCATATAGCAGTGCCTAAGATTGACAGCAGGCTAGCAGCAGCCATGGCTGTCAGGATCAAAGATGAATCCGACAGAAAATTTAGGAAATTTCGGGGAGGAAGTAGAGATTAGGAGGAGAAAAGCTACAGCCAGGGTTGTACGCCTAAGGAATAGGAAGAACACGAAAGAAAATAACTTGGGTACATTTTCATCAGTCCATTCCTTTCGAAATCTTGAGTACATAGTATAGGCTTACTGAGTCGCTTGCCGTAATGGCGTTACACCAGCAAAAACAAAAATAACAGGATAACAATGAAGAAGACAACGCTGTTAGATACTAACTCTATTTCCCTTTAGCTTCACCTAGTATAAGGCCTGAAATACTCCCTCCTTGAAGACCTTTGTCCTCGAGGGTTTGGAGATTGGAAATTAACCAACCAAACTTCTGATTTGAACATTTTAGATGGATGGAGTAATCAAGCTGCTGATTTAAATATGATTTGATCATGGTCATGGAGGCAAATAAGAGAAAAGCCAAAATTCTGTTATTCCAATTGAGAACCTCTGTAATGACAGCAAGAGAGAGTCCATATAGAGTGCATCTGTAAACTCCACCGTGCAACTGATCTACACATGAGCTGTGAACGATAGCACTCTTTGAATCATCGCATTTGACCATTCTTATTTAGTTTTGGTTGCGCTAATAATTAACCACCTCAAAGTACGATGTCTGCAAGTAGTTGATGTAATGCAGTCAGCCTTACAAGTCTGTTCAGGTTCAGGTTCAGTCAGCTTCACAATTCTGTCCATGTATGTTCTGAACTACACTAATTTCTTGAGCTCTATTGCATTTCTGCTCTATTGGTACACACGCCAGAGCGTTTCTGCTCCAATTCGCAGCTAGCATCCATCCGTCAGTGGCGTGTCATGATGAGCGGGCATCGTCATGATGGCGTGGATAATGAGGAGAGAGATTTACTGCCTGATTTCGTTCTTCAAAGATGCGGAGAGAGATGCTCAGCAATCACCCATCAAGTAGACAAATCCTTCCAGAAGCATTGGAGATGCAATGGAGGACTGAATTTCGTGATGATGAGAACACTACTGAATTTCGTCATGTTCCTGAGGGCGACAGAGCACCTCTCAGCTATTGGGTGCCACAACAGATGTGAGATGACACTCCAATTAATCAATCTTTATTGGAAGAGCCGTGTCAGGAAATTAGAACACAGTAATGAAACAGCACGATATCCCTGATGCCTGAGGTGCCTTACCTTCAAGCTTCACGAGCACTTGCTGAGTCTGAAAATGCCAAAATGAAAAGGGCAGAGAGATTCAAAAATCGATACATCCGTTCGCCCGAAATGAAAAGGGCTATTGTTGACTAAAAAATCTCGAACTTGCAGCCATAGAATTGTCCCAAGAACTGGCTGAGCACGCCTGGAACCAGCTCCTGCTAGTTGCTTCACGGGGATTACGGAACTGGGGAGAGAATAAACACGATACTTCTTTTTGCATTCAATCACAATATGTTTTCCTTTCCCCTCAAAAGTGATGTATATAACATGACAGGATTATTGATTTTTCAGGTTATTGCGAGTCATTTCCACAAGACAGATATGGTTGCCCCGAATTGTAACAACAGATACGTTGAATCTTCATGGTTGTCGAGGACTCGTATACACATGGAAACAGGATTTCACAGAATCACAGTTGAGATGGCACATTAAACTAAAACATAGAAAAGCAACTGATTGCCACCCGGGTGAAAACATAGGAAACGGGTTCACAGAATCACCAGTTTAATTCAAAACATAGAAACGCTCACATTAACACCTGAATGAAAACATAGCAAGGGTTCCTCATAATACCAGTTTGGGATTACAATATATTAAAATAAAACACAGAAGAGCAACATGAACCTCACTGAAAACATAGGAACTCATGACATGGTTTTAGCATTTTACAGCCAAAATGCCACAGGATCCATACGGATGGACTCAGCTGATACTGTATTAGGCACCTCATAGTGTCGAACCCGACGACACTTAACCCTCAAGTCATGCATCTTGTCATACTTGAGGGAGAAGGTCATCAAACGATACATGCATGTGGCGTCCGCGTTGGGGCACACCTCCTACACCTTCTGACTTCTCGAGCAGCACCTGATCAGCTTTGTCTTCCTTGACCTTCACCTCACCTCCCACACCTTCTGACTTCTCGAGCAGCACCCGATCAGCTTTGTCTTCCTTGACCTTCACCTGACAAGCGTTCTCTTTCTCAACCCACACGCACTCCACAAGGCAGTATTTGCGCCAGTTTTCCATGTAGACGAGGCTAGCGCTTACATGCCTATCAGCTGGGTGCTTGCTGAACAACTTCTCCTTGCTGCACTTCCAAGCAGGGCAATGTCTGTCACCAGTGTTGGGCACGTTGCAGGCGTAGAGGCACCCAAAGGCCTCTGGGTCCTTCGAGAGCCCAACCAAGGCTTTCAGCTTGCGGTCAAAGTGGCCACGGCCAGTGAAGGGTAGCATCCACTCACCGAGACATTCCCACACAAACTTCCCCATGTCGAAGATGAATGTGGTGGCCACAGTTTCAGTTTCTTCACCCTTGACGCTGACGAGGATGCTCTGTCCATCAGAGTGCATGGCGTAGGAGGTGACATAGTGAATGGCGGCTCTGGGAGCTGGCGCCATGACCACTTGTCATTGCTATCAGAATCAGAATCAGATTCAGATTCAGATTCATCCGGCGACGAGCCATCACTGTCAGATTCAGCATCAGGATGTACCAGCGGCAAGCAGCAGAGCTCAAAGCATGCAGCGTCTATAGCGAATAGCTTATCGCTGCCCACGGAGAAGTAGATGGGAAAAGCCGGACAGTTCGTCCGAGGGCCTAAGACGACGGTCCGTGCGCGGACGTCCACCAACTGGACGATGCATGAGTTATTGTGATGCAGCCCCATGATCTTGGTGCCAAAGGCGGACGTGAAGAACTGGGGAAACTGACGGTCAGCCTCGTAGCGCCAGAAAGGCTTCGGCAAGCGCTGCTCGGTGTGTTCATCTGATGTGCACGGCAGCGGAAGCCTTACCTTGCGGATGCTGTATCCACACTCCCAGTCATCAACGACAAGGTAAAGGTGCCGCCGACGCTCTGCGGTGCTGCCGCCATCACGCTCGCCACGCTGCCGCTTCGGCATCCCCGTTCCTTGCTCGTCGCCTTCTTGTTCTCTACTACCAGCCTGCACGCAGACTCAATTTTACCAGGACTAATCTGATCCCTGCGGTTTGAATCCGAAGAGGAATCGATTTTAATATAGAAATCAATCAGGCCAAATCCTCCTACTGCAACTATTTTCGACAAATCCAGGGCACCGAAGATGGAGCGGCGGCTGTTGAGGTGAGGCGAAGGGGAAAGCGGCGGAGGCGGGGGCGGAGCCGGAGAAGGGATGGATTATAAAGGAAGGAAACTCTTAAGGAAATTTCCCGGCGACGGTGGACCTCATGCCCCGCTCCTCAGTGCCGGAACTCATGGACGTTACCAAACTGAAGAAAAACTGCCGCAACAATTTTAGGCCGTATATTATTTGGAGTAAGTATCCGGTTCATTTGTGGCCTTTTTTTCGGCTGTTATGTAGATCACGTGCCACAGTCACATGTTACATAAGAGAATAAAAGATAATTATATTTCAAAAAATGTACAACTATTAATGGGATTTCAACATCAAAACAGTTCACAAATATCATAACAATTTTATTATATATTTATATGTTTTATCGGATTAAATTGAGATGTTATCCGGAAAAAAAGATCAAATTGAGATGCACGAGCATGTCGAGCAAGCCAGTACATGACGAAGAAGTAAGCAATGAGCTAATCTATCTAATCTAATTTAATCAGATTGATGATGGTGAATTGGTGATTAGCAGCAGAGCAGCGTGGCATGCAAGCAGCGCAAAGATCAAGAACTGACATGGATACCGTTGGGCGAGTTGTTGGCGGTGAGCACACCGCGTCCTCGACCCTCACCCGCGTGAGCCCCCTCGACCGCAGTTGGAGTAGGCCAGCGACGTCTTAGTCGAGATCGATCGGCCAACCTTGTTAGTGACGACGGCTGTGGTCCGGAGCGCGACGGCATCGGGGGAGAAGGCTCGGTGGTGCGGTCGACCCCCCGAAGAAGGGAAGGCTGTTAGCGGCACAAACGCACGTTAAGATTCACCGCAAGCTTACAGATCGTATGTAGCTTTTCCCTCAAGAGTACTCGCCAAGGTTTATCAATCTGTGGAACCATAACTAATCCAACTAGCAAGGAAATATTTGGCTTTTCTGAAGACTAATCTAATATAATCTGATCTAATCTACTCAACACCAGAGATAGCAAGAGAAAGCATAAAGATAACCAATCTAGAGGACCTAGATCATGCAAACACTGTAGTTCATAGCATAAAAGTGAAGTAAGATAGATGTGAATCTCATTGAAAGCATCTTTTAAGTCGTCATCTCCGGTCAATCTTCCGAGAACATCACTTTACATAGGCCACCCTATCAGCATGGTTAGTTATAAGGGCACGTTCGAAGAACGTGTTGAACTTCTTGGTAGATCCGGTACGAGCCCCTAGCCATCACGGCTAAGAGAACACCCCGAGCGATCTATCTCGATAATAGATCGATGGAATAAGCAAACCCAAGAACGAACAAAATCGCTAAGAACAATCGAAAACGCATTAAGACTTCACCATGAACAATAATACATCACAAGAATGTCATCCATCGGTGAAGATTCTGCACTCGGCGGCGGCCTTGGACAGCAATTTGCGGACGTCGCGGCAGTAGCGGTCTCGACTTTGGAGAGGCCATGGTTCCCGCCCTTGCATATTGCCTGGCGCAGTGCCGTGAGCTTTCGGCAGGCCTGGCAAAAACGACACTGGCGACGTTGCTGCTATGGCTAATCTACTCGCCTCAATCAAAGGAGTAGGACACCATGTGGATGTCATGAACGCAGCCATCGGCTGCTAGAAATGGCCTCGTCGTTGCTCGCAACGTGTTTATAGAATGACTGAATCTGAATGAGCAGGCAAAGTGGCTCTGCCTTTCCATTTTCTCTTACTCTTCCATGTGCCCTTGCAATAGGACTTCCTCTCTGGCCAATTTATTCAACAAAGCAAAATAGTCAATGCAAGTCACTAAGATTTAGTTTAGTTCGAGTATCATTGTATTTACTTGAACTCTATAATATGAGCACTAACCTTACAGTTGTAATGCAGGAGAGTGCGATATTTCTGAATCATGGTTAGTAGATCAATGAATGCTGGTACAAAGGTCCATGCAAATTCGATCGTTTATTCCTTTTCAACTTGTCAGAAGCTAATCTTCCAATTGCTAAAGGTATACCCACTAAATAGAAATTACATGTCAGTGATCATTGACCTATATCAAAAGTGAACACTAAGCTGCCAACATTTTCAGTGGCTCACGGAGTACTTGCATATGTTGGCACATGACTACATGAGGGCAAATATTTAAGATCTCCAAGCAACATCAGAGAAGGCTGGCCGCTCCAACGAAGGCGCAGCAAAGCTGCAGAATTTGGTTTACGACCTCCCCTGCTGACCTCAGTATCACCAATCGCATGCGGCAAGCTTGCATTTCAGGAAGCAGTGCCCTCCATCCTCGTCGAGCCTGCGGCAAACAGGGCAAACAGTGTCTATCTCCATACCTCTTTGTTTTATGCTCATCCTCAGTGGCAGGCTATCATGCGCCAGTCGCCACTAAAATTGCTTGACCTTCGGTGTACAAGGTAACTTCCAGAGACTGTTCCATATGACAGTACCTCCCTGTGTGGTGGAACAACTCGGCGAGCCCTCTTGCCTTGTTTTGTGCTGCTCCCGGTTGTCCACTAACACATGGTATGCTGGCTTAACTGAGAAACATCCTTTTGGATCAAAATGCCACGCAATGGTGTCCTCCATCCCTTGCTTGATTGGTACAGACAGAATGTCTTGAATGTCCTCCTCCCAGAATATATCCCGTATCAGACCTTCGTCCCACTTCCCTGTCAGTGGATCAATAAGCTCAGCTACCTTGGTTATAACTGTTCTCCCTCTTGGCGTGATCGGCTGTCTGATGACTCCTCTCGGAAACCACGGGTCAGACCAAATGTTTGTGTACCATCCCCAACCCTCTCCAAATTATTCCTTTCTTTACAGCGGCCAAACCATGCAATATGCTTCTCCATGAGTAGGATATACCCGGTTTTTCTCCTGCCTCCAAAGGATTTCCACCTAGGTAATATTTTGCACGGAGTACCTGAGAACACAATGAGTCAAGGTCATTCAGTAGTCTCCATCCCTGCCGAGCCAACATGGCCAAGTTGAAGGTGTGCAGATCCCTATACCCAAACCACCTTTTTCCTTGCGAGTGCATAATACCTCCCAAGATAACCAGTGCATCTTATTTTCCTTCTCCTGCTGAGACCACCAGAAACGACAGATCAGCCGCCCAATATCATCACATAGAGTCTTTGTGAGATCAAAGCATGAGATGGCATATGAAGGAATGGCTTGGGCAATCGCCTTTATAAGAATCTCCTTCCCTGCTTTGGATAATAGCTTCTCTTTCCAGCCCTGGATACGCTGCCATACCCGGTCCTTCAGATAAGTAAAGGTCTGCACTTTTGATTTGCCCATATAAATTGGGAGACCAAGATATTTCTCATTTCTAGCCTCAGAAGAAATTTCTAGAGCTGACGTAATTGCTGCTCTCTCTTCTCTTCTTGCCTGGTGTTTTTACTAAACATAATCGAGGGCTTGTCCTTGTTGATAATCTGACCCGAGCATCTCTCATACAATGAAAATATTCTTTGCAACTGATCTGCAATCTTTTCTTCAATTTTGAAGAGTAACAGCTAATCATCTGCAAACAACAAGTGGTTGATGCTCGGAGCCGCTGGGCACACTCGGACTCCTTCCATTTCTCCTCTCCTCTCCCCTCCGCTGCATTCAGCAGACATGAAAATGCTTCTGCGCAAATCAAGAACAGACACTACCGGAAACGCGGCCTTTGCCGAGTGTCCAGAGCTTTGCCGAGTGCAAAATATCGGACACTCGGCAAAGAGCCTCTTTGCCGAGTGTAGCACTCGGCAAAGGAAAACACACGGTGAACTCCTTTGCCGAGTGCCACACACTAGGCAAAGAAAAACACTCGGCAAAGAATTTTTTGCCTAGTGTCGAGCACTCGGCAAAGGCAGACACTTGGCAAACGAGCGCCAGGAGGCAATTAACGGCGTGAGTCTTTGCCGAGTGCCTAGTCGAAGACACTCGGCAAAGAGGAGTTTTGCCGAGTGCCTAGACAAGACACTCGGCAAAATATACATATTTTTTTCTTTATTTTGTCCAAATTTTTTTCTATTGTCATCCTACATTCTCCTCAACAACATATGTAATTTAGGTTCATTTATCGAAGTGTTTGCTATATTTCGTCAATTTATTTCATTTTATTGAATTTCTTGAATAATTCAAATTTGAACTGCGTGGTCATTCGAATAGTGGAACAAATGAATGAAAAATTGTTATTCATGTTAATGAGCATGCTTTGAGGCCTTATCGAAGAAAGGACCAAAAATTTCAAACCTACTATTCACGAAACATGGCGACTAAATTGTGTTCAAGTCGTGTTTAAATTGTATAAAAGGCAAATTTGGTCGGAAAATTATGAAACTTATCGAGATGTCACGTTATCATGTGAGGACACTGTGATAAAATTTTTATAAGATTTTTTGAAAGTTTGACATTTACGATGCTTAACACCTAATTGGGCTTCACATAAAATCATACCTCTCTTTGGAGAATATTTAATTTGTAAGCATCGTATGTTGTAACTTTTATGAAACCTCGTCAGATTTTTATCACAACTTCCCCATGTAATATCATTACATCTCGACAAGTTTCATGATTTTCGGACCATATTTGCTTTTTATACATTTTAAAAACAACTGGACAAGAAGTTCGTCGTCATGTTTTGTGGACAACAAGTTTGAAATTTCTGGTTTTTTTTCTCGATAAGGTCTCAACGCATGCTTCAATAATGTGAATATCATTTTTTTCATTCATTATTTTCCATTATTCGTGTGACTTGTAGTTCAAATTTCAATAATTACAAGAAATTCAATAAAATGAAATAAATTTATGAAATATAGCAAACACTTCGAGTAATGGGCACAAATTGCATATACTGTTGCATATAATGTAAGTATCACAACAAAAAAGTTTGGTGCTAAAAAGTGAAAAAAATAAAAATTATTTGCCGAGTGCAAGGAAAAGCAATCGGCAAATAGATCCTTTGCCGAGTGTAGGGTTCAAGGCACTTGGCAAAGAATGTGAATATTTAAAAAAAATTAGATTTCTTTGCCGAGTGCCGTATCCGGGCACTCGGCAAAGAGGGGCCTTTGCCGAGTGCCCCAGATCTAGCACTCGGCAAAGAGGATGCATATGTAACCGGCTCCTGCTTCCATTACCCACACACTCGATCACACGCGGCGCCCGTGCCCGCGCCCGCGCCCCCGGCCCCCGCCGCACCCCCGGCCCGCGCCCCCGACCGCGCCCCCGCCGCCCCGGCCGCCGCAGGTACTGCATCCGCAGGTACTGCTCTGGTAGGATCTCTATTAAAATATTTATAAGTAGCACAAATGCACTACTCAAGTGATACCAATAACCAGCAACAGTAGAACCGTGGAACCTAAACATAGGTGATTATAGACAGTAATTGTAACCTATATTTCCATGGCAACAGATGTGTACATCAGAAGCCCCAAGCAAGGGGATTTCTATTGTTCATCTCCTCAACAAACATGAACATGTCTAACCTTATCTCAAAAGTTTATAGTACGCAAGAAAAAAATTCGATTAATTTAATAGATCATTTCCTGTGTCAATTATTGGTGAATTGCTGAACTATAACGTTGAGAAGTGTTGCTAACTTACACTGAAACTCTGTATTCTAGATCTTCTGGATGTTAAATTCCTCAAGACAAGTTCCAATTTTGTCCAATTGGATTGTTGTCTTCCATTTTCAGTACACATTTTTCTTTCTGTAACAAATGGACAAAATTATGAAAACCACTCATCCTGTTATACATGATAGTTTTAGTAAGGTAACAACAGCCGTATTTGGAAAGTGCATACCTGACAAAGTTGAAGACTGAGTTTCTCTAAATTTGGTGTGCATCGTAGAAAGCCAAGAAGCGCGCGGAGATCACCA
This sequence comes from Panicum hallii, assembly GCF_002211085.1. Taxonomy (NCBI): domain Eukaryota; kingdom Viridiplantae; phylum Streptophyta; class Magnoliopsida; order Poales; family Poaceae; genus Panicum; species Panicum hallii. The sequence goes on along the minus strand of NC_038045.1, from coordinate 986,018 downwards.
GCCAAACACCAATTAATGAGATAGAAAGTCTTTAATGGCTTGATAGGCATATACAGGACCTACCATCAGCACTACTTACTAGCTAGGGTTCTAATTGATATTACTCTGTTTCCGGTGTATATGTTAGAGGATGGAAGACCGTGCGTGGATGTACACTGGCCGCCCAAGTCAGGCTAGGATGACTATTGAGTGGATCAACAGGACCGATGCTTTCTTGAAAAAGCACTCGGCATACATTCATGAAGAGGTGTCCAACTTCACAACAACATACTATGGTAAGAACAGAACATCATGGCTTGATTCGTTTTCTACATTAGGACGGCTTAATTTCATCTTCTAATATGTCATGCATGTACTTGCTGTCCTGTAGGTGACAACCTCCCTAGCGTGGATAATCCTCCCCCTCGTTACAATGCTAGCGAAAATGAATCGAACCTCAGCCTTTTGCAAGGGCAACTCGGAAGTTCAAGTGGTTCGACCACTAAGACATTGAGCCCTCAAGAGTGGCGTCAGATCATGCTATATGTGTTGACCAACCTTGAAGAGGTGGTGCCGTACATGAAGCAATTTCTTCGTGAGTTTTGGCGTCAATCAAGGGATCCTACCCAGCAGGAATGTGATACCCTTCTTAGATAGGGCGCGGGGAATGGATCGCCCACTTTCATTGCTTGGTTCAAACAGCAGGTACCGTCCAATCTAGCTCGTACTTAGTTTGTCATTCGTAGTTGTTCTTATGTGCAAATAATATAACGATCTATCGTGCTTGAACTTGCAGGGTCATAGGATGAGCGCCGAGTTGAGACAGGTTGCCGATGGCTTTGACTATAGGGTCAGGTCATATTCTGGTTATGACGTTAATGGATATCGTTTTTGGACGAGAAGCCATGAGGCAAGTCGACCCAATCGAAAGACCACAAATTCTGGAGTTTTTACTCCTGGCCTTGATAATGTCGAGTATTATGGAAGAATTGAAGAAATATACGAACTCAGTTTTCATGGTTCCAAACCTCTCAATCCCGTCATATTTAAATGCCATTGGTTTGATCCAGAGGTAACAAGACGGACATATTCTAATCTTGGGCTAGTGCAGGTCTGACAGGATTCCATCTTACCAGGAGACGATGTGTATATTGTGGCCCAACAAGCCATACAAGTTTATTATCTTCCATATGCGTGCCAAACCAAGGAGCATCTTAAGGGTTGGTATGTTGTGCACAAGGTATCACCGCATGGCAAAGTACCTGTCCCAATCGATGAGGATTACAACTTAGACCCAAACACATATGACGGAGAGTTCTTTCAAGAAGAGGGGCGAGAAGGGCAATTTGAGATAGACTTAACTGAAGCGATCAGAACGGAAGTTGAAATGGTTGTTGATGATGATGATGATGAGGAGGAGGAGGAGGAGGTGCAAAATGCAAAAGACTTACAAATGCTAGAAGCATTACATTTAGGCAATGTCAATAACGATAGTTATGCTTCGGATAATGCGGACTATGATATGGTTGATAGTGATGATGAGACTTATGATCCAGCTAATTCTGACGATGAAGATTACTTTTAATCAATGTAATACTATATTATTATGTAATTATGTTTTATTTATTTTGCATCTCTTTCTAAGTATGTCATGTTTATCTGTACTTATTGGTTTACTCTTCTTAATTTCAGGTGATTGAACAAAAATGGTGGACGGTGGTTACTTGAGGAACGTACTGTCCCTTTACTTCAGGGCGAGGAGTGCCCCTGCACCGTCCGATGTAGTAGAGGGGTCGTCATGGAGGGAGAGGGGGAGGGGGAGCTCACAGGGGCCCTCGCAGGACGACACGGAGGAGGAGGCACAGTTGCCTACGCAGGACGAGGAGGTGCGGGAGAGGGACGAGGAGTCGCAGGAGGAGGACGAGGAGGCGCAGCACACCGCCTCTGGTTCCGCGGGCTCTGGTTCCGCAGTCTCTGGTGCGTCGAGAGTCTACTTGCGAGGTCCCTCGAGTCTCCCTCACCAACCGATACCTCGTGACAGGCGCCCGCTGATTACTCCCGATAAGGACAGGTAACTTTAAATGTTTTCACCGCTTCTACATATTATATGTTCAAATCTGGAATAGAAACTAATGATTTTTCTTAATCACTTGTGCAGGGGTTGGAAGATTGTGCACCCTGGAGCTTCTCACAAGCGCACCGTCAATGGTTGAGTATGGCGGAGTGTGGGAGCCGGCCTATACGTTTGAGCACTACACCGCGGCCCCCGATGCTGAAGATCGGGAGGGCAGGGTATTCAGCAACAAGGCAGAGCGGGTGAAGAAAGAGCTGCGGGTAAGTGCTCAATAAATCGCATATTAATTGCACAATTTTATACCATAAATGAATAAGATCCATTGTGTTTGTATATGTAGGATTTCTTCATATGCGAGGCTGGTAAAGAGGGCGAGGCGGATGTGGTGATCACCAACTGCTGTAAGAAACTAGTCTGGGAGATTCACTACGAGGCGCGTATCCAAACTGCCAGAAATTACCACGCCACCGTCCTTGGACAGAGGGTCACCAAAGAAGAAGTAAGAACAATTTATTTGACTCCGGAGCAGTACATATAGGTAAAGAACAGAACACCGTGGCTTGATTCTTTTTCTACATTAGGACGGCTTAATTTCATCTTCTAATACGTCATGCATGTACTTGGTGTCCTGTAGGTGACTCCTAATTGGTGCATCTCCTATCCCGATTGCTAGTGACGCATAGTGCAAAAGTGGTGCTCCAAGGAGTGGGAGGAGAATCACGTTGCTTGCCGGGAGCGACGTTTGATGATGCCAGGTGTAGCACACCATCAAGGCAGCTGCAACCTCAGCGGATACGCTGAAGTATGGGTACGCGAATACATTTATTTCATCTAACGCTCAATTATGCATGCTTTCTAATCATCTTGTTGCTTTTCTCGTAGTCATCATCACATGGTGGCCAGCCTTGCAACCTCTTCACGGCATTTGCTCTGTACCACAAGGGAAAGGCGACCTTCGATGTCAGCTACAACCCGGAGGATGGGTCCGAGGCATACAACAATGCGAGCATCCACACCCGCCTCAGTGAGTACACATTGATGGCAAGGGAGGTCCATGGCCCAGAATATGACCCCACCACAAAGGACCTTTACACAGAGATCGTCATGAGGATCGGAGGAGGTAAGAAGAAAGGACGGTACTGGATTGCCGATGGCGCAATCGACTCGTCCTCTACTCCTACTCTTTCTCAGATTCGAGCAAGGAGCACGAGTGCGAGCCTAGCCATACGACCTCGGCAGGACACTTCACGCCATCATATACAGGCATTCCAGGTTATTCCTTCTTTATCCGTCGTTCGTTGATTATTACATACCTTTTCTTTGCATTATTGTAACATTGGGGTGAAAACTGTGCAGGGCCGGCTGGAAGAAGAGACGAGGAAACGACAGGAGTTGGAGCAAAGGATGAGTGATGTACTTACTTACATGCAGAGTCTTAGCGCTGCAACGGGTGTACCTCCGCTAGCTTCTCTGTTCGCGCAACCTCCACCACCTGATCCGTACTCTACTCCTGTGAGTGGGGATAAGTTGTATTTATGTATGATCGTTATTTATCTTGTCTCACATGCAATCTCTTCTCCTCTGTGTAGAGACAATCGGCGGCATCAAATGATCCGCATGCTACGCCATCTCCAAATCAGGCAACACCAAATCAGCGATCATGAAATTTGTGTGGTGAACTTTATCGTTGTTAACTCTTGTGTGGTGAACTTGTGTATGTGGTTTTAGTTGTGTGATGATAAGACTTTGGTAAATTTTGTTGTGTGATGATAAGACTTGGGTGAATTTGGTTGTGTATATGAAATTTCAAATAATATACCTGTGTGAATATGTGCCTGTGTAAAATGGAGGCTCCCCATCCGGGGACGGAGAAAAAACAAAATAAAATCTTAAAAAAAATACTTTGCCGAGTGTAGAGGAAAGGCACTCGGCAAAGACGTCTTTGCTGATAAAATCGCTGCCGAGTGCTCTTTGCCGAGTGTAATCGGGGCTTTGCCGAGTCAGACACTTGGCAAAGAGCCTGAATCCGGTAGTGAGATATGGTGAGAGAGGATCGCCTTGCCTAAGCCCCCTTTGCGGAGTGATTACATCCGTCAGCTCACCATTGACTTTGACACGGTAAGAAACTGTAGAGACAAATTTCATAGCCACATTCAGCCAATCATGATGGAATCCCAGCTTTATCAACATTTGCCGCAGGAAATCCCATTCAACACAGTCATAGGCTTTACTCATATCAAGTTTCAGAGCAGCATACCCATCTACTCCTCTCATCTTATTATGCATATGATGGGTCAATTCATAAGCCAATAAAACATTGTCTATTATCAACCGGTACAAAAGCACTTTGATTCAAGGATATTATATCAGGGAGAACAGTTTTCAAATGGTTCGATAATGCAATTTTGTATATCACATTGCATAAGCTGATCGGCCGTAAATATTTGAGTTTCTCCGGATTTGAGACTTTCAGAATGAGTACAACAACAGTATCATTCCATCCTTCAGGCATGTCCCCTCCGTTCAGTAGTGCTTTGACCTCCCTCACAACATCTACTCCAACAATGTGCCAATATTTTTTATAGAATAAATTAGCATGCCATCCGACCCTGGGGCTTTTAAATCTCCCATATTCTCCAGAGCAGCCTTAATTTCCTCCTCACTATACTCCTTCATGAGTTCATCATTCATGTGGCCGTCGACACGATGGGGTACTCACTCTAACAGCTCATCATACCCCGTACCTTCATTGGACTCAAACAAAGAAGTATAATAGTTAGTCACCAGGCTCAGCATCCCCCTCGCCTCCTCCACCACTCTCCCATCATCATCTATCAATTTTTGAATTCTATTTCGCCTCCTCCTTTCCGATGCAAAGCCATGGAAGAACTTTGTGTTTCTATCTCCATGTTTCAGCCAATGTACCTTGGCCTGCTGTTTCCAATACAACTCCCTCTGATTCTCCAGTTTCTCTAGCTTATGTTTCAGCACCTCCACAGCAGCCACATTCTCATTTGTTATTTTCTTTTTTCTGCACGCCTCCAGTGCTTTTTTGGTGAACTTGATCCATTTCTCCGGATCACCCAAGATGTTTCGGCTCCAATCCCACAAATCCGCAGCCACTCCATGCACCACCGATAGGACCCGCCCCGATCGTCCCTCCATCGCCAATCTCCACTACCGCTTCACAATTTTCCTCCTGCACCCAATTTGCCTCAAACCGAAGCTGGGGACCAGTAGATGAACTCCCCAACTCGCAGTCCTCGTCCATTGTCACGATGACAGGCCGATGATCTGAGTGGCACGGGTCTCCATTCTTCACTCTGATGCTCGGGAAACGAGAACACCATGCCGCATCCGCAACAGCTCTATCAAGCTGTTCACGAATGTAGTCGTCTCTCGTGTGGCTATTGTTCCACCAGGTGAATTTGTCCCCCGTGAAGCCCAAATCGTGTAACTCACATTCCTCCTAAGCTTCCCGAAACCTGTCCATGCATATTTGTGGTTTCGGGACCCCTCCTTCCTTCTCATGGCTCATGAGGATCTCATTAAAATCCCCCCTGCAGAGCCACAGATGCCTCCTAGCTGCATTCAGCGTACGCAATGCTTTCCATGAGAGCTCCTTCTTATCAGAGCGTGGCTCTCCATAAAAGCCTGTGAACCTCCAAACGAAACCATTATCCTCCACCACATCACCGTCGATGTGACAGTTGATGACACTGCACGAAGGTGAAAGTTTACGCCTTTCCTCCAAAAGACTGCAAGACCACCACTCTTCCCTCTGCAGTCTTTCACCACCAAGTTTGTCAAACCAAGCCACCATCTCAAACCTTCAATCTTGTTCAAGTCCATTTTAGTCTCGGACAGAAACAAGATGTCGGGATCCTCCTCCTTCTGTATGTTCAGAAGGCCACAAACTGCCGGGCCATTCCCCAACCCCCGATAGTTCCATGTTATGACCATCATTGCTTCACGCAGGGCTGTTCCGACAGCCCCGCTTCATATGATTGCATCAGTACCTTCTGCTTCTTTCCTCCCCCATCACCGGAACTTCCGACTCTATTGGCCGTTTCTTGTCAGAAAGGCCAGATTTCACCTCCTTTCCCTACAAGTTCTTTGCTCTTGGCAGTCTCTTGAATGTGCCACTCCTTGAGCTTTTCCCATTGGTCAGTGCCTCTGCGCCCTTACCCAGCTGCCCCTCACCCATCATCACCTCATCTACGTGCATGCTTTGCATGGCACTGTTCCCCCTTCTCCCCTTCTGCACCATCTTTGTCCTTGCCCCCAAGAGTGCAAAAACTTCTTTCCTTGACACCTCCCCCTCCACAACAGCACCAGTATCACCAACAAGATCCACAAGAAGAGCCCTCTTTGACTTCCCCTTCACTTGCTTACTGTTATTAGGTTTCACAGGGCTCGTAACCTCATCTTCCTCTCCATCTTTCTCTCCAACAACTGTCTTCTCCTTCACTGCAACATCCTTCCTCCAAGACGGGGCATCACTCCCTGTCCGTCCAGAAAAACTCCTGCTGCCAGAGAAGCCACCACTTCCTTTGCTCCCGCTCCCTCCAATTCTCCACTGCAAGGAGGATCTGTGGCCGCCAAAACGATTTTCACCTCCCTCTTCTCCTCTCCTCCGATCTGGAATGCATCTAATTTTCCTACTGCATTGTTGTATATCCCCCGTTGGAAGTTGTGTAGCACACATCTTATCGGTGTGGCCAATGATGCCACACGTGTAGCAAAAGTCAGGGAGGAATTCATACTCCACCGGGCACCAGATCGGCTTCTCCTCTTCACCTCCCGCGAACACAGTGACCCCTCGCATCAGCGGCTTCCTGATGTCAAGCCGCACCTCAATGCGGAGGTAGCGCCCAATAGCCGTATCATCTTCATCCATGTCCATGTCCACGAAGGAGCCCAGTTCCCCTCCAATTGCCTCTCCAGTAAATCTGTTCATCATCCCAAACGGCAGCTTCGAGGGGATGGAAACAAACTCCATCTCCTCAATGGTTTTGGTCTCATCCAAATCGATCATCACCAGTAAATCCTTCCCAAACATCCATGGGTCATGCTCTAGGGCACGCCGTTTCCCTGACGCCTACAGGAAAATGAATAAAAAATGGTTCTCGCCCAAGTCCTTGCAATTCACTCCTTTGATCGGGCACCAAATCTTCCCAAGGGTATGGGCCAATGCATCTGAGTTCACCAACTTCTCCGCCGCCTTTGCCCTAGCCGGACCACCTACAATCCACCCAAATACACTTGCGCTCCGCCGCCGACAACTTCATGCGCTCCATCATCCCCTCTGCCGCCTCCATCTCCGCCTAATTCTCCAAGCAGATCGCCAACCGCGTGGAGAAGGAACCAACGTCTGGCGGCGACTAGGGGCTAGCGGATCTCGGCTGGGCTCCAAAAGGAGGTTGAGACAAATGTAGGATGGGACGTGGAATCGAAGATCAAACCCTAAAAATGTATCCGATCAGGGAAATGAATGAGAAGAATGCAGGAAACAGAGATCAAAACCCTAGTCGCCAATCCAACCTCGAGTCGCCTAGGAGACCTAGGCGCCGAGGACTAAGAAAAGTTTTAAACACAACATTCTTTCTTTAACATACCTTAGCAATTAGCATTAGAATAAAACTATTTGCAAACACATGAAAGCAGCGAGAACGTCACAACCCAAGCGTAAACAATCGTCTTCCTGGGCTGCGTTCGGGTGTGGGCTTCTTGTTGGGATCGAATGCGGCCTGGTGGTGAAAACTGGGGGAGCTTGGCAGGCAGCCTCTTTAGCACTGGGCCTGCTGGGGGCTGGGCTACGAAACATCCTAACAGAAAACACGAAATCACCGACAGCGAGAGATGAGTGGAATCCTAGTCAAACCTCTCCTCTCTCCCAGGCCCCTAATCCCCAAAAGCCACGGAAAAGCAGGGAACGGGGAACCCAACCCCACAAACCCCTCCTCCAAGCACACAAGCCGCCCGCCCCGCGCAATCGCGTCGCGACTCGCGCCCCTAATCCATCCCCACCCAGCCCCCTTCCTTCCTTGCCCCCCTCCGTCCGTGAGCCAATCCCCCCCACCGCCCCCGAACCCCGCGAATCCTTCCGCCGCAAGCCAGGGGCAGAATCGGGTTCCTCGGCCGCCCCGGCGCGGAGCAGCAGCGGCGGGGCGATGAGGTCGTCGGAGTCGTCGCGGTTCGTGCAGGAGCTCGTGCTCTACGCCGCCAGCGCCGCGCTCAGCTGCCTCGTCCTCTTCGCCGGCCTCCGCCAGCTCGACCCCAACCGCGCCGCCTCCCAGAAGGCCGCGCAGCAGAAGAAGGAGATCGCCAAGCGCCTCGGACGCCCGCTCGTCTCCACCACGCCCTACGAGGTTCGTGCCCTTGCCTTGCCTCCCCCTTCCCCCGATCCGCAGGCGCCCCCATCTAGGGTTCAACCGGTGCTCCGCTCCAATCCATTGTCCCCCCTCCTCACCGTCCCACGAAGCCCCCAAATCAAATCGAATCGAATCGAATCCCCCGCCAATGCTTGCTTGCCCGTCGCAGGACGTGATTGCGTGCGACGTCATCAACCCCGACAGCATCGACGTCGAGTTCGACTCCATCGGCGGGCTCGACCACGTCAAGCAGGCGCTCTACGAGCTCGTCATCCTGCCCCTGCGCCGCCCGGAGCTGTTCGCCTTCGGCAAGCTCCTCAGCCCCCAGAAGGGCGTGCTCCTCTACGGCCCGCCCGGCACCGGGAAGACCATGCTCGCCAAGGCCATCGCCAGGGAGTCCGGGGCAGTCTTCATCAATGTCAGGATTTCCAATCTCATGAGCAAGTGGTTTGGGGATGCACAGAAGCTCGGTAAGGCAACGGTTCTAGTGTTAACCACATCGTTGCTTTAGCTGTCCACTAGAAACTTACTAGTTTAAGAATCGCTGCTGGTTTTACCGTTTTATTTTTTTGGTGGGTATGTGATGTGCTGCTGATGTTGGCACGTTGTTGCTGTGGCAGTTGCGGCTGTGTTTAGCCTTGCTCACAAGCTCCAGCCTGCTATTATCTTCATTGATGAGGTTGATAGTTTCTTGGGGCAGCGACGCACAACAGACCATGAAGCCATGACTAATATGAAGACGGAGTTCATGTCCCTCTGGGACGGCTTCACCACTGATCGTGAGTGCTCTTAATCATTGCCTGCTGGCATGAAAGCATCGCATTGATTAATCGTATGGATGCATATAAAACTAAATACTTGCCCTATGATGATTCTTTATGAATGCACAAGAGGCATAATCACAATTTAGTAAGTGCCACTCACAAACTGTAGTAACATAAATAAATTTGACAACCAACACTATCTAAGGTTGTTTCCTTAAGAAAATAATTATGCCTAATTGTTGTGTTATTTATGAGGCTCATGCTAGCGCTCAGACACAATTTTAGTGACATATTTTCACTAGTGTTTCAGTTGTTATCAACAAATCCAACCTCTGTCTATGTATATTGCTTCCAAATGATTTAGTGCATTTTTGCCTGCAAATTACATTGAATCATGGAGCAGACTTACATTATGTTGAGCAGGGGCACATGCCTCCTATGTTTTAAGTTTTATAATAGATGTGCTTGTAAGATTGCATGCGCTGTCACCTAATGTCGTCCTGAACTCCTGATTGATCGACATCAAAGATGAAGCTGGCTGTGGTGTATGTCATGAGCAAAGGAATTGAGCAGCATGTGTCCTTAGTCCTCTTCCTCATGTGCCCAAGGCCTATGTCTCAGAACATTAAGTCTGGTGCTGTTTCAGTTTGAGTACCCCTTTGTATTATATACTGATAAAGTTTGTCCAAATCTGTCCTCAGTGACGGAGCCAGTAGGGGGACTGGCCCCCTTATGATCCTATTTTTCTATTGAAGCCCTAAATCTTAAGAAGAATTTTAAGGCGTGAATCAGTGGTGTTTGTTCTCTGAAATAGCTTAGCTGCCCCTCCTAATCATCATTACCTAGCTGCATCACTGTCTGCCCTTAATTGAATCCAGTAACATTCCCAAAACAAATGCTGTAGCAGCCAATAGCAGTGACCCTCTACGGCACACTGGTTACCATGTAGATATGTTTTGTTTAAGTTTATGACTTGTTCTGATCTGTTTATCTGAGTGAAACTCTTTTAGCCTTTAACGTTCAGTATATAATATATCTTGGTAATCATATGTACCAAAAGAAGCTAATGTGCTTTTTCTGGAAATCAGTATAGAATTTATGTAAGAACTGGGTGACTTCACAAAGAAAATAAGGAGAATATAGTGCAGTAGTAATATATATTTATAGGAACTGATTTCAGGGAAAATGGTAGCCCATTAATGGCCAGTTCGTTATATGGTTTTCCAATTATTGATCTGTTGCTGTCTTGTTGTTTTTTCCCTGTTAATTGATTTTAATTCATCTTTTCATTATTTTGGCCGATTTTGTACCCTGGAACAAGCAAGGATGTTTGATTGTAAGTTTTGACTGGGTTTGGGGTGCGCGTCATTTACTTAATGTATCTGACACCAATGTGGCTATGCCTTGCTAGGACTCGTATCGATGGTCATTATGGCTGGTTATATGGGATGCTTTCAATGTACAGGGAGCAACTCACTTGCTTCCATCAATGAGCTACCTTACATGAGAAGAACATGTTTATAATATGCTTTTTTTTCACTCATGATTGCTTAGGAATTCACTTGATGATATTCTTATTATTATTGAGAACCATAACCAATGCTGCTTTCATGGGAAGCGTGTTTTCAAAAGTTCTAGATACTGAAAGGATGTTACTTCAGAGAAACTATAACTAATAAGTAATAACATGATAGCCTTTGCCATATGGCATGCTTTCTAGGTGAATTTCTACATGAACTTATTGGCGTGCTCGGCTGCAGCAGCTGCGGCTGTGGCTGCGGCTGCCACTGCAGCAGCAGCCCCCCAGCTGCAGCAGCCGAGCGGCTGGAGCTGCAGCCGCAGCGAGCAAGCCCTATAGTATGCCTGAGGCAGGCATGAGAAATTAGTCTACAGCTGCACTTGTTTGCCGTGATGTCTTATTTGGAACCACATTAAATTTTCCTTGCAAGCTTATTCTATTTTTGGAAAAGGATTGTTACCGCATATGGATATAGAAATATTTACTGTACAAATTTACTTCGGTAGATATTACTGAGCAATATTTAATTATAAATATATGTCTTTTGCAGAGAATGCTCGTGTGATGGTCCTTGCTGCTACAAACAGGCCTTCTGAGTTAGATGAGGCCATCCTCAGGCGCTTTACTCAGATATTTGAAATTGGAATTCCTGTTCAGAGTGAAAGGAGCAAGATACTTCAGGTTGTATTGAAGGGTGAAAATGTTGAGCCTAATATTGATTATGATCACATTGCAAGATTGTGTGAGGGCTTTACTGGATCAGATATCCTAGAACTGTGCAAGCAGGCAGCATTCTACCCTATCAGGGAGTTGTTGGATAATGAGAAAAATGGGAGGAAATTAGATGTGAGTCTTTTATTTCCACTCAGTTTGTTGGTATACAAGATTTCACACTGTTGTTTATAACACTTGTTTCCACTTCTGATAGTAAGTTAACAACCTTAGTACTAAATTAGAGCACATATTGACTTCTGATAATTCAATAGTATTTTCTACAATCAGTTTAACATATCTTCTGTAGCATTTTACTTAATTACTAGCATTAACATATCAGTTCAGCATATTTGCTACAATCAGTTTAACATGACTTCTGTTGATTTAGTATGTTGCATTCATGGAAAAAATTTATATAGTATTGTTATTTGGACTTCTCATTACCTGATTTCGTAATAACAGTTGTGCTGTTTATATTTCTCTGGACACTGGTGAAGTTGATTTAGAGTTAACTTAGAAAGGCTTCTTCAACCTCGCATTGGATTTGATTCGTGACTTACTACTTCTGTTTCAGAAGCCTAGACCATTGAGACAATCAGACCTGGAGAGAGCCCTATCAACATCTAGAAAGGGCAAGAAGGCTGCAAGCTCGGGGCTACAGTCGCCCTTGTGGGTTCGGCCCTCGGATTCAGAAGACGATCAGGTACAGAGCGCAATCTTTGAGATATCTAAGCTGATGTCTCGAATAGTTCAGAACAGTCAGTCAGAATCAGAACCGCAAGAGCCTTCTTCACCTTAATCTAATCCTTTTGCTAGATCTCATGAAAACCTGCAGTGGAGTAAAAGCAAGCATTACCTCGATTTCGTTAGGTTTTCTTGTGCAGCTTGCGAAGGTTCAGCACATGTATTAGTTCCTTTTTGCGTGGTGAGGCTGCACCAGTTTTTGAAGCTAATTGCAGCTGGCAAATTGGCAAGCTTGCACTGATGTTTAAGTTGATTCAGAATTCTCTGTGTCTGGCCAAAAAATATAATTATCAGAACTCCATGGTTGTCTGGCTGAAGTACTGTTTTGCTTGCCTTGTATTTTTAAACAGTTTTAGGGTAGTCAATATACATAATGAAGAAAGGGCTCTTGCATTCCAGGTCCACGAATGCACTTCGTTTTATCTGATTCTATTACTCACATGCCTTTAATCTCTGTCAAGGAAATTCATTTCAGAGCATAAACTGTTTGACACCTGCCATCAGTACTATGACAAAGCAATCCCGTGTTCCCTGAGAAATCGTTGGATCTTTTGTTCTGATGATCCATCGCAAGCAGATTGCTGTGAAACATGCTTGTCCAAACTTCAGACTACTTTATGTGTGAAAGAATCAGCTTCGCACCACGATTTATCATTACGAGCACGAGCAGCTGCTTGCTCTCCTCAAGGCGCTCGTCTCCATGATGGACATCTCTTCAGCGAGCGACAGCTTAGTGCCCTTGAGCATCAACACGTCCGCGCCACCGTGCCCGTCGGCGCTGGCCTCCTCGTCCGCCGCGACCCCCAGCGGCCTCCTGGACACGTTGGCGTGGATCTCCTCGAGCAGCCTGAGGAAGGCGCGCTCGACGTTCTCCCCGCTGAGCGCGGACGCCTCCGAGAAGAAGAGCCCCTGCTCCTCGGCGAAGGCGGCCGCCTCGTCGGCGGGCACCGCGCGTCCGGCGGCGGCCAGGTCGGCCTTGTTGCCCATGAGCATGACGACGATGGACTTGTCGGCGTGGGCGCGGAGCTCGTCGACCCAGCGCGCGGCGTGCTCGAAGGTGTGGCGCCTGGTGACGTCGTAGACGAGCATGGCCCCCAGCGCGCCCCGGTAGTAGGCGCTGGTGACCGCCCTGTAGCGCTCCTGGCCGGCGGTGTCCCAAATCTGGGCCTTGACGCGCCGCCGGGCGATGTCGACGGTGCGCGTCTGGAACTCGATGCCGATGGTGGACTTGGAGTCGAGGAAGAACTCATCGCGGGTGAAGCGCCCCAGCAGCTGCGTCTTCCCCACCGCCGAGTCGCCGATCACCACGATCTTGAACACGTAGTCCTCCTCCATTGCTCGACCTCTCCAGGCTCACCTGCAGCAATGACTTGGCTTCTCCCAAGCTACACGAGTCTCTTGCTAGCTCTTCCCAAGTATAAGCTTGTTGCATGCCTCGTCTGACATCCGATCTGCGTGTGTGTGCATAAATATTTGTGCTGGTGACATAAGGAGCAGAGTGGTTGGGAGGGCGATGAGGAGGGGTTGCTCTCAGCTCCTCCTCCTATTGGAGGTGCTCATCAGCATCTTTCATAATGGAGACCGCTGCTGACTGACAGAGATGAAAGGGGTTCTTGGTGTTGATAATCTGTTGCTAATTACTGCCACCACTACAGTTGCGTACGTTTGTCCTAGTGTCCTACAGTGAGTTTGGTTCCTAGCTATGGAACTTTTCTCTTTCGGCATTCATTCATCCTAGGAAAAACTAACTTGTTGTAGCGCCTACCTTAGGTTAGATAGGCACGTGCAAATGCCATGCTTCTTTTTCCAAGGTTTTCTTTCTGATGCTTTCGTATTTTTAACGGCGTCCCTTAACTTTATTGATCATCGTCGTGTGAACCACTCAGTTGACCGTCATCCAGTTCGATTTTGCTAGAAATATAAATGACGGCGGAGGATAATACAATTCAAACTGATTTTGGTTACTTAGTTTTATCCTTAAGAGATAGAGCAAAAGACATTTCTCTCTATTCATATGCAAGCACAGGAATCGGACGGAGAGCAGGGATATGCAGACGTCGTGGATCACGCAACCCTTAACCTAATCACTGGTCGCATGACGCTACCTAGCCCAGCAGTTAGGTTACCAAGTGGACCAGAAGAATGGATAAAGTTTATCGGTCGGGAGGTATGGGTTCAGTCTGCTTTAGCACACACCGATCGAGCTGTGCAGTCCCCAACTGCTACGCCCAGCACGTCATATGCAGTAGTACCCCTCTGATTACGTCTCAAATATTCTACTCGGCATGATGAGGCTGTCACTATGCATAATGTGGCTAGCTCATCACAGGGTTGAGTATTCCATGTTGGTTGCAGGCAGTTGATCTGACCTCATTTAGAAACCTGATTACGCTTCTGCTACCTGAACTCCTGAAGCGAGCTACTAGTAGCTTTCTTTTCTGTGATTCAGCTGCCAATCCAACACCAACGTGATGTTCAGATGTGTCGGTCGATGCTCAGTCATGCTCATGGCAGCTTTGGAGGAGATCGATCTTGTGGCACCATCAGAAGAAATGCTACAATATTGTACCCCAGGGAGCAAGAGTTTCCATATGATAATCAATGGCAATTATACATCACCCAGTCCTTACAAAGATGCAGCACCAGAGCAAGAGTCCAAGCATGAACGAGCATACTATACTACAGCCGATGTTTCTGAAGAACATACTACTATACTACAGCAGCAGAGTAGGAGACAGACACGCGTGGACTACTAACTAGTAGGCGTGGCGCGCGGGCGGCGGCGGCGGCGGCAGCAGGTGGTCGCAGATGGCGGCGAACTCGGCCAAGGCCTCGGCGACCATCCCGGCCTTGCCCTTGCCGACGAGCATCCTCACCAGCGCCGCCACCCGCGCGTCCAGCTCCTCCTCCTCGGAACTTGCTCCGTGCCGGCGGGACAGGAGCGCCCGCGCATCGCGCGCGGCCCCGCGCAGCGTGCCCGCGCGCGCGCACGCGTCGGCCAGCGCGGCCGCGTACCCCGTGGCGGCGCGGCTGGAGCTGGCGGAGCGGGCGGGCGGGGCGAGCGCCGGTGACGACGCCGAGCGCGCCGGCGACAGGGGCCGCGCGGCGAGACTCAGGCGCGGGGCGGCGGGAGCGGGAGCCTTGGGCGGCGCGGCGGCGGCCTAGGAGGAGTGGCGCCTGAGCGGGAGCGCGAGGTGGTGGTGGTGGGGCGGCTGGAGGGTGGCGGGGAGCGGGAGCGCGACGGCCGCGTCCATTGGCGCGACGACGAGGAGGAGACGACAGGAGGGGGACGAGTGGCTGGCCACGCTTGCTGTTTGGGATTTTCCTTTCCCCGTGCGCCGCGCGTGGTCCACGGGCTGGGATTGGGACGGTGCGGTGGACGAGGCGGACACGCACACGGCGGCCCCGGCTGGCTTGGACCCGGCGCCGGCGGTGTGGTGGACCGGCCGCGGCGGCAAGCGCGACATTAAAGCACACAGTGCCGTGGGCTGGTTTTCATGGGCCTTCGAGAGAGGATAGCCCACCGGAACGCCGCCCTCTCTCTGCCGACCGGTTTTTGATCCTACAAATTGGTCTGGCAGCGGCAGGTCAGTTACAAGCTGTGCCCAGTGCCCATGCCGCCGACTTGCTGCCCTGCATACTCCTAGTATACAATAAAAAGAAAATCTGCAGGGTCCCGAACAGCAGCAGATCCAGTCAGAGACGGCTCAACCGCTTTGCAGTTGCAGTAGCACCACACACCATCGTTTAGCTAGCTTCTGCATGTCTCCAGGGACAAGCAGCAAGAGCTTAGCTGCAAATGGCTGGGGAATCTGGACAGGCAAGCATGTCCAGACACTGAAATCATACCTATGGTGAAATGGTTTATTGTCAGTTCAATTGTTATTCGGCTGACTCATCTCTTGCTGCTTTCCAAAGGATGGATCACATGATTTTCTGATTATTATTCAGTCAGGCATGTCGATCGATCAAGTTGCCGGTGCAGGTTAGCTTAGATTAATCCCCCCAGGCACGCGCCGCCAACAGGTTCCACGACACTGCCCATGCCCTCCGACCCCACCACCCATGGTTTTGCTGCGACACAGACACTCCGCCCTACGCGAACCAGCATGGCAGCCCGCGCGTGCGTACAAGCCGGGCCGGCACGCACCTATAAACCTCCTCCTCCTGGGACAGCTCCGTCTACCAAACCATGGAGAGGGCAGTGTAGCCAGAGCGAGCGAGTCCTCGGCAAGTGCAAGGATCAGAGCTCCACGAGACGACGACCATGCTCTATAGCCGCCTGTAGCTGGCTTTGGTGGAGATAG
Source organism: Panicum hallii (assembly GCF_002211085.1). Lineage (NCBI taxonomy): Eukaryota > Viridiplantae > Streptophyta > Magnoliopsida > Poales > Poaceae > Panicum > Panicum hallii. The sequence continues at coordinate 969,543 of NC_038045.1, read as the reverse complement.
GTGCGCGGCGGCGGGGCGCGTGCGAGAGGCCACGTCCACCACGGCGGCGGTCCAGGCGGTGCCGGTGCCGGAGACGATGGGGGAGCTGGAGGAGGAGGAGCGGTACGTGCAGGTGGCGTCGAGGTTCTTCCGGGTCAAGCCGCGCGGCGGCGGCGGCGCCAACCCCCACTACCTCGGGTCGTGCCTCCTCTGCAAGGAGAGCATCGCCTGCAACCGCGACGTCTTCATGTACAAGTACGCGCGCGCAAGCATGGCATCATCTTTCCCGATTCCTCCCTTCCGTCCCATAGCTTAGTGCTGATCGATCTGCTGCCTGCAGGGGGGACGCCGCGTTCTGCAGCGACGACTGCAGGCAGGAGCAGATGGACATGGACGAGGCGCTCCAGGCCGTGGCGCGGCGCCACCGCCTCCTGCGCGCGCCGTCGTCGTCATCGTCCTCGCCGGCAGCTGATGCGGCGTCCTCGTCAAGACCGCCGGCGATGCGCCGCCGCCCGACAATCGCCAACCTCGCGGCGCGCAATCCCCCCGTGACCGCAAGCTAGGTAGCTGGTGTCGATCAGCAGGGCCGCACGCATCGAGATGGATCAGGCCGTGAGTGCGTAGTCGCAGGATCAGTAGCCAGTAGGTGATCGTCTTCTGCTGCGATCATCGACCAGTTGCAGTCAAGCGCAGAAATTAGCAAGCAGAAATTAGCATGTAGGTGTTGTTCTCTGGGGATCCTGAGGGCATGCATGGATGATTTCATCTGCATGATCTCTTGTAGGGAGAGAGAGAGAGAGAGAGAGAGAGAGAGAGAGAGTTGAACTGATGAGCAGTTGAACACTAGGCAGAGATCCAACAGAGCAGGAATAACCAAGCTATGGACATCGACTCTTTGTGATGACCTGTATATCTGCATGTACAAACTAAAACATTAGTACCACCAGAGCAAGATTGCTGCCATTCGCATTCCTCTTCATCGTTCCTGCACTTTTCCCCCTGAGACATCAGATGTGACTTCAGAAATGGACAGATGAGAAAAATTCAGAACAGGATTGAGGTGCCACGGCATGCACACTTGTCCTTCAATCAGTAGTCTGCAGGGCAATCCTAACCTTGTCCTAAATCACTTGTACTACCTGCGTAACTTTTTCCAGGGCTTAGGCTGCAAGATTGCAGACGGCTGATCCTTTCAGCTTTCACTTCTGTCTTCTGATGCTCTGTGCAAGTGTGCATCTTTACCGGCTCAAGTGGCTCCAACACAAAAGCTGTGTATATGCGCATAATGTTCCTTCGCTTTGCAGCAATGATAGGCACAGGAAAGCTGCTAGCTGGTCAGTGTTGTACTTGGACAAGAAAAGCAACAGTTCACAGGGACAATCAAGGACCTTGGGAGAACAGGTGTGAATCTTTCTCAGATGCACATTTTTCTAAACTTTGACACCATCCTCTCTGCAGACATCATTGCAGTGCCACAATTTCAGATGCTACAGTTTACAAACAAAATCAACTGAGTAATGCACTTTTGACCAGGATGATCCAGGTTGAATACAGTGAGCAAATGAGCAGACATTCATGAGCAAGTGGGAGTACCTATCATGCATAGACTGTTACAGAATAGATGACAAAGAACAACGAAGAAGAACCGATCACCCCAGAGGACACGAGGATTTAATATGGAAAACCCTTCCAAAGTAGAAGGGAAAAACCACGGGCGCCAGCCAGCAGAACTTCACTATATCGAGTGCAGTTACAAATGCCGGGGATTTACAATGATCTTTCTGTATCCCGAACGGCGGCTTACAAGAGATATATATATATATATATGGAAACCCTAATCCGCTTCGCTCCGGCCTAAGCCTTCGGCGACGGGCCTCCGCTTCGCTACGTCCGAAGTCGGCCTTTATACGTGTATAGATGAATTTGGATCACAACTTAACATAGGTACCCAAGCACAACCATTGGCACTACTTTTCCAGGTCCCAAATTTACAAATAAATCACAGGAAATCCAAAATTCAGTCACTGTACCCTGGAGATATATTTTTTTTAGCGACCGTATCTAAGCATATTTTTCTATAAAGGGAAGGAGGGTAGAGATATATTCTAGTGACTCTCGTGAGTGGAGCCAATGAATGCCCAACACATGTACAGCGAAAAAGCAAAACCCTAACTACAGCAGGCCTTCAATTTCAAGTCGATGCATTGTACGAGAACCTGTCGTGATCGGCCATGGATGCTTCGGGAGTAGCTAGACTATTGCAATTATATGGTGCCACTGGAGATATTCCAACTTCAGGAGCTGGAGCGTGACAGCAAGAAGAGGGCAAGTAGTCATGGGCCCTTTTGCTTCCTGATCACCTTGCTCACCACCGTGAGAACGACAAGAGGGCCGGCCTGTCGAGCTTGGCACAAGTGCTTGCAAGGGGAAGGAGTGAAGGGTGCACATCACGAGATGGAGAGGAAGACAGGTGGAAAGGCTGGTGGGGATTCCCCTGCATGATAGCAATCTGCTCGTTTTCTAACCTTCTGCAATAGAGTGTGCTGGCCTGTTGGTTGGTTTTGCTCCATTACCATTACCACCTCAAGATAGGTAGACATATGAGCGCTCTCAGATCCTGGTACCAGTCCCATTCTGAAACTGAAATCCTACTGGTGCTCTATGGAGGAACTGCAGGTCTTAGATACTAGTGGGCTGACCGTGGCAACTCCCTGAAATGGGCTCTGAGGACCACGAGTCGGCCCACTTATCGCGCTCCAAGCTGAAACTCCTATTTTCACTCTTTGTGTTCTTTTCTTGGTCCCATGACTCGTGAATTGAGCTTTGTACATACCTACACTCCTACAGGTTGACCGACAAAGATGTTGAGCGTCGTCGAGATCCTCACGGCGATAGAGGGAAGATTTCACGGTGTATCGAATTGGCTACATTTTTGTTTTTGGAAATTGAATTGACTCCATCTTGGAAATTCAGAACTTTGATCACTACCTGACGACCTGAACAAACCTCCAGCTTCAAATTAGTAGTGAGTATGCGTAGTGGTACTAGGTAGTAGCGATGAGTCTGAGTAGAAGTAAAATTTTAATTTTCTATCAAATTTCGTCACCTTATGTGGGTCACTTGGTTGGACAATCTGTTTTTGTATCCTGGCAGCATCTTGAACAGATCGAACTGAGTGAGGATGCTGACGCCAAATTGCACCCCGTTTATTAACATTAGCCACAGTTCTTCAAAGCCGCTCATCTGCTTCGCCGCCGCGGCGGCGATGGTGACGACACGGCACGGCACGGAGGAGGAGGGATTAAGGGAGATAGGCAGGGTCTTGGAATAAGAGAAAGACAACAACCGCGCAGAGCACACCGATCTCTTCTATCACCATCCGTGTAAAAGAATTCTGGATATTCCTATGAACACTGAAAACTGAACATCATTCATCCAGTTAACTGACGAAACACTGAAGCAAGCACAGAGCAATGGTGATCGTGGAAGTTAAGCAACCATGGCCGTTCAACACGACGATGGAGGAAATACCAACGGGTTATCGAATTGACTACATTTTTTTTCAAACTTGAACCGACTCATCTTGGAAACTCACGAACAAGCTTGATCACTGCTAGTAGAAGACAGTAACAACCCGAAGACTAGAACAGCTTCAGAGAACAGCGAGCCGGCAACAGTGGCGAAAAGAACTGTTCAGAAGAACAGACGAGCCCTTCCTCGTCTCCGCTACTCCCTGACGCCTCCCGTCCCCACCTCTCGCCGGCCGGCCAGCCATCCTGGCTCCTGGCGTCCATCCAGCCCCTCAAAAGACGAAAAGGCTCACCTGTCTCTCCCTCTTCTCTCCAGCTAGCCAACTTTTCCTTATCTCTCACGCACCTTCCAGTACAGAAGCAAACGTTGGTATACACACACGCACGTACAGATTCTTGATGCTACCAATCTCTCACTCTCACTCTCTCCGTCTCACTACTTCCTAGCTTTATTTTCTAGCGTTTGGGGATAAAGCTATCTCCAGCGATATCCTCTAAATCTCATCCCCTTTCTTTTTTCTCCACATCAACTTCATTCTCTGTACCAAACTTAACTCCAACAACATCCTCTATTTCCATCTTCTATACCCCACAATCTCAATTTTCTATCCTTTCTTCCAACTTCCCTTTCCCCAGCCGCAACCGCCATCCAGCGCCGTCGCCGCCTCCCGCCTCCGCCCGCGCCCCTCCGCCCGCCGCCCCTCCGCCCGCGCCCCTCCGCCCCTCCTCCCGCGCCCCTCTGCCGCCTCCGCCCGCGGCCCGCGCCCCTCCTCCTGCCTCCCGTGCCACTCCGCCCGCCGCCCCTCCGCCCGCCGCCTGCCGTGCCCCGCCGCCTGCCGCGCCCTGCCCCGCACTGCTCGGTTGCCGCTGCCCATTGTCCTGCGCTTCTCGGCCTGGTGCCGCCCCTCCTCCCGCACTATGGACTTAGAGGACTGGTTACAGCAAACGAAGATGGAGCAAGATGAACATCAGCGACAAATGGAGATGGAGCTAGACGATCTGGAGGACTTCACCCTCCTGACGATGTCCATGGGGGGTCCCCAGGTGCCTCGCGAAAGGGTGCCTCGCCAAATCGTGCCTCGTGATCACCATGAAGGTTTCCGTCGGATATGGGCAGACTACTTCGCTCCCTAGCCGGTGTATGGCGACAGGCTATTTCGACAACGGTGCGTCGCATGCATGTGTTACATAATGTGTCTGCGGTTTCATGGCGAGTGAACTAATACTTCCTGTCTTTGACTCCGCAGCTTCCGTATGCGACGGCATGTGTTCCTTCGGATTGTCGACGCGGTGCAGAGGGTAGATCCTTATTTCATCCAGCGTCCGGACTGCACAGGCCTTATGGGAATATCTGCCTTGCAGAAGTGCGTGGCCGCCATTCGCATCCTGGCTTATGGATTACCAGCCAATGCAGTCGACGAGTATGTGCGTATCGGTCCCTCGACAGCTCAAGAGGCCTTGAAGCATTTCTGTCGAGCAGTCATCGATGCATTTGGTGGATACTATCTGTGAGCGCCAAATGAAGAGGATGTCCGCCGCCTCGTCGAGGAAGGTGAACAACGGGGATTCCCGGGAATGCTTGGCAGCACAGACTGCATGCATTGGACGTGGCGTAATTGCCCATCATCGTGGAAGGGCATGTTCACCGGCCGTGGGAAGTCACCTTCTATGATTCTAGAGGCTGTGGCGTCCAGGAACTTATGGATTTGGCACGCTTACTTTGGAATGCCAGGTAGCTGCAACGACATCAACGTTCTTAACAGATCGAGTCTCTTTGACCGCTTCATGCAGGGGACCTCGACGCCGGTGAACTTCACAGTCAATGGGCATTCATACAACATGGGATATTACCTGGCAGATGGAATCTACCCAGACTGGCCCGCATTTATGAAGACCGTCCGTCAGCCGATGGAGATGAAGACTCGCCTCTTCACCGCAAAACAGGAGGGTGCTCGGAAGGATATTGAGAGAGCATTTGGTGTGCTGCAAGCCCGGTGGGCAGTGATTCGTGGGCCGGCCTATCCATGGGACAGGGACGACGTGCGGGATATGATGACCGCATGCATAATTATGCATAACATGATCATCGAGGACGAGGGTGACAGGGCAACGAACACCATCTTTGAAAATCCCGGGCAGCATGTCGACCTATCAACGGGGAACTTGGGGGACCGACATGCTTTTGTTCAAGCACATCACCGGCTACGAGATCGTGATGTCCATTTTCGCCTGCAGTCGGACCTAATTGTGCATAATTGGAAACTACATGGGTCGAGGGTTACCAGTGCGATGGATGTGCCACATGTGTGACCCCATGCACGCCACACCCAATTACATGATACAAGAAGGTGCGCTTGAGTGTTGTTATGGGATTGATGGAGGAGATGGAGTCACATGGCACGGTGCCAATAGCTCAAGTTTATGGGTTGCTCATTGATTTTTGCTAAGGCTGGCACACTGGAGAAAGCCTTGCAGTTGCATAAACAGATGATTGAAGTCTCACCATCACAAAACTTAACCAGCCATAGGTACTACTGTGTTCCAAATGTGAAATTATGATACATGCTATGCACTGATAATTGTCATAGTATTCCAGTTGTACATGATCACCCCGGGGGGGGGGGGGGGAGGGCAGATTTTCATTAAACTAAATAACCATCCATCTTATTTTTGTTTCTTAGCAGCGGTGGACCATTTACCTTTGCATTCTGATGCTCTATCAAGTTTTTTTCTTAAAAAAATTGTTGCCACCACAGAAGGAGAAATGAGTCCTACTGAAATCTATCAAGTTTTTTTCAGAAGGAAACTCTTCTGAAATCTTTGGTTGTAATCTGAATTCTGAAGAGTATATGACAACCTTTTTTTCCGATTTGTTGCTGCATTCTCCATAAGATTCAGAAAACAAACATGTAGTTTTGCCACTGGCCTAATCTGCGACTCTGATAATGTAACATGTAGTTGAAGCATCATAATAGTATATTTTATATCTTATGATCTTACCTTGTTACTATCAATGGTGGAGGGTGCTTTTTGTACACAGTTCGTATACATAAGGAAAAGTAGCTTCCACTGTTTGGACATTGTGTAGTCTTCATTTTATTCTCCGTGTTCATACCTTTGTGATTTTTGCAAATCTGTTGCCATGGTTACTTGAGTAGTAATAACTCTGCAAAATCAAACATGCAAAAATTGGCTGCTCCATTTATCAGAAGTTAATCTGTTTGTGCAGATGATGGAAAGGGCATTTCCAGTCTAAAGTCCATGCTTATGCTGGTATGGTTGGTAGACCTTTGTTGCTATCCTGCTAATGTGAAGAGAATAATCACAGCAAGTTTTGCCATTTCATATGATGAGAAAGGACATGCTGCTACTTTTTCTCTCCACATAGCTAGCCCTTGACTATGTTACAGCACACAATATCATGCCATCGACCAATTGACAAGCATGTACTCGATCAATATTACCTTGCGATGAAGCAATTGTTTTTCATAGTTTCTTAAATCTGAGGAACCAAAGATAAAGTTTGAGATTTTCCCCTCCAAAATGCAATGTTTACATAATGACAAGCTGGATTAAATGATGTGCTTCTGTTACAGTAACACAGTTTGGTATAAAGAATATTTAGGTAAAAATAAAGACTTTTGGAAATATCAACCCTCAGCATTCTTCCATAGGGAAAACTATTCTTCCATGATCACCACCTACATGAGGAAAAATATTGACAAAATAGACATATATCACAGGATTGGCATACAAGGAAAACGCAAGACGACACAAACTTATTATAGCCGTGGCTTTAAAGAACCGCTAAGTAAATAACCGTGTTTTTCAGATTGATAATGTTGACATGAGCTGCATGCTCGTACAAGCTGCAATCACAAAAGATTTCGAACCAAACACTCCATGTAACAAGCAGAATAGTTCTACACACAGTTTGGGCACACAAGCGGAATCTCAAATTTCCAACACACAGTTCATTTAAACAATAGTTCTCGCACTTCATACAACACTCAGCACTTAAAGTTCTCAAACATGTAACAATAGTTCTAAGATCAAGAATGCACGCAAAGTTCCGCAATCGTACACAAAGTTCTCAAATAATACAGACAACGCAGAGTTCGGAAGGCCGATAGCAGTCAGGGAGGAGGCAACGAGTACTTTGCAAGGATCTGCTCCTGCTGTCGCTTGTAGAACAGTCGTAGCGCTGGCGAGCACCTGTCGAGATCTATACTAAGAATACGTTCCTCTTCCGCACGTTCTTCCTTGGCGGCCCGAGACCGCTTCATCTCCATCCGACTCTCCCTGTCACTCTTCTCCATCTCCAGCCGACTCGCCTCCATTGCCAGCCGACTCTCCTCAAGCGCCAGACGACGTTCCTCCAGCTCCCTTTCCGTAGACATCTTCTTCTCCTGCAACTCCCTGTCCGTAGTGATCTTCTTCTCCTGCAGCACAGCCATCGTGGCGTGGTGGCTGGCCATCTCAGCATGACTCTCCTTTATTAATGACAGCTTGTTGCCCCATATATCATTCATTTGTGAAATGTATTCCGACGAGGACGACGATGTGGCGGCCTTTTTGCTCGCTGCTTTAGTGGCATCCCTCCCAATCGGCCTCTTGCTCCCGCTGGAGGCCGGGGCATCAGACTCGGCTGGACCGCCCACTCCGTTGGCACCGCCAGCTGCTGCATCGGAGGAGTCGTCGTTGAGCACATGTACCTTGGAGTGAGCCCCAATGCACGCCTCCCACTTTGGCTCATCCTTCAATAACTTCCAGGAGTGCATCTGGGTGAAAAGCTTCTGCAATACCGCAGCATACCGAGCCATTGCCTCCATCGCCTGCAGATGCTCAGAATACACAAAAATGAAGGGGTATCAATTGTATAAATTGGATATCTGTATATAAGTGAAATGCAGGTCCATGTTGTCCATGAATGCAACCGTACAGAAGTTGAGAAGCATGTCAAGTACCTTGTCCGCGTCCGACATGCCGCTGGGATTCAAACGCAGAACGCTACTGTAGAACTCGGAAAACTTGGTGCAGCACTCTTTGATGTAGTCCCAACGAGTCGTGAGCGACTTCTGAGATCTCTCCGGGTAAACCCCTCGAGATGAGTTGTAGCCTTTCATGATCCGTAACCAAAACCCTTCTTTCCGCTGCCCGGTATTGACAACCGGGTCAGTACTTATGTTTAGCCACCACTTTGTCAGGTTTACGTCTTCTTCGGGATTGAAATTGGGAAGCTTAACCTTCGGACCACTTTTCCCAGCATCGGGGTCGCCCCCTCGGACCCTCGGACCTTCACTGACCTGCTGCATTGGGGGTCCTGCTGGAGGCGGCATGGTTGGTGGAGCAGGGTAAAAATAAGGAGGTACTGATGGCGGCATTTCGTATGGATGGAAGGATCCCATCCAATGCTGCCGAGAGGCAGCATTGGCAGCAGCTTCAACCTCCTCTCTCTCGTCATTGTTGCTGCATCCTTGCATGGCGTAATTGGTCACGCGGTCCATGACCCTACAAATCACAAAGCACAAAAAGTTGTGTGACTTACAGTACAAAAGAGATATATATGAAATGTTCAGTTGAAATTGCCTATTTAAATACATTGTTCTGCTTATTCATTACAATATAATTGTATGACCCATAGCCATATTATTACATACTGAATTCTCGTTTTGCAAAAATTCACACCGCATACAGCTGCTTACTCTTGTCCTTGTATTATTACCTAACAAAGGATCATATTATTGTCTAATGCAGTACCAAAAGATCCAAGAGAAGTGCTATGTTGCTAAAGGATGGCTATGACTTCAGGACTGATGACAAGGAAACAGAGACGATGGTCCAAGTAACTAGTCAAGAAGAATGTTGTTACTGTATGCACTCAGAATCTATTCTTTATATTCTCAAAAAAGAAGTAGAAAATAAAACACAAGGGTATGATGCGAAGCGTGATGGGTAGCACATTTGAGATGATGCACTCTGAAATTAATGAAATAAAGAAGAGGGGGAAAAAAATATGCAAAGAAAAGGCAACAGGACAGCAGCTACGGCAATATCCAACACTGTCAGACTCTAATCTGCCTGTTGCTACAGGTGCATCAACTATCCATAATGCAGTATTATTGCTTATCTAAAAAAGTACCTATTGCGAACCATATTATTGTCTATCTAGAACAATATTATTGCATGATCCCTATATTATTGCCTAAATCAGGTCCATGTTATTTGCCTGATGGCATGATCCTTTAAGCTGAATACATAAAAAGACAGCAAAACTAAAAGATACAATAAGCTGAACACAAGTATTGTTAAAAGAGTGCCAAGATACAACTGCAAAATTGCTAATGCATAATAAATAATCAGCTTAACCATTACGTAAAAATGCTAGTAGATAATAGAAAAATTGCTTAACTGAAAGGGAAAGGAATGCTAGATAACTCAATCATCAGAAAACAATCAGGTAACTCCACAGTGTAAAACTTACTGCTCATCCTATTCAAAATAAATACTACTCCAACAAGCAAACGATCAGAAAACCTATGAGATAAATTGCTACTTGAACAACAAACAATTAGGTAACTTGCAGTCTAAAAATTCAACGCATTTTCGATTAGATGATGTGTGTATAACTGAAATTACAGCCATCACAAAGATCATGGCAGGAAGGATGTTGCTCAACCTTGGGTCAAATGCACAAAAGAACCTGCACATGATCACTCAGCAATGTCAGGAATGTCAAAGCCAACAACAAATCGCTCATGCTTCAGAACCAAGACATGCTTCAGCTAGCACCTCTCAAATGTTATACCAAACATCCCATGTCTACAGTTTGTGGACTGTAAGTTTAAGATCAATATCAGAAATTCCATAATAAAAAATAGTTCAGAACCAAGTCGTTCATCAAATATAGCTATCACACAATCTCAACTACCAATATTTTCCCCAGTAATGTCAGTTGAACTATTGCTAAAAAAATGACCAAAATGTATGTGGCAACTGGATCACTTGCATCACTGGTTTTGTATGAGCCCGCTCTAGCACAAAAACAACAAGTGCAAATTGATCATTAGAACCAACATTCCAATCATCCAACACGAAAAAAATGGTAAAATAAAAACTGGTGAGGCTCTCCATGCCTAACCCCTAGCCCCAAATCCCCGAGCTGTTTAAGGGAGGTGCAAGAGGCAACCGTATTTCAGTATGAATCTTCTGGCAAATGCAGAACATGCTACTGAGCAGATGCAGAACATGCTAGCACAAAGCGAAAGCTAACTTAAATTCCCATTATCATCAACACTATTACCATAGCAGCTACTTTAATCTACAAACCAAGTTTGCCAATTCCAGCTTCACTAGCAAATCTTCTGTTCTATCACTAGAAACAACCCGCCATTGAATATCAGTTGTGCACAGCATAGATTATCCTCCTCCCATGGCTAACCTCACCATCCAAGTTCAGAAAAGTACGAGAGGTATACCTTCCCCTCCGGCGCCGCTTCGAGGAAGACGGGATGTCGGCGGATCTGGAGATGAACCGCTGTCGATGGCGTGCCGACCGTGGCCTCTTTCGTCTCCCTTCGCCGCTGCCCCCTCCCTTTGCAGATGACGGCCGAGAGTCACTCTCGCCTTCCCCTCGGCCGGCCCCGAAGGAGGAACTGCCGCAGTCCTCCAGATCTGCCGCGCGTCGGGAACCCTGCTCGGCTGCTTCCTCCTGCGCCCGCACGGAAGGGGATGGAGGACGCCGGCCGGGACTTCCTTCTCCCCGTGCGCAGGCCCCAGCCGCCCCCCGGCGGCCCTCGAGCGCAACGCCGCTGCCGACTGAGACGCGTCCGCCGCTCCTGCGCCTCCCGCCGATCTGGCCCCGCCGCCCCTCTTCCAGATCTACTCGCCCGCGGCCCGCCGCACCCGCCAGGCCCTCCCCCACCGGCGACCCAACGGCGGCCGTCGCTTTCCCCTCCCCGGCAGTTTCCTCCCGCGGCCGCGCGGAAGGGGCTGGTGGAGATGCGCTGGAGGGCAAGAGCGATGGAGGACGCCGGTCCTGGCTCCCTCTGTGCGGGACGCAGACCGCTTCCTCCATTTTACCGCACACGTTGGAGCACATCGCTGGAGCGTTACGTTGCTACAGTATCCTCTGTTATTAGAGAACCGCACCCTTTACAGCACACCGCTGGAGACAGCCTAAGAGCGGGATGGAGGGAGACAAGAGGAGAGAATCGGATTTGTACGGAGAAGGAGAAGGTAGACCAACTTCAGCGGATCCTATAAAACAAATCCAGTATTTTAAATTTGGAGGCCGAGCCTCCATCTTAGGAAGACCTCCAAATTCACCTACACACCCCGAGGCCTGAGTGATCTACCCTAGGTCGCCATCCCTCCGTTTATTCTCGTGGGAGGGGATTTTTTAGCTCTCTATTTTTCCCGCGCGCCTTTTTTCCTACGGCACATCCTTCTCCAATCCACGCACCGCTGCCATACCGGCCGCCGGCCGCCATCCCTTTTCTCCAACCACCGCTGTCAGGCCACCGTCGTCCTCCCAAATCGGCCCCCAGCCCTCCACCTCGAATTCCACCTCAGCAGCCGCCCTCCCCCTTTGGCCCTTGCAGCTCCGGTCGCCGGCAAAGCAGAGTGACCTCCCGTGCGCCGGCTACCGCCTGTCTGAGCGACACGCAGACCCGGCCACCTCCATAATTCAGCCCCAGCCTCCACCGCGTACGCCAGGCCACGCCGCTCCATGCAAGGTCTGTTTTTTCTCTCAATTTCATTTGTTTGTGTACAGTATCAAAACCCACCATTATCGGTTGGAGTGAAAGCTTCTCTAGCCCGCTCAGATGCAAATAATAGCACTGGTGCCCAGATGCAGACTTGCAGCAATGCAAATACACATATATATTTTTCTTCTAAATTTTATGTACAGACAATCTAATTTGTGAAGATTGTTACTATCAGTATTGTTGTTCAAAACATTCAGAACTTATGTACGACAGGACTCTTTGAATTTTGGTTGTAGAATATATTCTAAATTATTTATCTATCTACACCAAATTGAACTATGTGGTGTGCTAGATAATTTCTAGATGTATGCGATTTTAAATTGAAATTTTTTAAGTTTAAATCATCATGTTTGAAATCACCAATTTTGATATGTCTTGTTGCTATGGTTTAGAAATATTTATGTTTAAATTTTGGTGGAGTGATATAAAGAATATACATGAAGAATATGCTGAAATACAAGAGAGAAAAGGAAATAGGGGCTGAGGGGGTTCTTGCTGGAGTTTGTGCAAAAAATAGAACCCTCAAAAGTAGAGGAAATCCCTACTTAGTAAGTAGAGGCTCTTATTTATTTTGAAGCTATTACTGGAGTTGCTCTTCGGAGTGGGGTCAGAGTCATGGTGGACCTTGCTACCTTCACCTACCTCCCCTTCCTTCTTCCATTACCATAACTCCGAGTATGTTGCTCGTCAGGCTATAACCAGGTTATAAGTGCACTCGACTCTTTAGATCCTTGTTTGGGGGGTATCTATTCTTAACGCACGCGATTTCGGCGGAAGCTATCGCAAAAGGATCCCCCGCCGCTTGCCTCCCACCGCCAGCCATCTTCCCCATCTCCGGAGGCTCCCATCGCCGGATCCACTACCGGTGCCGCCCTCGCCCGAGTGAACATTGCACCCCTCCCCGGTCCCTGGCCCATCGGTTGTCAAACCTCCACCCCGCAACCCACCACCACCGCCAGCCAGTCTTCCCTACCACCCCTCACCCCCCCCCCCTTCTAAGGTCGCCGGTAGCCACCGCACCCCGGCAACCCCCACCCCGAAGGCCCGAACTCCGGCCACCGCCGGCTAAGAAGAATAGTGGCCTTCTTCTGCGACGCGCGAGCCTACGCGCGCGATAAATAGATTTGCCAGGTGCAAGGGCAATCACAAACAAAACAAATTTAAAAAGGGAAAAAGGCACCATGGGTTCTTTAGGTTTTCCAGAAGACGTAATGATATGATCTCAATAAATTAACAACGTGAAGAAACGAACCACATATCAGCAGTACAATGCATCAATAGTTCTGCCACGCCTGAAGGAAGATGTACAATATATTGTTAACAAGAGAAAGAACAGGTATTCTCGCCACAAATCCAGCGATATCATCTGTCGTTCCTTTCAATTCAAAATGCAGCCTCAGCGAAACAGAAACCCACCAAACATAGTATAGTTGCATCTTAACAATCTTTCTCCTTGGCGAACACTTCTAATTGTCAACCAGATCATTTATGATGAGCACACAATCTTGTTCTTGGCACTGCAGACCTGGATCTGCATCAAAGAAAACCACCACATAAGTCCATGTAAACCCTTATTCACTCTGTTGACCTGTGCTGTTTGTGTGAGAGAAAATATCACGGCAATATGAACAAGATTGGACAGGACCTAACATGATGAACATCAAATATCCTCAGTAACATCTAGGACTGGGACGCTCAGGGTCCGTTTGGTTCCAATTTTCCATGCCGATTCGCTTCACAGAATCTGAAAACGCAACCAAAGGGGTTCCACAGCTGCAGCGATTTTTTTGGAATCCACCGATTCCCGCAAGTGTGAGGAGGCAGCGGGGGTCTGGGCAGATTCTACCGATTCGCGCTCTGTAATTACCCGCGTTGCCACTGCCAAGTGATAACGGTTCGCTTCTTTTCTTTTCTTCCTCCCCCGTGCGCCTCCTCCCCGGCCCTCTCCCTCTCCCCCTCGACGCGCCCCCGCCGCCGCCCGCGGCCCGCCGCCCCCCGGGCCGCCCCCCGACGCGGCCCCCGCCGCCGCCCGCCGCGCCCCCCGACGCGCCCCCGCCGCCGGCCGCCTCCCCCCGACGCGGCTCCCTGCCGCGCCTCCCTGCCGCGCCCCGACGCACGTCCCTGCCGCGGCGCCCGCAGCCGCGCCGGCCGCCGCGCCCCCCGACGCCGCCGAGCTCCCGCCACCGCCTCCACCCCCGACCTCGTGCCACACCCCCCCCCCCCCCCCCGTCCTCGTGCCGCGCCCGCCCCTCGCCCACTCCTCCGATCCGGATCTAGATCTAGCGCAAGGTCGGGCTCGGCCTCGGCCCAGGCTCCCGCCGCGGCGTCGGTGGGCGACGGGCTCTTCGCGGACTACAAGGCCACGACCACTTTCATCTTCTCCGGCCACGACGTCGCAGGTACCGTGCCAACCACACTAACCGTGCGTGCCGCAGAGATCGTCATGCCTATTGTTCCATTATCTGATTGTTCAAATTGGGTTCATAATAGTTTATTACACTTATTTACCAGTTTTCTTCCATGTGTTCATGTGAAACAACTCAGAATTTGTTGTCGGTGCCTTGAGATTCAGTACCAGACTGTTCACATGCCTCGTGCAGGTTTTGGATGTCGACTCTGTTAGTCCTTGGCACTAACCAAACTTTTAGGACATACGACATGAACTCTGCCCTGGCTGTCCTACTTGATTTGGCCCTGACTAATTTGGCACAAATTGGAGTTCCTGACTGAAAATCTATTGTATTCTGCTGAATTTTGACCGAAATTTTTGTGCCATGCACATCTTTCATGTCTTCGAAATAGTAACAGAAAGTTTGTAGCATGTTGTCGTTGACTCACTTTGTTTCTGTGTGTGATGTCTTGGTTGTATTGCTTGAGGATAAATGTCATATGTTTTTTGGTTTGTACACCCTCCATTGCCCTATGTTTATCCATTTTATTTGCAGTTGTTGCTTCATAGTGCTTGATCATTGAAGTAAACAAGAGTATAGTTTTAATATTTTTCACTTTAGAACCCTAAAAGAGTTAAAGGAAAGCTTGGCTGGCAGGATTCCTAAACAAAATATTTTTTTTGAATTGGAGGGAGTAGTAGTTAACAAGTTTGCATATAAAACATCAGGTTCTTGCTGAAACCAAATGCTCCCACTCTTTGCCACTTCAAATCAACCTGGTTTAGGATGAAACTGAGCATATTTCGATGCTACTTGGTGTTGATCCCTAAACTAGCATTTTCATGTCTACTGAGAGAGTCACCACTGAGATCCTCGGTACATTTTCTACACAATGTGGTTCCCCTCTTTCATGTATAGCTGACCAAGTAACATCCTTTCTTTCTCTTAGTCCTGCTCACCCTGTCTACATCTATGCGAGGTTTTCACTGAGATTTTGGGGTATTAATTTTCCCATTATTGAAGGTGTTCTTTTTGTAGCTGAAATTTTCTTTTTGCTGGAAATCTATGTTTCTTGCTGTTACAACCTTCTGATTAGTAGGAATTGATGCAGTCTAGAATTATTTGTTGCAATTGCCATGGTGCAGGAACATAAAGCACACATATATCTGCACCTTGTGCACACCTATGCAACCTTATTTGAAGCGCTTCTTATGTGTTCTTATCTGTTCTCCTGCAGGCACGTCCCAGTAGTTAGCTAGCTTTGCGTCATCCATTCACTGCATTGAGGAACGGACTGTAAGTTCTCTCGGCTCTTGCTGTACTCGTCTGAATTTGGGACTTGAACAAGCGCCCACTTCATATTTTGTCTTATTTTCAGCTGCTGGACTCATCTGGACTGGTTGTAGAAGGGGTCAAGGGCCACTGCTGAACTCTGAACACATCCGTCGGTCCATCCCCTCGAAAAGAGGTGAGCTACGTTGGATTGACTAAAGTAGAAAGAATTTATGGTCATCTGATAGCAGTGCAAGGCATGAATGGAGCAAATTAAGTACTTTTTCACTGTAAAGCATTCTTTGATTTTATTTTGCCTTCTCTAGACAAATTAGTGAGTGCTTCTCTTACAGTTACATTGTGGCATCTTGATAATTCATGACCTAATGTGATGCAAATTATGAATATTTTTGTAGATGGGCCGTGGGCTTGGCTAAAGCCGCAAGCAAGCCCCCTCCTCTTCGTCGGCGGCCGCTACCTCCCCGCTCCCACAATCTGCCGCGCCGCCGCTGTCCCGGCCAACTTCCTCCTCCCGAGGCGGCGGTCGCCTCGCGCGGAATCTTCGCGTGGGAGAGCAGAGAGAACTCGCCGAGGGCGCTTGCGTGGGCTTCGCGCAGATTAGACTCCCATCCCTCACGAATCCCAGCGGGCGATGCAGGCGAAGAAGCTGACGCTGCTGCAGACGGTGGCGGCCGCGGGAGTCTTCTCCGCCGTCTCCTGCTGGTAACACAGCCTGATAATCCAGCATCCCCTGCGAACTCTCGCTCTGAGCATGCTAGATCTCCCACACCTGTTTTGCTGCAGGTATGGCTTCATGTTTGGAAGGGAGTCCGCGCGGCGAGAGCTTGGTGACATCATAGACGACCTCCGCAAATCCACCACCACCTCAACCACTTCATCTGAACCCGATGCTAATTCCAAGCCATAGTATGCTATGCTATTTCCCCATCTAAATGTGGTCAATTTTGTTTGTGGATCCTGCAATGTAAGGTAGATGGAATAACCAGTCTTCGAGATGTTTTTACTAGTTTTGCTACTTTTGCCCCCTCCAAAATGTGTTATTCAGCTTGAACATCTGTTTAGAATGAAAAACAAGTTAAAGATGCTGTTTGTTTAAGGGGACAGTATATTGATCCTTGCTGTTGGAGAGTGTGGCTCATTTTTTTTCTTTTTTGACAGTGTGGATGTTGTCATGTAGACATATCCCATGGTTTCATGTTACTATTTCAGATGAAGGGAACTTGCTACAATGTGATGTCTAGACAGTCTAGTGTTGTCCTGGGGAAACAAATTTCTGGCTGGCTCACTGCCCTGTTTTGAAGCCATGGCAGGCAGCATTCACTGCCACATTGATATTCAGTGACCAATCAGCTAGGGTTGGTGGTTGATTGGAAACTGATATTTGCCATCAAGCAATAGGATTTCACATTGATTTGAACTAATTGGCTGGTAGAGTTTTCAAGGACTGAGGAGACCACTGGCAGTAAAGATTTTTTTTTTCTTGCACCAAAGAGCTACATACATGGAAAATTGAATTTGGCAGGACAGTAATGATAGGGCAAGCATGGAAGTAATTGGAGCCATGTGTTTAAGATCACAAACCTTCAATCTTCTAAACAACATGTAAGATAACCAAAGAACTAAGGTGGTAAGGTGGCTGTTGGTGATGATCATTGTGGCACTGGTGTTAGCACATTATTTTCCATGTATGTAGCTCTTTGGTGCAAGAAAAAAAAAATCTTTACTGCCAGTGGTCTCCTCAGTCCTTGAAAACTCTACCAGCCAATTAGTTCAAATCAATGTGAAATCCTATTGCTTGATGGCAAATATCAGTTTCCAATCAACCACCAACCCTAGCTGATTGGTCACTGAATATCAATGTGGCAGTGAATGCTGCCTGCCATGGCTTCAAAACAGGGCAGTGAGCCAGCCAGAAATTTGTTTCCCCAGGACAACACTAGACTGTCTAGACATCACATTGTAGCAAGTTCCCTTCATCTGAAATAGTAACATGAAACCATGGGATATGTCTACATGACAACATCCACACTGTCAAAAAAGAAAAAAAATGAGCCACACTCTCCAACAGCAAGGATCAATATACTGTCCCCTTAAACAAACAGCATCTTTAACTTGTTTTTCATTCTAAACAGATGTTCAAGCTGAATAACACATTTTGGAGGGGGCAAAAGTAGCAAAACTAGTAAAAACATCTCGAAGACTGGTTATTCCATCTACCTTACATTACAGGATCCACAAACAAAATTGACCACATTTAGATGGGGGAATAGCATAGCATACTATGGCTTGGAATTAGCATCGGGTTCAGATGAAGTGGTTGAGGTGGTGGTGGATTTGCGGAGGTCGTCTATGATGTCACCAAGCTCTCGCCGCGCGGACTCCCTTCCAAACATGAAGCCATACCTGCAGCAAAACAGGTGTGGGAGATCTAGCATGCTCAGAGCGAGAGTTCGCAGGGGATGCTGGATTATCAGGCTGTGTTACCAGCAGGAGACGGCGGAGAAGACTCCCGCGGCCGCCACCGTCTGCAGCAGCGTCAGCTTCTTCGCCTGCATCGCCCGCTGGGATTCGGGAGGGATGGGAGTCTAATCTGCGCGAAGCCCACGCAAGCGCCCTCGGCGAGTTCTCTCTGCTCTGCCCACGCGAAGATTCCGCGCGAGGCGACCGCCGCCTCGGGAGGAGGAAGTTGGCCGGGACAGCGGCGGCGCGGCAGATTGTGGGAGCGGGGAGGTAGCGGCCGCCGACGAAGAGGAGGGGGCTTGCTTGCGGCTTTAGCCAGGCCCACGGCCCATCTATCGAATGGTTGGGCCGTCGGGCTTTTTGCTGGACTTTTGTAGGAGGACTATTTATCGAATTTCTGTCCACTGGATTTGCCTATTTGAGTCGGGGATTTTTTTTTCTTGCATAAAAAAAAGGCCTTTTCAGGTCCTTTCCTAGGAACATACAGGCTCCAATTCTGAACTTAGTTGTAGCGAAATGAAGATCAAGAGCTGTTGATCCATGCATGTCGTTTTGTCTGTTTTAAACCTGAACTTCTTCTATTTTGGTGCGCTTATGGCCTCTCTCTAATAATCTTCTATATACACACAAACTTGGAATTTTGGAAAACGCCCTGCGCACCCCGAAATATTCCGGCACCGGTCTATCAGCCCCCAAACGCCGTCGTCACCTCTTGGCCGACGGCGGCGGCCTCCCGTCTCCTCCTTTCTTGTCGGCGGGCGGCGGCGGGGGCTCCATCTGCAGCACCCGCTCGAGCTCCTCGACGACGTCCCTCATCGCCGGCCGCTCCTTGGGGTTCTTGCCGAGGCACCGGTCGGCGAGCCTGGCCACCTCGCGCGCGGCGGCCAGCGGGTACCGCCCGCCCAGCCGCGGGTCCATGATGGCCCGGAACCCGGCGCTGTCCGGCGGGTGCCGCCGCACCCACGCCAGCAGCTTCTGCTCCTCCGCGGGGCGGCTCCGCTCCAGCGACCGCCGCCCCGTCAGGATCTCGTACAGCACCACCCCGAAGCTCCACACGTCGCTCTTCGTCGTCAGGTGCCCCGTCTCGATGTAGTCCGGCGCCGCGTACCCGTGCGTCCCAACCACCTGAGCCATCATCCACCAGCATCAGCAAGTCAGTTCAAATCGTCAGATGCAACGCAAGATTCATGCCATTGCATTGCATAGGGGATTGGGGAATTAATCGCATTGGCCGGTATTCCCATAAAAAAAAATCGCAGTGGCCGGTTGACCACTCGCATACTCACCGCGGTGGAGACGTGCGTTTTCCCTTCGGTTGGCCCTTCCCTTGCCAGGCCAAAATCCGACAGTTTTGGCTTGAATTCGGCATCGAGAAGAATGTTGGATGCTTTAAAATCCCTGTAGATCACCTGCCACACCAAAAGGCCGTGGATCAGAAATTGATCACTTACTAGTGTATGTGTTCTTAAAAAACTGTGTGTGTTAATGCAGTGTTGAACATGGCTCAGTTCGGAGTTTCAGAGAATGTATTTATCCTGCAGACTACGGTTTAATCGGTTCAGTCAGACATTCAGAGAATGCCCTTTTTATTAGCAAAGAGAATGCATTTTTGGTTTTTATACAGAAAGAACAATGCTTTGGGGGGAACCTGAACTTCCGGTACTCCTTCATGGAGATAATCCAGGCCCCGTGCAGCGCCTATCATGATCTGCAGCCTCAATCTCCATGAAAGGGGAGGATGAGCTCGGTTGAACAGGTGGTCATCCAAGGTCTTGTTGGGCATGAACTCATAGACCAGCAGCCTGTGCTTGCCTGCTTCTGAATCCACTGCGCAGTAGCCGATCAGCTTTACAAGATTCGGGTGCTCAAGAACACCCAGGAATTGGACTTCAGCCAGCCACTGCTTGTGACCCTGAAATCAGGAAAAGAAAACTTTTAAACTGCTATTCCAAAAAAAAAAAGATGAACCCAGTCGTTAAGGAACACAGTTCAATGCTTGAAATTTTTGAATTTCTTCTATACTTGGATCTAATTATTGTCATGATCAGACTTGGGCGGTGTTTAAGGCGTGATGCTGATCTATATGATTTAATAGGTTGTCTTGTGATGCCATCTTGACTAATTTTCACGTGGTTTGTTCTACGATTCCCACTGAAGTTGACATCAGTCGATGTCCTTGTCCGGTTGGTTGGACCAATATTCTCTTAAAACTCTTTGAAGCTGTCCAGGCCAATATTTATGTGTTTAAGATTGTCAAGAATCTCCTATTAATCTAATGGTTCCATTGCAAACAAACAATCTTCTGAGTTTTGTTGTAGGCCTTGATCCACATGAGGGCACCTAAAGTCTCGATGATGTTGTTACTTCTCGGCAGTTTGTGGACGCAAAAAAAAAATCATTTAAAATCTGTAGTGTCTATACACCAGAAATGACAAATCCATGGAAACTTCCAATTCTTTTTTACAAGATGAGGTCCGAATCACTGTCAATTTCTAGGGATTCCATAAAAATACTGCACAGATACTCTGCCACAGTGTGATCAAATACTATGATTAATCGCCAGAGAATTCAAGCTTTCTGATGAATAAAGTCGATGTGGCATTACAAATCTAAGCCTAAAATGCAGCATGACATGAATAATTTTGAAAAAAAAAGGAGGAAAAGGAGAGAATAGAGGAGATGCGAGGGAGCAAACTGACCTGCAGGCTGCGCTGGTTGAGGCGCTTGACGGCGAGGACGACGCGGCCGCCGCCGGCCGAGCGGAAGAAGGCGCGGTAGACGGAGCCGAAGCCGCCCTCGCCGACCTTGAGCGCGCGGCTGAAGCCGTTGGTAGCGCTGCCGAGCTCCTCGAGGTCGAACACCCGCAGCCGCTGCGCGCCCCGCTCCTCCGACAGCTCCTGGATGCTCCTGGTGGGCGTCGACGCCGACGCGGACGAGGCCTTGCTCCTCTGCCCGCCGCCACCGGAAGAGTCCGACGCCGGGGGCGACTTGGCCGGCGCCGTCTTGGCGCCGGCGGCCGGCTGGCTCTTGGACCTGCCCTTGCCGCTCCTGAAGGCGAAGCACCCCATCTGGCAACAGGAACGATGGCAGATTAAGCCGGAGAAGAGAGTAGCATGCAAATTTCATCAAGAGAAAGGGAAGGGGAGAGGGGGAAAAAATGGAGAAGCGAGTCGCTGTACCGGTGAGAAATCGTTGAAAAATGGGAGAGCTTCACCTAATTCAACAGACCGTTAACAGGACAGATGAAGAACTGCGAAAAAAGAGAGAATTTTTTGGGGAGTGGGGAAGAAATGCTATGGTTGCCCATGGGAGAGGAACAAGAACATGTTGATTGGAGCCAGCAGGGAGCCCTGTCGGTTGAAGCTCATATCAGAGGAGAGACGAAGATGGAAAGGAATGGACTGAATCAGGAGGAGGCAGAGCAGGCGAAGGGGATTAGGGGGAAGGAAGCGGCGGCCCGGGAGCTAGCCCTGTGGATTGAACGGGAAGGAAGACGGTTTGCTTTGAGGAAGGCTACTGGCAGGTGCAAGGAAATGAGCTCGCACACACGTGGTGGTACTGCTACTGCCTACTGCTACCGTAAAATATGAGAAGATGACGGAGACGGGAGTGGCGCGGATGAGATGATGCGAGGACGGGATCGCGCGCGCGTGGAACCACCATGAACTACTTGCTCGTTGGGAAGGGAGACTCGCGTGGACTGGGGAGAGGGAGGGAGGGAGATTTTCTTTCACGGGGATCGGAACCATACCTCGTCGTCGGCCGCGGCCCTCGTGGCTTGGGGATCGGATGGGATGCGTTCTTCTGCCCCCTTCCCGCGCTGGCGTGCGCCACGACCAAGATATATATGCACGCACACCGCCACACGGCGGACGGTGACGACTCCTGCTCAGCAGCCTCGCCTCGGCTGCTGCCCAGTGTGAAGAATAAGGGCCTCATTTTTTCAGAAAAAAAGAATAAGAGCCCGAGTTGCCATGGATGTTTGACATTAGAATATAGACTAATTATAAAGATAATTGCATATATGGAGGCTAATTCACGAGACGAATCCATTAAACCTAATTAGTTCATGATTTGACAATGTTATGTTATAGCAAATATATGCTAATGATGGATTAATTAGACTTAATAGGTTCATCGTGTGAATTAGTATTTATTTACGCAATTGGTTTTGTAACTATTTAGTACTCCTGTACTTCTAATTGGTATTCAAACATCCGATATGACGGGATTAAAATTTAATCACTCGGATCTAAACAGACTCAACGGACCCTAAAGAGCGTGCAGTCCAAGGAAGGGACAGTCAGTGATTTCTTCTCTTGTTCTTTCTGCAATTTCACACATAGAGGCCGTAACTAGAGCAATTTTGTTTTTCCAGTGCCAATGAAACAAATGGACTGGTTAAAAAACCAACTTCATGTGCAAGTTTTTTTTAAAAAAAGAAACAAAACACTCCATGTCATGTGAAAGTGAATCGTGGTGGAAAAGAATGACTGCCTAAGACAAAGAAGGAAGAAGCCCATCTTCATTCAGTTGGGTGTATCAAGCATGTTTACCCCTGCTTCCTTCTTCAAGCAAAATATTTGCTTGGTCAAAAATTCAAAAGCCTGGCTGTCGGTGGCTAGCACTTCTGCTTCCTTTTTTTCCGGCAAAGCAGTCAAAACAAAGTTGCTGCTGCTGCTGCGATTTGAAAGCCGCGGCCATGAAACCAAAAGTGGCGGGTGCCATGCCAACGAAACCCAAAGTCATCAGTGTTCATCATCAGAATTTACGATTCGAGTGTCGGCAAGAAAGCAGATCCTCCTCTCAGCACCCTGATCTGCGGGGTTGAAACCGGCGCCGGAGGAACGGCGTCGCGTGGTGAAAGCTTTCGACTACTTCACGGGATGAGAATGAGACATAGTGGCCGTGGGCGGCTGCACCCGCCTCGCCGGCGACGAAGTCGCGACGGTCAGCGGAATTCAGTTCTCGCTGACCTCGGTGGCACCAACTTCATCGCAGCTTACGAACCCACGTTGAAATGCGGTGCCTGTTTCATGCCACGTGGTCCATCCCTAGCAAGTTTTTTTTTGCGAAACCATCTCTAGCAAGCTTGGTAAAAACTTTTTGCTCTCCTTTTTCTTTTTCTCAGGTGATGCTGAATTCTTAGGTCACATCCAACTAATTTCCTAGCTGAATGTCCCTGGACTACACGGCACACAAGACTAGCCCCATCCTGATGCGATGGCCATCGAGAGTAGCCGTGCCACGGCATTTCCACGCTCACGCGTTAACACCCGTTTGAGAGTCCTGGTACGCACCCCCGTGCAAGTTGCCGCAGAGGGGTCCATGCCGGTGGCACCCACGGTCTCCGTGGCGAATTAATCGGTTTGACTTGGACGGGAATCTGCTCAACCCAGTACAGCCCATGCACCCAATCACTTGACGATGAGGTGGCTTGGAGAAAGAACAGGACAGGAGTCACATTCAGATGCTTCCCCGTCCTGACCTGTAACCTGACTGACAGCCAGGGTTTCTCCATTCTGTTTCTTCAGACAGGTCACTGTCACACCCACGACGACCTGCCTGCTTTTCCTTCCTTCCTGTAAAACAGGTTGTTCTTCAGAGCAAGTGGTGAAGCTGTGAGCTCATTCATACCGGAAGCAGTAAGCCTTGCGAAGCAGCAAGAGAACACATCAGACTGAGGAGACTTTTTTAGAGGGAAGATTAGTGCTAGAGGTGTGGACTTAGGAGTGGTAAATTGGTCAAAGACGAAGAAGAACAGGTGACCCTGCCTTGTTTCAGAGGGTGAAAGAATACTGCTGATGGCAACAGACAGATGAGCCGACATGTTGACCTGTGGTCTTGGCAGCACTAGTAAGTATTGTACTGCCTGCTAATCAAACGATGTGGTGGGTGATTAGGCGGGGAATCAAGTGAAGTGAGCCACCGACTAAACAAGGGTTCTGCGATGGAGATGGCGTGCAGAGTGGGTTCCAACGAGGACGACGACTGAGCTGAGCTCCCCTTCAAAGGTTTGGCACCTTTCTCCACATCCTTTGCCTTGTTTCTTTCTTCCCTCTCTGGATAAACTGTGCAAATGATAGTTGGAGGCGAGTCCACCTGGACTTTGGATCATACAGTACAGCTCTAGGTAGCTTCGAATATACAGCTTACACCGTGTATGAGCAAGAATTGCCAGATGCTGCCAACCAAATTTAGGCCACAATCCTAAAAGATTGCATGCCTAGAAGCCTTTGACAGAAAAGTGATTTACAAAACTTTTCACATGAAAGGGCGACCAGAGAGGAAGAAGAGGGGAATGGAAAAGATACCCTAATATGATCTCTAGTGCAAGACCAAAGCCATCATGATTCTTGAGCAAGTCTTATGCTCAGCCACATCACTAAACTATCCAGATATTACATCACAATATAGTATATACCTCAAGTGGGTATTTCTGCTTGCAGAGTAGCAATTCAGGTATGCATTGTTTGCATAATCCATATGATCTTGGTTTTATAAGACTGGTAACTTGTGTACACATGTGAAGGTTACAGAGAACATGGTTCAGAGCTGGTTCTCGCAAAACAGAAGGCCTGCCAGAAGAATAAGAACATACACATACTGTGCCCACCAGATTGTATCCCATGAGATAGAATTACAACACTATGCCGCATGACAGAAGCGGCGTCTCACAGACAGTAGATACAACAGACTTCCTAAGGAGCCTCATCAATTTTTACACAAGTATGGAATTATCACTTGTCTTCTATCTCAACAGCCTCCTACTTACAGGTGGTGCAAGTCCTGGGATGTTGGGAATATCCTTGTTGTGTGGGTTTACAATCTGCCAATGGAACAGTATGAACATCATTCAGCAATAGTCACTATAACCAAAGAAGCCTGAAAATTTTGTGTGCATTTTTTCTGTTGTCATATATGATTTTTTATTGGCTATTTGACTTATTTCTTAGCCATTACTGTTCAATGCCATTTCTGTTTGGACCCTGCTCCAAATCTCTTCATGCCCTCTACCGTTCATTTTTCTTGTTTTGGGGGATGGGTGTTTAATGTTTCTGAATTAGTTTACATGTGTATTTTTTATCCACATAGAAGAAAGAAGGTATTGGATGCAGTTTACAGAATGAACAGGTAGTCTGGTGCGCATATGGTTGGATGGTCTGATACTTTAGCCTCGTTATCTCTAAGTTTCTTAACTAGTGTGTTAGTATTCCAATCCCAGACAATCATGACCTCTACTTGACCCACTTCATTTCCCACAGGAACAAGGGACCTTTGAGGACGAATTCATTTTCCACAGACTTCTGTAAACTTCACATCAAACCAAAAAGGAAAAAAGGATAAAGGGGTAAAATCATGTAAAGGAGGGCTCTAGTTGTAGAATTTCCAAGCCATTTTGGTCAAGTACATCAGAATATCGAATTGATATGTAATACGCCAATTAATACACTAACAGTTGAGTGAGCAAATCTCTGAAGAACCTGAGCGCTCACCTTAACAATTATTACTGCTATGACTCCAGCAACAATGAGAAAAAGCATGGCCATGATGCAGCGATCAGTTGCAACCTAATTTAAAAGAAGTGAGACAAATGAGAACAGAGTTGACAAATAAAATAAAAAACTGGTGTTGTGAGATGAAGTTACCTGTCTACCGATTTCTTTCACCAATTGAGATGCCTTTTTAATGGAGAAATGGATGGAGTCCAGCTCATTAACAACTCTGCTCATTTGCTCTGTCTGATGAAGATGAAATAACCAAAGGTGACTTTTCTAACCCTAAGTGAACGGTATAACACAATAATTGGCTGCTTTCAATACATAAGAAAAGCGACTTGCCTGAGCTTTCAAGGCAGCTGCAGTTTCTGTGCCTACATTAATGGTCTCTTGGACAGTCTATAAAATAGACAAAAAAAACCAGCATCAAGAAGCAATGAAAGGAACGCTGCTGCTATGAGGGCATGAGCATAGCAATTGGTGGACTTGAGAGTCCAATCCAATACAACAAATTGTTCTCTAGAAGCTAAAATCATTGAGACATTGATATATTGAGGACTTCGGCAGTAGACTCAATTCCAAACTTAGAACATAGTGCTGATTCTTGAGAGAAAAAGGCTTCTAGATGTTTATACATAACAGCTGCATACAAGAATGTTTCCTCATCTTCAAAAAAAGGAAAAGGGAAGATGAAGAGGGGCGACACAGCAATGTCAGCATCTTAGCATCAAAATGAGAAACAAAGATCTTAATAGGATCATATAGGGATGAAGAATCTATCTCACTGAGCACAGATTTCTCAACTTATTAATGCAAGAATGCAAAATCAACAGGTGTTCCTAGGAACATAATGGTAGAAGCTTAGATGTAGGTCATAAATAAGCACTGCCACAGGAGAAATTAACCTGTTTAGATCGTGCGATAGCTTGATCAGTTTCATCCATTAGCTGATTGCCTTGATCCATTAACTGCTGGTTTGTCATATCTGAGGGGGAAAGAAAAAAGCTCAGTATATCCAAGACGGTGATGTCAGAGGCTTGTTTCTTTCAAAGCTTTCAATTGAATATGTCCTTAGTTTTTGAACATAAAAGAGATCATACTATGTGCTCCCATAGGGGCTTCTGATATTGTCACTTACTTGATGCTAACAGGACATTTTCTTCACCATAGCCATCTTCAACACTAGGACCATCAAAAAGATCAATCCGTTTGTTTTCACTTGCATATCTGCAATCCAAATGAACTTTGATGTAAGTATCATGAAATGCTACGAAAACTAGAGATGCATTCTTGATGTAAGTATCATGAAATGCTACGAAAACTAGAGATGCATTCTTCAAAGTTTATAAGAAAGATAATTAAGATGCAGTGAGATAGGTCAACACTCACTGTTTCTTAAGAGCAACATAAGAGTTTAATTCTTTGATCTACAAAACAAGACAAACTCTGGTTTAGTGAAAGTTAGAGAATCAGACCCAAGGTGTATAAATTCACATAGATTGAAAAAATTTACAGTAATAATACCATTGACTGCTTTCTGTCATGCAGCATTTTTGCAGTCTCCGGATCCGTGCGCCCTGCTTCATCTTTGCTAACTCGCTCAAAGTCTTTGATAAGTCTAGAACCACATAAAAAGAGCAAACTGTCAGCTTTCATGGAGCTACTCCACAACATCAGAATTAAGAAACAGATATCTGTATTCCTACAAACTAAAGTTTGGCCCCCATTACTGTGATTCAAAATACAGAAATTGCAGAGAGTCATCAACAGCAGAAATACTGGAAGCAGATAGACACAGTGCAATATATTGGTTAAGAAATATACATAAGTGATTGCTACTGAGAAAAAAAAACTAAATTGATGTGGGTGTGGGATAAGTAGTGCTGGCTTGCCGCACTGCCACTTTTCGACTCATGCCAAGCGAGGTGTTTGTGTTTAACCTTTCCATCTGACATATTCTGTTTAAGGGATGTTGCTAAAAGCTACATAGTACAGAAAGGGGAGTGAAAGAGACCGAGTAACCTTTTGCAATCTCGCATCTTATCAGTAAGCTCTTCAAGCTGCCTGCTGCGGCGGTTGGCATCCTTGATCTTGTCCAGCTTCTGGAACCCATTCCTGTAGACAAATTAAGCAACGCATCAGTTCAGTCACATTATGCTATCAGTTCTACAGAGATCAAGTAGTAGACCCGCAGACATCAGGAAAAGGAACGATTTTTCCCTCTACAGATCAATAATTTGATCTCCAAACTTGTGCTCCGCTCGCGAAAACGCGGCAAGCAAACTGAGATCTAATGAGCATTCGTGGAGAACATGAGTAAGAACAAACTACAAGCAACAAAAATTGCAGGAAGTCGAATGGTTTGAGCTTACTGCAATGCTCGGAGGATATCGCCGATCTGTCCGTCGATCTCGGCCAGCTCCTCGTTGACCGACGCCAAATCCATGTCCTCCTCCTCCTGGGCAACCACACCAGCAACCGAGCCCCACAGGGGAAAGCGAAATCCAAACAGAAAGCAGGATCAGGCACCCCGTCCCCTCGAGGTCCCAGCCAAACCCCACGAGAGCCGGATCGATGGGACCGGCGGCGGCGGCGGAGGCAGGGAACCCAATGCGGGTGCGGTGGTGAGCCTGGTTGGATTCGCCGGGCGCAGATCGAGAGGGGTCGATCCCGCGCCCCGGTGGGGGAGGCGGAGTCGGAGGCGGAGGCGGCGGTGTGGTCTCCGACAGGGCCTGTCGGAGGCACGCCGCCCTTGCTTGACCTTTTTGTTTGGTTTTGCTTTCGCTTCACGGAGGATTTTCCTCGTTGGATTCACATCGTCCTTCTGTCCGTAGGATCGTCATCCAATGCTGCAGATCAGCTGGTCACTTCAGGCACCTCCTGGCAAAATGGTTAGCAGAAACGGATGTTTGAGCCAGATGCTTTGCTTTGTTTCTAATATGAAATTGTGCAGACAAAAGATAGAGTGCTTTTGGAAGCTACTGCTATATGAGTAAACATTATCCCCTGGTAAGTTTTTGCAACATCAACGAGAATTTACCCAAACTGTGAGAAAAATGTTTTTAGTTCCTTGAGATAAAAGAAAAATATTTCTTGGTTCTCACATACCCTTTTCTTTCAGTATGGGCGTCGTTGACATGAGATTTTTATTTTATGAGGATGAAGTGATGAACATCGGTTGTTGGAAGGTACCAATCCAGTTTGGCATGAGCTCAGACGGTCAGACCAAACAATCTGATATTTAGGGGAGTTCCTTGACCATTGTATCGTAACATAGTCTCATAGTAGCTCTTTTGTTGATGCCGGATGAACACTATATATTTGGTGAAACCATCTTTTATTCATAGTTTCTGAATCCATGACCAATTCAAGAGCAAGTTATCTTTGTTTGCCCATAATCACGAATCAATGGAAGTGATGTAGCATATATACAAAAGTTCCACTATTTTTTAAACTCGTGATTAGATGTTTTTCAAACAAAGTTCGCCCTGTCACTCTAGTGTCAATATGTGTCATTGTCTTGTGAAAAAACACAAAACTCTACATCGTTCACAAGCCACCAATCATTTCTTTTAAAATTCATGAAAGGTGATTTAAAATCTTCAAACAATGTAATCTAGCCTCGAGCATAGAGATATTTTACCATGAAAACAGGGGGAAATCACCTTTTTTTTCCCAATTTCCATCAGCGCGCCTGATACTCTGATGCTCCATCCACTGGCAGCGCCGTTGCAGCCACCCAAACCCCATCAA
Source organism: Panicum hallii (assembly GCF_002211085.1). Classification (NCBI taxonomy): domain Eukaryota; kingdom Viridiplantae; phylum Streptophyta; class Magnoliopsida; order Poales; family Poaceae; genus Panicum; species Panicum hallii. Next base: position 939,868 of record NC_038045.1, on the reverse strand, counting down.
CAAAACGGCGCCAAACTCCAGAGACCTGACGACGGCCATCTCCGCCATGAAGCACCTCCTCCTTCCCTCCCCTCTCCCGCTCCTCCTCCACCGCCCATCCAAGCCCCTTCTCCTCCACCCTCGCCGCCGCCTCGTCTGCATCTCCCCCGCTGCGTCCGACGGCAGCTCTGGCGATCCTACAACCGCCGCATCGGAGCCAGCCACGGACACTGTCATCCAGCCCTCTCCACCGGCCGCTGCCCCCTCCAGCGGCAAGCCCACCGGGATCAAGAACCGCCTCAAGGCGAGGAACCAGGCCCGCCGGTTCCAGCTGGATGCCCCGCCGGAGGAGGTGATTCCGAAGAAGAAGGCGTCGGCGTCGGCGGCGGCGCCGAGGAGGGAGAAGCAGCGGGAGCGGAAGGGGTGGGAGGAGATGAGCCTGGCCGAGAAGGCCGTGGAGCTGTACGTCGGGGAGAAGGGGCTGCTCTTCTGGCTCAACAAGTTCGCCTACGCCTCCATCTTCATCATGGTCGGCGCCTGGATCCTGTTCCGCTTCGTCGGCCCGTCGCTCGGGCTCTACCAGCTCGACGCCCCGCCGCTGCCGCCAACCGCCGTGTTCGGCGGCTCGCCGTGACACGGGAGAGAGCGTCGGCTGCGTGTTCTTGCAGAGCGGAGTACTCTAGGTAGCTTAGCGTAGTGGATAAGATGTATGAGAAAGATTGGGGAAGAAGAGGACGCAAATTTAAGAAAGCGTGGCTGGTTTGGTTCGGCAATGTGTGCCTTGTTACCACAATTGGAGGAATGGATTACGCTTTTGCAGTTTTGGATTAAAAGTTCAATCTTTTGCTGGCAATCTTGTATTAAGGATGCAAAGATCTTGTAGCTTCAAGGCATAGCAGTAGCACCTCATACTGGCAACTGCATCCTGAATTTCTGATTTATATGCGCAAACCTGTTTGATTTTGTGTAGACAAGTGATTAATTTCGATATGCTTTGGATACAATGCTTCATGTCGAATTTGAGAAATTGTGATCAAAAGGCATTCTGCTGCCATTCTTCTCAGTAAAACAGAGAAAAATTCAAAAGTGATTTTGAGATTAAGAGCCAATTAAGGACAACACATGGACAAAGTAACAAAGTAATTCCCAGTGATTTCTATTCTCTTACACAAACCTCTGAATGCTTCCATGCTAATTGCTAACACAACGCCCTAGAAGCCATTGATCAGTTTGACATCAGCACTTCCATAGTTCCATAGCATCTAGCAACTGATTACATAGTCAGAAGAATAGGGATACAGTCGCATCACAGGGGGATCTACATGGGTCAGTCAGAAAGAAATTGGACAATGGACAGGATTATGACAAGGATTGTGCCACTGAGGAGGTGGAGGCGAGGCCGGAGAGCAAGCCGACGATGAGCGCGCTGTTGTACGTGGTCGCCTCGTTCTGCCTCACGTTCTCCCTGTCGTCGATGAACGAGTCGTTCTTGAACGGCCCGCCCACCAGCGCGCCCGTGGCGACGTTCGGGTTGGGCTTGGGCGTCTTGAGCCACTCCTGGCCGTTGCAGCCGGTGTCGACGTCGGCGGGGATGGACGCGCCGCGGTGGTGCACCCGCTGAGGGTAGCTGTCGCCGTAGCCGACGAGGTAGCTCAGCTTCATCGGGTTATCGCCAAGGACGTAGTCAGCCTGCTCAGGATTGATGTGAAGGAAATTGTAAATAGGCATTTCTCAGAAGGTTGATCAGTTTTCATCTCTGAACGAAGATAGCCATTTCTCTGAACAGCTTCTGTTTTGTATCAGTGATGAGGTTGGTGTTACCTGGGACTTGGCGAATTTGCGCAGGTCGGCAGCCCTGAAGCTCTTCCCGCTGCAGGTCAGCTCCGTCTTCCCCGACGCCGACATGTAGTCGCTGTAAACGGCGGCGAGGAACGCGGAGGCAACAGGGTGCTGGAGGGAGTTCCACTCGGCTACATACAGCAACCCCCCTGCACAATTGCACATTGCATCAGAGATCAGTCTGACCATTTAGCAACAATACTTTAACACAATGACGTGAATAGCAATGTCACAGTGCACCATCAGTGAATAGCCAGTAACATTTTTGCTTTTCTGATGATCTATGCCAATCTCACAGTGACAGATAGTAACTGCCAACCTTCTGTTCTGAAAGCAGCCGTGTCTGACTCCGGCAGGAGAATGCACATGACCGCGTCGGCAGTGTCCTTGTAGGACCCAAGGCCCTCATCTTGTGCAACGTCAGATCCGTCTGACGCAAAGAAGCTTACCCTTGACAAGAGAACCTACAACCCAAGGCAAATGTTGCGAAAGTTTCAAATCAGAATGAACTCACAAAATCCCATTACATCTCCAGGTTGCAAGAATTCTACATTACCTCGGTGCCAGCACGCTTGTCATCCCAGCTGAAGTACCTCGGGTTCCCGAGGTCGCCGTACTCCTTGCCATTCTTGCCGGTGGCGTAGCTCAGGTAGCTGCGGTTGCCGGTGGCGTGGTACAGCCAGCTCGCCGCCCACAGGAGCTCGTCCTGGTACGTCGTGGAGTTGTAGTAGGCGCTGAGCTCCGGGAAGGTCCGCGTGTAGGAGCCCCGGTGCTTGTCGGCGAAGGCGAACAGCCGCTCGGCGTGGTCGAGGAGGGACGACGAGTACGTCCCGTTGATGGGCTTGTACACCAGCGACGCCGCGGCCATGGCGGCCGCGGTCTCCGCCGCCACGTCGCTGCCGGGGGCTTTCGTGGTGATCTTGGTGAGGGGTCTCTTCTCGGACATTGTCTCCGGACGTTCCCAGCACTTGTGGTCTGCTTTGGGGTCACCCACCTGATGATGGCCAGGAGATCAAATCTGACTTTCAGAATCGATTCAGTGGAACAATGAATTTTGCTAGTCTGCTACATGCTCAGGGCTAAATTTTGCATCATGGGGAGTTTTGAATCTTGGATCAAGCCAACTAGAGGAAAGTGACACGCGAACAAGATTCTTACACGCATGGACGGATAAAAAAAGTACCAAACAATCGCATTGGAATAGTACAAAATCACCTGAGGATGATCGGAATGCAAGATCACCTGGATGTATAGGACATCGTCGGAAGGGTGCGCGTTGATGAGGAAATCCATCATCCACCCCAGCGCGTCCATGGCCGCGTCGCGCTGCTTGGCGGCGCCCATGGCGCCGCCGTACTCGAGGACGGACCACGACAGCATGGTGCCCGTGAACGCCAGCGTGAAGCCGAACTTCATGTGGTCGCCGGCGTCGTACATCCCCTTGGAGAGGTCCAGCTTGGCCTCCTTGCCGTCGTCCAGCGCCGAGTCCCCTCGCCACGGGATCTCATTGTTCACCAGCTTCCCGGCTTCATCGATCGAGACATGCATGACGCGCAACAGCCATTTCAGATGGCATGCAGTTGGCAAGGATGTGAGGTCGATCGAGGGGATGGCATTGATCGGCACCTACATTTCTGGACCTGGAAGAACTGGAGGGCGACGGCGAGGGCCTCGGCGTACTTGGGGTCCGGCACGCCGGGGAGGGGGAAGACCTGGCCGCCGTTCCTGTAGCGGATGAACACGACGGTGGCCGTGACCGCGAGCGCGACCAGCGTCAGCAGCAGGAGCCAGCAGCAGCACCGCACGCTGCAGCCGCAGCAACGCGCCATTGATGGATCGCTCACGGAGCTCCCACCACCAGATCATTCAGAGGCGCGCCGCGGGAGGAGGAGCACGAACACCAGCGGCCATCCGCGGCCGGCGGCGATCCCCTCGGTCGTCGCATCAACCGATCGAGCCGAGAATTAAACGAGGGAACCGCGTGTGCGCGCCGGCCGGGAACGGATTAACCTCCCTTGCGTGCCTGCGTGTCGAAGCAACCAACGGCGGGCGCAGACGTGCCGCCGGCAATGGCGTCGGTTGGTGTGCGGTGGTGGGGAGTTAGAGGCTGGCCATGACCGTCTCGCCTCGGATCAGTTGCGGTTCCTTTTTATGGGCACGTCAGAACGGGAGGGCCGAGCTTGCAGTTACGCAGGAAATTTGACACCTAGACGAGTCAAGCAACACTTGATCACACAAAAAGCACGCGCGGTTGAGATTAGGATTCAAACAGAGCCTAAGAATCACATTATTCTCTTAACCTTTTTTTGCATCGTGGTTGAATGCGCCATGGCTCGTGGAGCGTGCGATCGTCACCTTTTTTGCCTCGTTGCGCACTACCATTTCTACCTTTTGCTCTAACTGTTCTTGTTACCATTCATTGCGACTTGCGAGTTTGGATCTTCGTCGAGATGTCCTATCATAGTATCATATCATCAATCTCTAAACGGTGTCGTAAGATTTAAATCCACAACTCATTCCTCCATACCATAGTACAAATTCATGGCAATCCTGTTTCGATGGTATGATTTTTTTTAGACCATAGTTTTCGTGTATTTACGTGATCACAAAAGACCAGACAAGTACGTTCTCAAAAGGTAATAAAAAAAAATGCGGTCCGTTTTAGATGTTGTCATCATGGGCCAGGACGGCCCAGAGGCTGACGCACGCACCCCATCAAAAGAGAGCCAATGAAAACAGGATGAAATTTCCCTCAACAAGAAAGAAAAAGAGAGAGAGAGAGAGGAAACAGAAGAAAGAAGCAAGCAAAACCCAATCCAGGGATTTGGTGGGTAAGCGAAAGGAAGGGGAAAGGCGACGACGATGAGAAGCAAGTAGCCGTCGCCAAGCCGAACCACGGGCGAAGAAAGCAAAGGCGAACCGCAGCTCACCGCGGCGGCGCCTACCCGATCCGTCGCCGCCTCCGGTCGGAAGGTACGCCCCCCCCCGAACCCCCTCCATTCCCCGCTCAAATCCTTCCGATTCCTCGCCCGCAGGTCAAATTTCGTTGCCGAGTGCTCAGATTCGATTTCAAATGCGTTCGCGTTTGCTTTCCCCTCATTTCCAGGGGCTCCATGGAGCAGCGTGCGGCCCCCGATCGGAGCGACGCCCCGGCCAGGGAGCGCGAGTGGCGGGAGGAGCTGCGGCAGCAGCAGTCCCAGGTGGACGCGCTGCGGGAGCGGCTCGTGGAGGTGAAGGTCGGGATGCGGTGCTCCGAGGGCGACTCCCGGAGGGAGCTGGACCACCTGTGCCGCAGGGTGAAGACCATCGCCACGCTGCTGGCGTACCTCAAGTCCAAGGCCAGGATCATGGCCATACCCCATCTCGCGCACACCTCCTGCGGGATCAGGCTCCAGGAGGGCATCGGGTACATCGACAGGCACGGCGTGCCGCTGGCGGATTGGCCCAAGGGCGCCGAGCCCGTGTCCTGTGGGGCAAATTCTGGCGACAGGATGGCGGTGGAGAGTAGCGCCGCTCCTGAGCATGGCGATGCCGTTGTGGGGGATGTGGATGTGGACGACATTCTCAAGTCCATCCGTGTGGTCACGGATGTGATGGAGTCGCTTGTGAAGAGAGTGATTGTCGCTGAATCCGAAGCCGCTAACGAGAAGGAGAAGGTGAGGATGGGGTTGGAAGAGATCAGGAGGAAGACTTTGCAGGTCGAGACCATGTCGGCGAAGGTCGAGGAGATGGAGAAGTTTGCTGTGGGTACGAATGGGATGCTGAATGAGATGAGGCAGAGGGTTGAAGATATGGTGCTGGAGACCACTCGGCAGAGGCAGCGCGCTGCTGAAAACGAGCAGGAGCTTAGTCGGGTGAAGCAGGATTTCGAGTCGCTGAGAACATATGTTAGCACTCTTGTTAGTGTCAGAGAAACTCTTCTGTCATCAGAGAAGCAATTCGAAACAATGGAGAAACTTTTTGACAGGTACTTTTGCACCCTGTTACGCGTTCTTAATTATTCTTCTTTCTATGAGTGCATGGTGAAGAATTCATTTTGCCTGGCACATCTTCTATATTCTGTTAAAAATGACTTGAAGAAATGGTCTGATGATGAAAAACATAAAAAAAGAAATTTAATATTCTAAATCTCAAGCACAAAGGCATGGCATTATGGCAACTCATTCATTACATTTCGTTCTCACAACGTATAATTTTAAGCAGAAAGACACAAAGCACAGATGGTAGGATGTGTTTCTGCACAGAATGCTTTTACTGTTTCCATCCTTCAATGCTTTAGTGATTCATAAGGCCTGGTGTAGTGCAGAAAAACCCACAAAATGTTTCTAATAGCCAGCTATTACTATTATCTAAAAGCCAGCCTGTTGATTTTATTAATGACACTGGCATTAACAGCACTTTCTTTCAAGGGTACAATGCTATCACTATCTAATTCTTAATATCTTGTAATTTGTGTTTGGGATGAGTTCTGGCAGCTGCCCAGGGCACTTTCTTCTGTTAAGAACTCCACCCTAATACCCTGTCATTTGCTAAGTAGTAAGTATGCTTGTTAAGGCACTGAAATCATCTGGTCTGTTTTGAATTAAGTATCCAAATGCCATCTTCAGCAGACTTATCTCCATCGCATATCCTAGCCATTTTCTCCACTATCGATAATTTCTTATGGTATCTTATGAGAGATTCACCGAAAGTTGATACTTGCGTTGAATCCAGTTAATTGTCATGCAATCTTTGAATAAAATTGATACTCATTGGTCTGATGTATACTGTTGTCAACATTCAGATAAATAATATAATGGTTCAATAGTTAAGAAGATGCACGCCTAAATGGATACATAATTAAGTGATTGAGTCTAACAGCCTGCTTAGGTCTGTATCTGTACCAAAACTCTTGCTTCTTTCTGAACCTGATATGTCTTTCAGTTTCATTCTGACATTTAATAAGGTTCTTGCTGTCTGTATACTCTCAAAACTGGACATCTAGTTGAGAAAATGCCATGAGAGGTAAAAAACATAGTAGAAGTCACATTTTAGGGGAGAAGAAACATGCTTTGTCCATTGTTTTCTATCCATTTTCTTGCTCGCCTTTTTTTTTCCTTCCTCTTCTAATTGATACAGGTATAGTCAGTTTGTTGCGGTCATAAAATTGTTCAGAGAAGTATGGTGAAATCGTCCTCCTCCAACCTCTTGAAAGAAAGGTCCATTGGTCTTGTTGCATGCATGAACAATTTTGTAGATATGATATGATGGAGAAAGAATGCATTGGTACCTCGTAGTCTTCATACTGTTAGTCTTTACTACGTATTGATAATAGCTTTGGCATATATTTAGGAGCTGGCCAGGCAAGTCTATTTATACACCGTTTTGTAGTATCCAAATTCTGATTCTTTACCAAATCTGACATTGATTAACTTGTTTTGTGAGCAGGCTAGTTGCCAAGACTAATCAGCTTGAGACTGAGAAAGCTCAGAAAGAAGCTGAAGTCCAGAAGGTGATGGAGGAGAATGTGAGGCTACGTGCCATGCTGGACAAGAAGGAGGCACAGCTCCAGGCGATGAGTGAGCAGTGCAAGTTCATGGCGCTGAACCACCACAACTAGCAGGCGATGGGCCTGAGGCGGCTGCACTCTCGTCCTACTGATGTACCTTACAAACTACAATTACATTGTTGTGATATGTTAGAGAAAAGAAAGAAAGAAAGAACAGATACCGTGGGATAAGTCGCCGCTGCGCTGTCCAAGTTCCAGCGCTGTGATTCATGATGCAAACAATTGTTCCCTTAGGTGTGAGTAGTCTGCTCAACTGTAGCTGACATTGTTTCATGATGAAGGTGTGTAGAATACTGGAAACGATCTGTCCAATTTCGCAAGCTCACTGTGACGTCGTTGTGCTTGCTTTAGCCGGATATATTCTGTTTTAACCAGGGTGCTGCGAACGACGACGCGAAGATGATATTGCTGCACATGCCGCTGTGAAGCTGAACGCTGCTGCAGTGTTTTTTACCTTCACGAATTTCCAGCAGTAAGGTTGAAATGCAGGCATTCTGCTTGGTGCTTTTGATGTCGATGCATTTCTGTGTTTTTACTGTATCGATATACGTTGCACCCTGCATGATGCACTTCTCACAATTTTGGTTGACCCACCTGTCAGGGGATTCACACTTTACAGCACGGATCACTTATCCCCTGACGCTGCGCTGTGCGCTGCATTGAACGTGCCAACAAACCCGAGGAGGAGGAGGAGGAAAACCCAAGCCCAAAGCCCAAAAAAAGCCAGCGTGGACTACCCCGTGCTACTCACGCCGCGACTCCAACTAGCTACTGCTACTTGTACCCGCCTCCTTCGCGCAGAGAAACCCGCACGCAAACACAGCCTCGCGCGAGCCCCTCCGATCCGAGATCTGGGCCGGCCAGCCATGGCGATTAGGGTTTGGCTCCCCGCCCTCCTCCTCGCCTTCCTCCTCGCCGCCTCCCCCTTCACCCAAGGTAACAACAGCGCGGGCGCCCGCACCGCCGCGTCTCCACCTCCTCTCTCTCGCTTCCCGCCACTCAGATCCGCTCCGGGGACCTCCCGCTCTTCGGGAATTCCGCGCCGTGGCAGCGCTAGATCCGTGCGCGTCGCTTCTCCTTGGCGCGGAAATGGAGCTGATCGAGCTCCGTGGGGTTGGGCCGGACCAGGTTGGGACTTGGGGCGGGCTCAGGTGGAGTAGATCGGTGGTTTTGGAGGCGTTGGTCGGATGTAGAGGTGGAGTCCTAGACGCGACGGGTCGCGGTCTTGGGGAGGATTAGTTGGTATGCAGTAACTTTGTCTAGTGCACGCATCTATGTTTGCATGTTGGCCTAGCTAATCATCTGAGGACTAGCTGCTACTGAATTGATTGGAAATTGTACGAGATTTCATACTGGCACTCCAGCAGTAATTTTTCACTGGGTAAAATCTTGGAAAATAGCACTATTTTTTTTAATCCAGAACAACTCCAACATGCGATTACAGAAGTAGGAAGTATTAATACCTTGGTCGTTGTGTACAATACGCAATTTATATTGAGTTGCGTGGGTTTCTATTCCAAGAACGCATACTAATGTAGTCTCCACATTGCTTATCTTTTAATCAGCCAGGATAAGTTTCTATAAGTATTTTCTCATTGATCTACACACTGCATGTCTTTTAATCAGCTAGGATAAGTTTACAATAAGTATTTTCTCTAATTGACCTACTGACATCTTATACTAGAAGCTCAAAGTGGATTTCATTGCTGGTGTTAAAAGGTATTTCTTGTTGCTGTAAGGATGCCTTATCCTGTTGCATTACCTAACATTGCTAGCATGGTGATCTCTTCCTGAGTTTTTTGGGACCTATTGAGTTGGCTAATAGAGTAGGTTTTATTTTGTGCACATTGTTCAACTTAAATTTCCTATTCTCCATTTCCACAATTGAGACTCTGTATGCACTCTTCTTTCCTAAACTATCTGTTTACACTGAATTTAATTTTCCTTCCCTTCTTACAGTTGCTAGAGCTCAGTCGGAGGAAGATGCTGCTACAGCTGAGGTTGTCGAAGGGGCTGATTTAGGAATTGTGGGTGATGATACTCAGATTTCCAGTGATGGACCTTTGAGTCCTGCTCCTGGTGTAGAGACAGTATGTGTATTCCCCAAAAATGCTGGCAAAAGTGAGTGCATTTCAACGTATTATACGTTATAGTCTCTAAACTGAATCAATTCATGGCTTATCAGAAAGGATTCCATTCATATCTGTAGCATGCGATGTTCATTTAACATTTACATGTTCTAGGGCAGCTGATTTTGTTGAATATCTGCATATTAAATCAGTAACCAATAATGCATCCCTTTTTTTTTTTTACTTTGTTGCAGTTGTACCAGCAGGTGAAGAAACTGAATTACTCGTTGGCCTGCAAAATGAGGGTAAAAAAACCTCTCCTTCCATATCTTTATTTATATTCGTCTCTCTAGCAAATCGCCATTAATGCCTTTTTATATTTTATATTTATATAAGCATTTCCTCTTCTTGCTGGTGGCTCATATTGAGTTTCATCTCTAGTTTATCAGTGTTGAAGCTAGGATTAGTGGTGGACTTGGGCTACATCTATTTACGTAGAATTTGTTTAGTGAATATTTCATGCTCATATGTTTGTGCATTCTTTGCTTTGTGTATTAGCTCATTGCAAGTACTTGTTCATTTGGGGGTAGCATGCAGTTTTGAAATCGTTTCAATTTAGTCAATGCTCTATCCTGCTAGTTTGTATATAAGCTGTGTAATCATCATGTTTGTTATCACCAATTAAAAGAAATTTGGATTACGTTGGACTAAATGGAGAACATAGATTGTAACTGTAAGGCATCCTTGGCCCTTGACAGCACCACTTCGAGTTTTCTTTGGGCAACAGATGCTTCTATAGTCCTGGCAAATTGAATTGGGTACTCTTGTTTCATTTTATATTAGATGTTGGGTACAATTGGTTTAATGCATGTTTGTTTGCAGCTAGAAGAAAAGCTAATTACTGCGGATGGTAGTCTTACACCGTTTGCTTACATTGTATTTACAGGTGAATCAACTTTGAATGTTGTTGCTGTCCATTCAACTCTCCATCTTCCTTATGACCATAGTATGTATGGCCAGAACCTTACTGTTCAGGTGAGGATATGGGCTCCTTATTGTTTATCATCTTTTATTCTAGCTGAAGTAGCCATCTCTGGTGGATATATGCATTATCAAACCATCGACCCAGTTACCATATATTAAGTTTTGATTGCTTGAGAGATGTAATTATGCGGAAAATAGGGGAGGAAGGACTCCTATGCTTTGTTAGGACCTCCTGTTCTTGCTTGGTGGTTGTTTTTTTTGAATTGATGTGTGTGCAAAGGCTCTCAGTGATTTAGGGTGGGTTTGGGGTGCATTGGAGTGGTGTGCATTTTGTTGGCCGTGCACCACTTTTTGTTCTTAAGAATGACACAAAGCTCTCATGTGTGTTTGATAAGAAAAAAAATGTAGGGAGTTTGCTATTGCTTTGTTGATTTTCCTTCAGCTCATAGTTGCTCTGGATCACATGCATATCTTGATTATACAAAACGGAAGAGGGCGTCCACTGAATGGGTCTTATACTCTGATTGGGGGTAGAGGGTGGTTGGGTTGTTTTGGGTGTGTCCAGACTCCAGAGCTGGAGGTGGGAGATGTGGGAACAGGGTGGGGGTGTGAGAGCCAGTCAAAGTATGCGAGTCTTTCTAGGATCTGCTCATTTGCTACTACTGAATTAAGTTGCATAGTGGGAATGGAGATGTAGAATAAGACTTAGAGAGGGTCCTTGGGTGAGGTCGAGAGTGTGGACAAGTTAGGCTCATAGTTAGATAACATATTTCTTAAAAAAATATTAATAACTTTGTTATTTCATGTTTTCTTTGTACAGAAATTCTTCAATGCATCAGTTCCTGTTTCTGTGCAAGCAACTTTCCCCTATACATTCGTTGTGAGCAAGTTCTTGCAGGTGTGTTAATTTCTCTCTTACCATTGAGACAGTCTAAGTCCACGATGATTATATTTCTTTTACCTTGAAATAACTAATGAATGATGATGCTCATTTAAACTGTGAAGACTAATGCTTTATGCTCTTGCAGCCTGGAGCCTATGATCTAGTTGGTTACATAGTGTATGAGATTGATCAGCACCCTTACCAGAATGTATTCTACAATGGCACGATTGAGGTTGTTGAGGCTGGAGGCTTACTCAGTGTTGAATCTGTCTTCCTTATTACCCTTGGAATTGCACTTCTTGGTCTCTTTGGATTGTGGGCATATGGCCAGGTTCAGCAGCTGTCGAAGGTAATCCTGTTTTCAGGCTTCGAAATTTCCTTTCCTTAGGGAAATATATGTTCCTTCTGTAAACATGAGCTGTTCAGCATTCAATTAACCATAGCCCATGGTGAACTGGTAATTCAGACTTTTTTTTGTGATTTACCTGAGTCTAGTAAATAAGAATTTTCCATTACCGATGTTCATTCTAGGACTGGGAGTACTCATACAGACTCCAGCACGTACACACTAAATTCCTGTGGTGCATCATGTGCTTTTTGTTCTCAGCTTACAGAGTACAGTATCTTTTTCTCGTCAACTTAGTTTGGCGATGATTAATGCAAACCCACTTCTGTTATAATTACCGCATGTCTTGGGGTCCTATATTTTTCCTCAGCAACTTGTTTCTTGGTTGTAGAAAACAAAGAAGGCCCCTAAGGTGGAGCTTGGAACTGGAACAACTGATGCCAACATCGATGAGTGGCTGGAGGTATGTTTCTGCTGATGAAATTTCTTTTTGGAAATCAGAACCATGTCAAGGACTGACGCCCATTCCTGTTTTACCTTGCAGGGCACTTCGTTTGCGCAGAGAAGCAAATCCAAGAAGAAGCAGACCTGAGGCTCCTGAGTCTAGTTAATCATTTGAGGATCTAGAATGAGGCAAGTGAGGGTAGCACCTCACAATCACAAGTGACTTTTGTTGAAGATAGTTGGGAAGGGAGGTTTTGAAAACTGTAGTTTCGTGGTCGCACATCTTTGTTAACACCAGTTTCGGCCTTGTTGTGTACTTTACATGGAAACTTTTCTTCAAACAAAATTTTGTTAAAAAAAGGTATATGCTATAGCTGCAGGGATTTTCTGATCTTGAATTTTCAGTGCATGGATGGAGGATTTGTTTTTAAGGATACCGCCTACTGGCTGGAAAGCTTGGCATAGCTATCCACGTTCCCGTTCTGTTTCCCATCGCCGGGCTCCTAGCCCATCATCGCAAAGTTTATATGCGAGGAAAAATATAGCTTTTTTGGGAATGGGATTTTTTCTTTAAAAAAAACACAGGCATGAACTCGTCAATTGGGATCGAAGATGAGGGGCCCACTGGACACAGCCCCGCGCCTCACCGTCCAGGCTGGACCCATCTCCGTCCACCACCAAATCGAATCGAAGCTTCTCCTGTACGCGACCTCCCGCTGCTCCTGCGGCCTCTGGGCCGTGCACGCCCAATCCGGCAATCCCATTTCCCAAGCAATGGAGCGGGGGCGCTCAAGGCGGCGGCGATGCCCCGCGCCGTAGCACCTCGCTCCTCCGTCACCGCGTCCCCGTGCCGCTTTGCCGAACTGCCGCCGCGCGGGTCCTCTTATCCCTCCTGGGAGGCCTCAAACCCCAGCGAGCGAAGGGGCCATGGCGGCGCGAAGGAACCGCCTCCGCGTGGTCGCCGTGGACGCACCAGTGGACAACGGCATTGGTGTGTCGGTCGAGTCTCCAACCATCCCTCTGACGTTCGCCGCCGCCGCCCTCCCAAACTCCAAACCCTAGCGGAGGGCGCGCGGGCGGAGGGCCCGTGGCGAAGTCGGCAGGGCAAAGGGCGCAACGATTTGTGTGACCTGCAGTCGTGATGGGCTGTCAAATCTCTTGTGTTTCAATCCATATGGGTCAGAACGGTGTTAGGGGCCGTTCGGTTGTGCCGGAACATTCCAGGATTTATTCCAACTGATGAAAGTTTATATAAATTTGTGAAGTAATCCGACTCGGAATTATTCCAAGCCATCATTCCGTGGTAAACGAACGGCCCCTTAGGGGTTTTCATGGGAGGTACGCTAGGCAATCGTGTGCTCCTGTTTCATGGCGTATTGCTACCCCGAATTTGTTGTGGGAACTCCTGTGGCTGCAATGTGGTTTGCTGCTATTGTTTGCTGGGTATCCTGGTTGTCTGTTAGGATTGTTAGGGACCCACTAGGTATATATGGTGCTACCTTGTGGCTGCAAATTGTGCCTGGTTAATGGATATGGCAAATTTGTGGTGCATTTACTTCTAATTATTGCTGGCACGTATTTGGAGCATGGCTGCAAATTGTGCCTGGTTATGGCAATAAATATTTTTTTAGGTCAAATTCGAAGATTGAGATTCATGCAGCTTGTACATAAATATGTATATGTCAAGTCAAGTATGGGAGATCCATGCACTTCTTAAGCAATTTTGTATGTATCTGTGACAAGCATAGGGATTCATAGACTTTTGGATGCGATTTTGTTTGTATTTGGATGAACCTGGAGATTCATGTACTTTGTATGCTGTTTGTTGTATTTGTTCATTGGGTTGATTATGGATCATAAGTATCTTTCACCTGGACCTCTCTGATTTTACCACTTGCCATGTAGATAAATGAGTTTATTTAGCCTTGTGCTTCACATTGCGGAATAGATGAAGGCTAGGTGCCTAGGTGAAGTGGAGAAACAGATCTTGTAAGTTGTAACTTTAATTATCTGTTCAGATGCACTAATGAGTAAGGAAGCAAATTGCATGTCACAAATTGTAACTTTAATAGAATTGCCGTGCCTGTTTGTAATTCATTCACAGCATTGTGGACATGAGCTAGACATTATCACTGGAGTTGGGAGTTGGGGGGGGGGGTGATCAGGCTGGTTGGCTAATTTAGATGATGCTATGTGTGGGGCTATATCAACCTTCCATCCTATGTTCTGGCATGAGAAGAACATATATGCCTTCTGATCTGGTGTTTCATATTTTAATTCTATTTGAATGTTCATTCAGCATGGGAAAGTGGTGCATTTTCTGCCTGCTTTCACAAGCTTCAGCTCTGCAACATTTGTAGATGCCTTTTATACTGTCACACTTTACATTGAATTTTTTTCAAATCAAAACAAGTGTGAAATACTTCAGTGGTAGTAACTTATCATTTAGGAATATTACTACATGACTACTATCATCAATGTCGTACTTTTTCTTGTTCACTTTTTTTTTTGCGCGATAACTGTAGCACCATATATTTGTAGCAACTAGGAATGAGTTTGGCAACATGTGTTATCGTTGTGTGCTTCACAGAATAGTACTGCAGTTTTTATACAGTCTACTTATAAAATTGGGGCTTCCAGTTACCTCTTTGGATAAAGAAAGAAGTGAATTTGGCAGTTTGACATACCAATTGGTCACTGACCAGTAATTTTTAACCTCTGTTTCTTTTTGTTATGTAGTGAAATTACGTTACTCCCCTTGTTTTTTCCACAGGTGAACATAGAAGCCCAGACTTCTACTGTTTTGATGTTAGAATTCCCAGATGTCACGAAAAATTTACATGGATGCTCTTGCCAGGAAGTGCTTCTGATGTGGTAGGTTTGTCCATACCCCCATTCGCAGATGATTGAACTTTCATTTAACACTACATTATATGTGTGATATATACCATGTTGTTAATAGAATATTGATGATGTGCATGAATGCATGCTTATAATGCAAAACTTGTTATCTATCTCATTGTCTTGAAAACTTACAAGCTGCACTTGCGCCAATGCTTGCCTATCTGGGTCTTTCCTTTAATGTATGCTATCTAATCAAGTTTTCCCATACTGGTTAAAAACTGCGAGTGACTGTAACATCAAACACATGTTACTGCTGATGCTGTTAGTGCTTTCTTTCAGTTCCTCAACTTTCTAGTTTGGCTCCCTGAAGACCTCAAACCTTGAAAATTTGTGCGAGAAATCTTTCCTTTTGAAAATAAGCTTCTACAGGTCCTATGCCAGAAGGGGCTAGTCTTTCGGTGGACGTAGACCTTAATACTTGTGAGTTGCGACTCAACGTTTTCAATGTTACCGAACATGAAATTTTAGTGTTTTGTTTCAACTGTAGAAGGACTGGGGTTTGGAGGGCCACCTAGCCCTAAAAGTTGGAATGGTACCTGAGTAGTCCAATGCAACCTTTGTTTTTCAATGCTGGAATTTCTTTCACTGTAGTTCACTGTATACTATGGCAGCCATTTCTTGGTTGCGAACATATAATGGCAGCGACTAAACATTGTAAAGATAAAGGAAATATTGAGATTGGGAGTTTAGGAGCTGGAAAAAGTTGGCATGATACCTGGTGCTGAAATTTCTTTCACTGTAGATTACTGGATAATATGGCAGCCATTATATACTGGAAAGATAAAGAATTGTGATGTTTGAATACACCTCCTATTGGGAAGCTGCAATAGTGTACCTATAGTTGCCATGCCAACTTGAGATATAGTTTAGATGGCACAAGATGAACCACATCTAGTGTACCCAAAGTTGTAAATTCGTCTAAGAAATAACTCTTTCTCCCTGATCTCTGCATTAAGCATCTGGCTTCATGCTAGAATGGCAATGAACCCTTCTTTTGGGAATCCAACCTAATTTCACCGGCATGATAAAATTATGACGGTAAAATACATAAAGAGTGCTAAAACCCCAAGTTGGAATGATAAATCTCAACTCCGGATGATAAATACAATGGTATGATAAGCTGCCCTATTAGTCGATAAATCCATCCTGTTGGATGATTAAATCTACTACGAACCAACAGGTCTGGCATTTTTCACTACTTAAGCAAACAGAAACTAACAGGTGTTCGATGATAAAATCTACATCGAACCAACAGGTTTGACAAGTTTCATCATCAGCTGGAATGCTTGTTCAGTCAACCACACTAGCAACATGTTTCAATTAGTAGGAATGCTTGTTCAGTCAAGGCGTAGGAAATCATCTACATCAGATTCTTAACATCAGCAGATAACTGCACTTTATTCTCCCTGCTAGATATCATGTAATGCGGAGACTTTGCCCTTAACTCCTCACTTGCTTCCTGTATTTTCAGAGACATGGAAAAACACAAGTGTTTACATATATACTCTGCGCCTGAATCAATTAGTCATTTGTTTCCCATGTTTGGAACTTTCCTAGCACCGTTTTGAACAACGCTTCCTACAGTTCAGTACTTCTTAGTATAGGTAACATCTCCTGAAGCAATGTCTGCAGGTATTTGCCTCTTTCTTTGATTGTCCTCTTGGGGACTCTCCTAAAACGCATCTCCCATCCTATCATCATCGTCTGTGCCCGTCTGATCATCATCGGCTGATCCATCAGATTCCTCATTGGTTTTTCCATCTGATTCCTCACTGCCTTGTTTGCTACTATTCCCAGTCTTTGTAAGATCAGTTCTGATGAGGTTTTCATCGTGATGAAAGCCCATATGATCATCATGGGCTCATCCATCAGACTTATCCTTTTTTTTATTGGGGTTCTTTGCTTGGTTTGGACCCGGCGAAATGCGCAAACCTCGCTCCAAGGCGGGACGAAGTACTAGCGGTCGTAGTCGAAGTCGACGGCGGCGGGCCGGTTCAGCGCCACGTAAGCTGCATTGCTCCATGGCTGGCGATCTGCCAAGGGATAAGATCTAGAAGGCGTTGAATTACCATTGGACAGATCAGATAGCGGCTGTAGGGTCTACCATATGAAGCTTATCGAATAGATGGCCTTTTACGGTTCTGCCGCGGCAGGTGTTCACATAAAAGTATAAACCCGATGACATCCAGCACACCAGTGCATAATCATGATAGGCTTTGCTCTTTTCCTTTTAGGGCACGATAGGCTTTACTCGACCGGATCCCAAAAAGAACACGTTCACCATTTGAAATCCAAACAGGGGCAAGAACGTCAGATTCTTTTTTTTTGTCGTTTTCTGCTTGCCTAATTTTTCTTCGTCGTAATCTTATTTTCTTCTTCGTCGTCAAAAGCGATGGTTTGAACCCACGGAACACGCGTTCAGGTCCAGGGCCTAGCGAGATGAGACGAATGGAACAAAGAAGCATCGGGACAAACCAACCTACCTCAATTCTGGCGCTCCCTGCCAAACGGTGCAAAATGCCACCAAAACCTGCAGCAAGTGGCAACAAAATGATTAATTTCCTCTCGGATCAACAGCAAATGTGGCACTTGCATGGAGATGAATAGCAAGGTGGCGCTGCAGCCATGCTATGTGCATGAAGTGCTACCGCCAATGTTGAGAACCGGGAGCTGAATATTCAATCCGTTTTTGCTGTTATGTTGAAAGATGGTGGCTTGTGCATCTCTTCAAGATGACGTATGTATTGCTAACACGTTTGGTTGACAAAAGTGCTGCATTTTTGCTTTCTTAACTGTCAGCATTGGACCTTTGTGCTCAAATGTCGATTTCCTGTAAAAAAAAAAAAACTAGCACAACCTTGCTTGTACTTCGTACCTGATGATTACATCAGTGCACATTAACTTGCAACAGTCCCTGCATTTGGCCTGATCATTCAGATACCTGTCTGGCGTTTCATATAGTTATCTTTGTGTGATGTTGTGCTGTTAATTCCATCCATTATTTCTGCTAGATCTGGCATGACATAGGAGAGTGGTCCCTAATCCTGATGAGAGAAGCAGGACATGCGTAGCACTTGGTTGTCTCAATGGTAGCCATCTAATTTCCTTCAAAAAAAAAAGATGGTAGCCATCTAAAAGCTCTGCTACCAAGCATAAGCACCTTAATCGAGCAGCAGTACTCCTGCCTTTCTTTCGAGGGAAAACGGCCAAGTACCTTGCATGAAATTAACAGAACGAAGAAATTACTGTCTGCTCCTTTCGATTGCATGTTCCTAACTGTACTCTTAGAGCCAGAGACCCAGTAAGGCCCTAAACAGCCAATTTTTTAGCAGCCTCATTGCTTGAGCTTTAAGACACCTTTTCTCTGCTGTATGATATGAAGTGTGGATACATGGATTTCACTGAACTAAAGATATAGTAGCTGTATTGATTGAATCATGTGCTATTTATCCTGGTTTGCAGGCGCTCAAGATCCCAGTCCTGCCCCTTCTGTCGGGACAGCCTCAAGCGAGTAAATTCCAGTGACCCGTGGATGTTCACTGACTGCCGAGACGTAGTTGACATGGCAACGGTGACCAGAGAGAACATCAGGCGCCTGTTTATGTACATCGAAAAGCTGCCTCTGGTCACGCCGGAAAACATCTTCTACGCCTATGATTCTCATGTAAAATAGCTCGAGCTGCACATGATGACTTGCTCACCATTGTTTTCTGAGAGTGATGACGCATGGCTTATTGATTCATGCAGAGGATGTTCCTCGTCCTAGGCTTATTGATTCATGCAGAGGATGTTCCTCGTCCTAGGATGTGGCTAATCTTGGAGCAGCCTGTGGACTCTGACAAGAGACCTTGAGAGCTCTGACTGGGTGTAGAGTCTGTTCAGGTTTTTGTAAATGTGTTGTACATATTTATGGTGCAATGGAAAATCTTTAGGGAAAAAGCGTTGTGTTCCAAAGTATGGAAGCTCTAGCTGAGATACACTTGGTGCTTGTGTTGGGTTCGATTTTAAGCTTGAAATGCTCTGTAGTTTCAATTCGATATATCTGTGTTTCAACCCTTTTGCTTGCTATCGGTGCAAAGCTATGATACTGAAATTTTTGGGTTTAAAATACCTACCGGTCTGGATATATTTGTGTTTCGGTGATAGAATTCCTACCAGTCTGGCTTAAAATTCAATGCAAGGGCTACAGGCAAAACTACTCAACGGTGTCGGTTGAGACATCATGTAGAGCGAGGCTGGCTACATCACAGGCGAAGCTAGGAAATTTTATCGTCGATACCAGTGCAATGTACTTAATCTATACTTTTAAAACTATAATTTTATGGATAACACAATAAAAACTAAATGATGATATATTATAAGATTGTTAAAGTTTACAATAGTAATTATCCTTTACAATTTCAATTCTTCGCTACCACCATTGCCATCCATCTTATAAAAAGCAAACACTAAGGTCAATCTCGTGGGGGTTTCATAAGAATTTTATGGGCACTAAATACAGCAAATTTGATGACATGCTAGGGTAATTATGAGGAGAGAGGAGGGAAAGTTTTATAGGATAATAGAGGAGTTTCATCACCGTTACACTGCAGTTACCAAGTTCTCAATCTTGGTAACTGTGCAATAAAACTATGCACTGCGGTCAGTCTCAATGGGATTTCAGAAGTTTTATGTGTATTAAATATTATACCACATCAGCAAATTTGTTGATATGGCAGGGTAATTATAAGAAGAGTGAAGGGAGAGTTTCATAGGATGAGTGAGGAATTTCATCACGATTACACTATTCTATCACAGTTACCAAGTTCTAGGTCTCGATAACTGTGCAATAAAACTATGCAGTGTGGCCTGTCTCAATGGCGTTTCGCAAGGAGTTTATAGGTATGACATCAGCAAATTTGCTCACATAGCAGGGTAATTATAAAGAGAGAGAATGAAGAGTTATATGGGATGAGAGTGGAGGTTATCACTGTAACACTCCTTTAACACAGTTACCAAGTTCTCAGCCTTGGTAATGTACAATAAAATCATATACCGAGACTGACCTAGCATCATCATCTGAAATATCTGAATATGCCAGAACCACTATAATGAGTTATCAAAACAATTAATCGTTTACCTGACATTTGCATTTGCTAAAAAAAAGATTAAAAAATGAAGAATGAAATTAAGCTCTTCTGGCCTCCACTTGCTTACGGAAATATCATCCATGTAGCTGACAACGACAACTGCACCCTAGCTCCGCCCCTAGCCTACGGCGCTCCATGAAGGAATACTCCGTACACGACACTGGAGAACAGGTCATTAAATAGCTTGGAGGCCAAACACTCACCGTGTACTCCCGGAATAATTATGGACCAAGCATAGCGGCAGGCGATAGCTACCGGTGGCTATAAATTAGGCGCGCCGTAAATGCCGTACCATAACAACCAAACAACTGGACGCTGATTCTCTTCCATTTTGAATTTTCAGAAAAAAAAACTTTCATCTTTTGGCACTGACAGGTGATGCAAACTAGAATACCAACAACAGGCAATCAGATCGAAATAAATGGATGAACCAGCTGATGGAAAATGAAAAACAAATCAAATATTTCTGTGTTTGGTCAGTGAAGGCACCAGTCATGCCCTCATCTCTTTCTGAAACATTTCACTGCAACATTCTTCCCCTACACTGTTGGGGTTATATGGGCCAGTCACATACTACTCAAATATCTGTACATGTTGAAAGGCATTCAAAAGTAGCCATTCAAAACTATTCTACCACTGCTGCTGCTATTCCATCATAAGGATCATCTCTCCAGAAGAAAAAAGGTATAATCTTATCATCCTTCCGAAACCCTTGGATCAAAATTCTGTCCTAAGGGTTCGTCATAAGAGGTCAGTAAAATCTTAGTTGTTGACCTGAAATGAAAAGATCTCAAGGCTTTACTGATGGTGAGCACTAGAATGTTGTAAGCTGCAAGAGAAAGCACTTGTATGGAAATATCCCACCTTGTCTAAAATCCGCAGTTTCCATGAATCATTCCTACGAGATGTGTTAGGTTCAGCATAGTCTGGACCATGTTGGGACTGGTTTCTCAGTAGAGGCAGCCTAGCAGGCACAGTGGTGTCATCATCACTGTCATAGTCAGTCTCTCGGTCAGGCCCAAGGGTCCTGAGTACCATCCCAAGAATGATTGATAACACCTGAAAGTTAACTGAATGTGTTAACAGAGGATCACTCATGCTCAAAAGCTTGGTTTCTCTTCAGAAGGTACAATTGCAGATGCAGTTACTCCAATAAAAAAGAGGCAGAGGTCAAACAAAGTTTTCTTTCCCCCAAAACAAGACAGCCCCTGATGCCACTTAAAAATCAATTACTAACAATGTTAGACAAATGAATGTAAGATCACTGTACCAGTCGTGTATGGTTGCTTCTCAAGCATTTGTAACAGAGCATGTGCCCGAGGTCAGTTTTTTTCTAAGCATTCTACAAAGGTAGATTGTTAAAACCTACTACACAGTGCCACCATACTTAACTAAGCATACTAGTGTCTTCTATCTTCGTTCACAAGAACTTCCACAGCATGTATTGCTCATAGGGCAGGTAGAACTATACAATGACGAAGATTGCATTATCATGCAGTCGGGTGCAAAAGAACCTCACCTGAGCAGCCACCACTGAGAGGCCTACCCATTCGCATATCTCAAAATTTGACCTCACGAAGTCCTTGAATTCATCAAACTTGCCTGATGGGTCAGGGGGGAAATCCTGAAGGTTTGAAAATTATCAAATAGCAGATATAAGGAAAATAACATAAAGTATCATCCATAGTCAACAGCTGAGAAGCTCTTTACCTCTTCCCAGTTGGTATTCAGAAATACATCCACAGTAATCGCACCTTCCAGTATAATAAGCACAAATACAATGATCATGTACTATGTGTAACGTTAAGGAAAAAGAGACGTAATATCATTGTCAGGTCACACTGCACTTAACGTTACAGAACTCAAACAATATAACTGCAATTTGGAGGCTTCTGTGAACTAGTGGCCTGCACTCTCAATTCAGTTATACCATATATCTTTGTGGCATCTCATATGTAAAGATTATATAATCCAGAAGAAAATATAGCTTTTGCACCTAATTGAAAACCTTGGATAAATCAGCAGCAGCTGCTAAAAACTAATTCACTGTAGGTAGTCAGCGAGCAAAACGCAAGGGATGGAAGCTGGTATATCAGACATGTAATTCCATGTATCTAGCAATTCACTATAGGTAGCCAGCAAGTAAAATACAAGTAATAGAAGCTGGTATATCAAACAACATGTTTCCACGTAGTATAGGAGATAAGGAGTAGAGCAATTCAAAGGATACACAAGAAAGGCAGTGACCATTTGCAGTTTCCGCAGCAATATGCCCAGAGCAAGTCAGCAGGCACAGAAAGATCCCCAGGCCAAGAAATGTGTAGATGAACCTGCATGACCCGTAAATTTTTTCTTAGTAAATCAACCCCCAAAGAATATAGATGCAAGGTGCAGTTTTTCCACATGGTGGCAAAATATTGCTCAACAAGTCCATCTAACTACTTATTCTTAGATTATCAAGTGCACGCAGCCCTGACATCATAGTATGTTCCTAACAACAGCAAAAGCATGGGTGCTTGGCCCATTTGATTGTCTGATTGATACTACAATGTTAAGATGACGAAAGAGATTGTTAAATCGTGGCAGCTATTGGTTGTTTAACACCAGCAGCATCATTCTTTCCATATTCTTCATCAGTGCTCTTGCCCCACCAATCAACTAACCGTGGATCTCCTTTTGAGTTAGGCCGTCCCTTGCATTGCATCACATCATGCGTTCCAATCTGACGCCACATGGCAGCCGCCACCTAAATCTCTAGAGTACAAGTCCAAAACAGCGACACGAAAGCAGATCACCCTGTCACCGAATAGCACTAGCATCCACTAGACGGATACTATTTCTTTTTCTTATGCGTCACTAACTGCAACCAAATCTGCAGCGATAGTGGTATGCTGAGCTGAGGCCCTGCCCATCACCCGTCCAAAATGAGTAGCCTTTAACTGCCACAGAAGAAAAAAAAAGCGCTTTCGTTGGTGTCCGAGTAGGTTCGTTTTGTACGCCATTCCTAATCTCTTATTTCTGCACGGCATCCTCAATTGGTTGGTATGACTATGGGGAAAAATGCTCCAATAAAACAGTACAGTAATACAATTTGTTGCCAATTTAGCTTGAAACCAAACGCATTTCTCCAAGCGACGGGCGGATTGGGAGAAGAAACCAATAACAGCGAAGGGGTCGAGAAAGCTGCAAATCTAGGAACTCAGCTCCTAGCGCGCGCAGCAGTAGCAGGAACGGAGAGCGAGATCTGCTGAAGCAGGATGAGGAGGATTGGGAGGGAGAAGCGGTTGCTGACCAGGGAACGGGGAAGCGCTGGTCGAGGTCGGCGACTTCCCTGTACCACGCGCGGAGCATCCAGAGCGCGTAGAGGATGACGGCCATGCCGGCGAGCCCCACGACGGAGTTCACCGCCTTGAGCGCCGTCTGCACGCAGCTCCGCACCATCCGCCCCGCCATGCCGCCGCCGCCGCTGTGACAAACCCGTGCAAGAGCCAAGACCAGCTCCGGCCGCTCTTCTTCCTCCTAGTCCTTCCCTCCCTGGGGCCTCGGTGTCGGCGGCTTGGTATGGTTTTACTTTTTGTTGAGCGACGAAGCAAGCGGTGGTCGCAGCAGCAACTCGTGTGGGAGAAGCGGAGACCGGGTGTGGGGGTCGTGCTTCTTCGGCGGCCGGGGTTTGACGTGGTGGCGTGGCGTGGGGTTCTGGGGAAACGAAACGGAGAGGAAAAGGAAAGCGGCCGCGATCGCGGACGGGGACGGGTGTAAATGTTTGTACACTTGGGTAATCGCCGTCACGTCCCGCGCCGCATGGGTTGGCGGCTTCCGTTGAGCTTCTTCTACGTGGTTTCGAGGATGCGAAATTTGATTCGTGGTACAGCACGACATTAACGTGCCAAATGATGTGCTATGATGACACCAGCTGACACGAGTCGATCCAGGGAATCGAGTTTGTCATGGATCAAAACGCACTCAATCTTAACCGGCGAAGGGCGTGTGATATGAAGGGCTACGAAGCAAGCAAGATGTGGCCCGACTTGGGTGCTGTTTGATACAAATGGAGAATTACAAACTCATATTTCCCTGAAACCCTAAATCCTATCCTCATTCGTCCCCTCCCGCAGCAGCATGCGGCGGCGGCCGCTGGCCAGCTCGTCTCACCTCTCACGCTGTCCCAGTCTCCCTCAGTCGCTCGGCCTCGCTCTGACCGCGCGCGTCGCGAGCCGAGGGCGCGAAGCCAGCGAGGGCCTGAGGGCACGCCGGGTGCTCCGTCCACTGGTTGCTCTGTCCAGGCCGGCGGAAGACCCAGGGCGGTGCGCTTGATCTGATCTGCCATCTCAACTGTGTCGATTCTCTCGCTGGTCTGTACCCCTCTCTCCCGCTCTCGCTCGCTCCCTCCCTCTCCATTCCATCTCAATCTCACTTCTGAATTCAGACATTGAGTGATTCATTGAATAATTGGTGCATACATTTGTATTGATGCTGTGTGTTATCAGGATGTTTAGCTATGAAGTATGGAAACACTGTTGAATTCAGCGTATTATGGGACCTTTGTAGCTATGTTCCTGTAAATTTAGTTACCAGTGATTGTGAGTGTTTCTTGTGGTACCTTTGCTCTGGACAATTTTTTTGGTTCGGAATGGGAATACCCAACTTTGAAATCCTGGATCCGCCAGTCTTATATATTGGCCCTAGGCGTGGCGGGGATTCACCAACCTTGCGTACGCACTGATCCTAGTCCTCCACAATTTTAAATGAAAGTTATCTGATAAAAAAATATCTCTAGGTGTTAAAGAACTAGGGATTTAATATTGTAACTGAGATCGATCAGATGACTGTAATTTCAAACTAGCCAATTTTGGAGCAAAGAAGGTTTAGAACCCACCCTCTGTTCTCCACAGGTGCATCAAAGATGCCGCAGGTAATGGTGGTGGCGCGGAACTTCATGGATATGGTGGCTGCGCTGCCTGCCTCCAAGCTTGATATGCTCTATGACTCGGCCTTCATCTGTGAGGCTGTACTCAGGTCCAAAATTCACATTTTCTGCAGTGCATTATTCGTTCTCAGTGATTTCATGATCTTGATCCAGTTAAGTTTGCAGGTCACTTCCACCACTGGCGAAGAAATATGCACTGCAGATGCTGTACGTGTTGGCACCCGTGACCGCTGCAGCTATGGAAGAGTGGGTGCTCAATGAATATGCTGCCAAGCATAGGGTTTCCATTGATAAGCTGCTCCAACTCAGGGTCTTTGTTGAAGTGCGCGATAGGTAAGACACCATCCATCTCCATCACTCCATGAGATACTGGGCATTTTTGACTTGAACTATGAGCAGACCATAACTCACCTGGACTAGATCAGTTATGAGTGAACTCAAAAGCGGTGATGCACTGATATGTATCTCACCTTTGTTCTAGTGTTTTGATTTCATTTATTACCTTTTTTCTGCATTCATGGGAGATTAAATTTTCACAGATAGCAAGTTGCTAAATTTTTGCAAAAACTGTTTGCCCCATGACAACCAATAATGCGTGTTTTGTTCAAAGCAAGCAATAATTTGCACTTCAGCCACAAATTTGCATGCTTCCTAATTTCTATCGTAACCAAGTGGCTTTCTCTGTGAGATATATTCATGTATGGAAACATGTGTAGTTGTAACAATGTATTAAGTCATGATACATCTTCATTTAATCATGATGAAGTAGCAGTAATGCAGGAAGTATGATCAGTATTTACATGCTCGTGATGGATATGTTGTTAAATTATCATCATGAGATGGCCATGTCTTTAGAGGCAAAAATTTACACATGGTTACTGATTGGTTGAGCAATGACATTTATAGATTCTCATGTTTCTTTACTTTGGCTTAAGAGATTATCATATATTTCTAATGAAAAGAGGTTATCTTATGAAATATGCTTCAGACATGTTGAGGGAATGTTATGTTTGAATATATGTACGGAATTCTTATGTACGTTGATGGCTTGGCACAATTCCTTATTTCTGATGACATTCACACTATTTTATTTAAGGTAGAGAAATGAGGATTGTAATGATTTGATTAATCATAGTGACTGGCTCTTTACTGTAGACTTCTCTGGAATAGTTCTAACTTATTACTAACTATTTACTGCTACATTGACTGCTGTGCTTAGCACTGCAAAGTGCAAAGCATGCTGGTGCATGGCAAATTAGGCCATTCCTAACTCTCATGTTTTTTCTCTGTATACAGACGAAAGGAGGTGAGCTACAAGATGAATCAAAAGTTCCAAGGTAACATGCAGAAGTATTTGGTTGACGGGTATGGTTTTCTCAACTACTCTTCTTTGTTTGAAATCACATGGGTGATCCTTTCTCAAACTTGGAGCTGCTATGATGGTGTCAGCAATACAGCTTCACTGCATGTGTTCTCCATAATGTATATACACACCAAGTTAAGACTTGGTAGTGATTATTTTGCCTTATGAAATTACCCTGTGCCCTGGTAATATCACTACCACATGGAAAAAAATTGAACTCTTTCCACATGGTGTTCTGCGAGCAAGAAAGTAATTCAGTCTACCACTGTTTATATGAAAAGAAGATTGTTGTATAGTGGTCTGTACATGTTTATTTTTTTAAAAAAATCTAGAATCATATACCCCGAGCTGGTGATGTTTAAGCCTTTTGTTCTATGAGTAATACTTGTGGAGCATATTAACTATTTATCATACCACTCTTACTTCTTTTAACTTTTATTGCAGTGGAAGTTTACCAAGGGAACCGATACCGTTAAGTGTCACTGGTAGATTGCCTGCGTCAGCAGATCTGGAAGCCTATGCTCTTGATCAATGGGAGGTTAGGTTGACAAAGCTTAACTCAGAATGTGTTTACCATGCCTCCTTTCCACTTTTCTTTATATCGTCTTTTCGCTTCCCTTGTCGAATCCGATTCTTAGAGTAACACTCGGAAGACTTCCAGTGTTTATTTCCCCTAGTGAAAGGCTTATATATATATTTTCTATTTTCTATTTTCTCTTGGAATAGTGCTTCTTGTTGCAATTGATCAATTCATCTCAAGTCGAAAAAGGGACAAGTTTCAGCTCCTCCATGATGAAGACATTTCAGCGTGGCCTTCTGAGTTCAAGGTTCCATCTTGTCACCTTGTCTTGACAGTTAGCTTAATTTCTTCTAAACTAGCGACAGTCAAATATGTTTTTTTTATCAATAAGTGATTGGCAAATTGCTATAACTCTTTATTTCTTCTAGTACAATTGAATAATATATCCAGTGCCATTCGCACAATTTTACATAGCAGATAAGCAATACACTAAACAGACAATAATAACTAGTAAATTGCTGTCGGTTTACTATTCTATTTCCTGGATGTAAAACTTGATTAACTGATCGTCCTAGCAGATGATTCGGTTCAGTAGCTTGGTCTTCTTCTGGTTAAATTAGTCAAGATATTTGTTAGTCATGTTTAATGTCCATTACTCATGTGAATCATTTAAATCTCATATTTTCATCTGCTGTTGCATGTTTTCCAGCTTTGCTATATATGTTTGCTTCACTGATATAAGCAATAATTTCAACGACGTGGTTTCCTGATTTGGCATGTTCACAGGGATGGTGAAGCTCCAAAGTTGACTGAGAATGGCTTCCAATTTCTTGTGAGTTCTCAGCTTTCAGCTTTCATCTAATCCAATAATTGACATCTTCCATATTTGGTTCTTATTATTTTCTATTATACCAGCTGATGGAAACAAATGCACAACTTTGGTACATAATGAGAGAATACATTTCCTCTGCAGAGGTATTGGTGGCATATTCTTTTTATATTTATTTTAGTTCGCCTTGGTGACTTTTATGTTGAATTCGTTGTTGATTATTCCTGTTATTGACTATAGGAACGTGGAGTGGACCCTACGGAGCTGATATCATTTCTCTTGGAACTTAGTTTTCATAAATTGGGAGCGGTAAAGTGAAGTTTCTTCTTTCTAAAGATCATGCTAGACAGTTAGAGCATGTAGATAGTAGTCAACATTTTGTCCTCGATGTCCTTGAAAAATTCTATATCCAGAGCACCTTGTCTTGTGGTTATACGGTACATGAATAGGAAAATGAAGTGCTTGAAAATGAATATATTAGAAGAGCATCTTGAAGAAGTTGCAACTGTTCCACTTCATCTAACATGGCAGGAAAATCAAGCTTACTTGCCTGCTTAAGAATGTTTGAAAAGAAGTTAGTCATTTTAGTTTTGAGTCTAATAAAATGAAATCTACCAGCTTCTTATTCAAAGTCTGCTGTCTGGTATGGTTGAAAATTCACAGCCATACTTTCTGTTTGCCTTGTTCATGTTTCAGGCTTATAGTTTGAACACTCTGACTGATGTCCAAAGAATTGCCATCAGGGATCTTGCAGAGTTGGGATTAGTCAAACTGCATCAGGTAGAAGTTTTATTTGTGCCCCCCCCCCCGCGCTCATATTGATGATACTGATGAGTCATGAATTTCAGGGTCGAAAGGATAGCTGGTTCATTCCTACCCAATTGGCTACAAATCTCTCAGCAAGCTTGTCGGATTCATCATCCAGCAAAGAGGTTGCATAATATATCTTTCCCTACTGCAACTATCTATGTTTTCCAAATCTTCTCTGTAACCTCCACCTACTTGTCCCCTAATCAATGATCAGGATGAAGATATGTATTGCATTTCACCAAATAGTTGATATTGGTATTGTTGTTGCAGGGCTTTGTGGTTGTGGAGACAAACTTTAGAATGTATGCATACTCTACTTCCAAATTGCACTGTGAAATTCTGCGCCTTTTCTCAAGGTACATGAGGGTCCATATAAGTGACATAATCTAGCTCCTCACTATTATTTTTTCCATTAAAGCTACAGCATGGTAGTTCTCTACCTCCTGTTTGGGAATTACTTGCTTTTGTCATGTTGCATGCAAAGGGAGCAACTGATCTCATAACTGCATTGGCTCTGTACTCTTTCTTAAAGCTTATTGACCTGATGCACCTGAGTATAGGCCAATTCAGTTGGTCTGGCATTCCCAGTAGACTGGTCAGTGGTTACTGTTGTGAATTCTATGCAGCTGCTTGTTTATTTGTGCTGTTGACCTTAACAAATTAGACGGCATAAGTTAAGTTTCTAGTGTAGCCCAGAGCTATATCTGGTAAAAGAATTTGACTTAACAAAGCCATCTATAGACATCTCTTGGAGCTTCTAAGTCCTTCAGAATTATGGTGCCGTAGCCCGTAGGCGGCTTGTAGATCTAGCTGTTTGAACCACCTGCATCTGAAAATAATTGTTGTCCCCTTTGCACTGTTGGCTGTAGTGCATTAGTCCATATGGCACTTTGCTGCCTTGCGCTATTGCCTTGCTCTATAGATGGCAAGGAGGAATTATTTTTTTAGCATCGTACGCAGATTTATTTGAGGTTCCAAGATCTGAAACAGAAAATTTGTTTCGAATGAGTCCAGCTGGCAGGTTTTGTACTCTTGTTCCAAAGGCTTGATTATAATGGCATGGTTAGTTATTTGTGCACTCATTTTGAAACGAAATTGTTGACCACATGCTTTTCTTTTCAGGGTGGAGTATCAACTTCCAAACCTCATTGTGGGAGCTATTACAAAAGAAAGTATTTATGGTGCTTTTGAGAATGGAATAACTGCTGAACAGGTAATGTCTAGAATCTAGATTATACTACTTCCGTGCTGTTTTACTTTTGGTCTTAAAATGCATGCAGTTGAGTATTCATATATAACTAAAAATGTAATGGTCATAGGTGTATTTCAGATTATATTTACCAAAATGACAAGTGACAGTGGAGGTATTATTGCTACAAAATACATTGCATACATACACGACCTTTTTTAGGACACTTTAATTTGAAGTTTGTGCCCACTAACAGACCCAAACTTAATTATGGTTATTTGTTGGGCACTCTGTTAATTTTGGTAACATTTTTTGTCCACCACCTTAGCTTCTGTTCTCTTTCTTGTCTTGTATAAAAGCAGCTACATTCAAAATCTAGCTTGCATCTTGTTTCAAGATTGATTGTCTTCTTTTTTTTCAGATAATTTCATTTCTCAAGCAAAATGCTCACCCTCGTGTTGCTGACAAGATACCTGCTGTCCCGGAGAATGTCACAGATCAGGTAAGAAGCGAGAGTTCCCACTCTTTTGACAGCCACCACTTACTCTGCAGAAACAGTACAGTGGAAAAATAATTCAATACTCATCTCTATGCAGATTAGGCTGTGGGAAAGTGATCGTAACAGGGTTGAGATGATTCCATCACATTTATATGAAGATTTTCCTAGCAAGGTAAACACAGTATTATCTGTACCCTACATCTTTGTCCAAGGGCGATCATCAGACATTTACTTGCTTGCTGTACTCAGCGATTTTTCTCGTAAACTGACAGATTACCTAACTCTGTTCCCTTATGTAGGAATGGTTTGAACAATGCTGTGATCACGCAAGGGATCATGGATACTTGCTCTGGGAGGACTCGAGGAGGATGAGGTTGATTGTGCGAGGGGAGTTCCACCCTGAAATGAGGGAGTTCCTCCGCAGGCAAAGATGAAAAGGGACCATGTGTTTGTTCTGGTATGCACCTTTATGATTGAAGGAAAGGGCCATTTTGGATAGAACAAGCAATTTGTGTGCATAAAGCTCCTCGACGCAATGACTTCCATTTATACTAGTCTGCCAGCATGGCTCTTGTCTCGTACACAGGCCACAACAGGCCACAACGTGTGCCCCCAAAAGTTTCTAATCGAAAGATGGAAAAGAAGATGCAATTGCGGCTGCAGATGGTTGCATACACTGTAGGCATATAAGCTTAGTTTAGATTACTGAAAGTTCCATTTGTAGTGATATGATTAACGCGACACTGTGAGTGGGTGACACCCAGGAGTGGTCTCCGTTTGTCTCTTGTCTCTGATGAGTATCCTCAGCTGGCGGCTGGTGCTGTAAAAACTGCTAGTTGGTGCTGTAAAACCTCAGATGATTCTGAACGATAAATATTCATTTTTTCGGTTTTCATTTCTCTCCTAGATGATATTGATTCACTGTATCGGATACGTGGAAATCCATTGTTTTATTTTTATCTTTTTTGAGAAAAAAAAGAACAGAGCAGCTCCGTAGTCCGTACGCGACCACGCTGCGGAAGCAGCAGCAGGGAGAGGGCAAATATTGGGCTGAAACTAGAAGTCGGCCCGGTAAAATCAGGCGCAGCCCGTGTGGCGTGTGGCGTGCGGAGCGAGTCGGCTTGGCTCGGCGGCCATTTCCCGTCCCCTCCCCTCCCAGACCCAGAGGAACCCCATTAAAAAAAAAGGGATGAATCTGATGGAAAAGGAGAGTTTTTTTAAAAAAAAGATAAAAAAATAAAATTCGAAAAAGGGAGCCGGATAGGAAAAATTCGGAAAATGGGTACCTCCCGCCCGTTAATCGGGGGAAGGCGTGGGGCCAGGGACCTCCCGCCCAACCAGCGGGCGGGAGGTTCCAAAAATATTTCGAGGCCCCTCCCGAGAGCAAGAAAAGTTTCTTATTCGCGAAGAGATTCCTGAGGCAGGCGTCCCGCCCGGCCAGGGGGCGGGAGGTCTCCCTTTATTATTTTTGTTATATTTTGTTGGTTGGAATTGTTATGTTTTGTTGGAATTTATGGTTTACAAACGATTTGAAATTTAGAATTTTGTCAAATAGAATATTTATTCGCCATACTCTTTTGTATACATATAAAATTTTAATTCAATTTTACGAAGAAGATTACTGTATTTAAAACTCGTATGAAGATGGTTAAACGATAACGTTTTGCAACGTTGAATCCAAATATTAAGATAGTACGATACGTCAACCAATTAAAAAAAAGTATCATACAAAAATAGTTTAAATATAAAAAGTCCACCGAATCAGTAGTATCTACCCCGCCTGTCCCGGACCTCGCGCTCTCTTCGTCCTCCCCCCCTAGTCCTAGCCCGTCGGCGTATGTGGTCCTCCAAATACGTAAATGCATCTGGAGCACGATGAGGACGAGGCGGAGGAGGTGCAGGCGTGAACGGGTCATCCTGGGACTGTGCACCTGGAGCGTCATACGTCTGGGAGTGACCAATGATGTCAGGCCCGGCGCCGCCGCCCACCAACTCCGACCAAGTGGCGGAGCCGCCCTCCCAGTCGTCCCAGTCTGGCACACCAAATGGACCACCGTGTGCAGAAACTCCCATCGACCATGCATGCTGAGTATAGCCCCGAGAGTACGGAGCAGCTGGTGTCGAACCCGACGGGAGAGACGTTCCTGGAGCATAGGCGCCAAATGTTTGAGGCTCCATTCTTGCAGGAGGAGGTCCCATTGCTGTCGAGTGCATGACTATAAAAACAAACGAAATTAGTCATGTAAATCAAAGGTGATCGAAATGGCAATTATAAAGGACTTACAGCTTGAAATAGCGGCAGTACCGCTGGACGCTGCGTGCGGTGCTGCAGAGGTCGACGGGCCAGCTGTGTACACGTGGGCGGACGCATGAGATGAACTGGAGGCCCCCACGTCATCTCTGCCGCGACACGTTAGTGCACGTAACGCTCGTGTCAAGTTGTCTTAAATTTTACGCAAGCTGTCTTTGTACTGTGCCTCCGGTACACGTACTCCACGTTCAAGCAACGTGATCTGAGATGTAGCTTCGACCTCCGCGAAGTTGATCAGATCGATCTGCATACGTAATGGGAAGCAGAGTAATATTGTTATCGATCTTTTATAAAAAAAGATTTAATAATTCAAGTTACGAAAGACATACCGCGCCACGCTGCACCTGATCACGGTATGAGGGATACGTGTCCGAGATGGTCGGCTGGTGCTGATGCTCCGCGTCATCAATACGTGAAAGAGTGACGTATGGACGCGTGCGAGGGAGGTACCAGCGGAGGTATGCGCCGTATGACGCCTCCGTGTGTGGCTGCGGCTCGTCCCACACATCGTCACGTGCGTCAAGCCACCCTTCTACGTACTCCTGCAGCTTGACGATCCAGTTGACCTCGTTGGCATGATATCCCCTGTGCGAATATCTATTGCAAACATTTGAAAGACAACATTACTTTATGATAACAATTATATAATTAATACAAAACGAGTTATCACAAACTTACTCGTGTACGTTGCGCGGTACGGTCTGGAACGCTCGAGGTAGGAGAGGGAAGTGCTGTGGTCGCCCGAACTGCCTCATCACTCGCTCGACGCAATACGGCTCGACGATAATATCGAACACTAGGTTCGCCTTTGTGAGCCAGTACGCCTCGTCACGCATGCAGAGGGAGGACAACCCGTGCGGCGCACGTGTGTGGATAGCCGCAGTGGTGTACGGGGTCCAGATGACATCCTGTGGCCGCATCCGATCAAATTCGGACACGAACTGCGGGTACGCTTTTCGGACCTGCCGATGTGCCCAGCTCATCTGCAAAATTACACGACTGCATCGGTACTTTGCATATACAGTAACGTATAACAGTAAATTAAAGAGCTTACTCGTCGATCGGTCCAAAGCGAACCCATCGTGGGGCTATCCTCGTGCCTGGCGGATAAGACTCCTCGCTGATTAGGGGGCGTGCTATGGCGAATCACTCGTACGACCATAGCTGCAGCAGAAGTGGGCAGCCTGTGATGACGGCGGTCCTCTCCGTCTTGAAACAGGCTTGGCAAAGACCTCGGTACGTGGCAGCAAGCACTGTCGATCCCCAGCTCCACGCAGGTACCTGGCCCGGCTCCGCATCCGCAATCGCACGCGCGTATTGGATGAGAATCTTATCCACATAATTCCCGCTATAGTTGCAGAAAAGAGTCCAGCCGGACAACCACAACAGATATGCCTTCAGGCAGCGCGACACCTCGTACTGCCCAGCCAGAGGGTGGAGATCCTGAGCCTGAAATATATTTGTTCAATGCTTAGAGGTAGTCACATATGATTCAATTAAATTAATTAAAAAATATTTGTACTTACCCTAAATTGTATCACCCAACTCTTGGCGGGGCCGGGCGCGTCCGGTACGTTCACAAAAAGTGGCGGGTTCACTGGAGCAAACCGCTCTTGAAGCTCCGCCCTCCAGAAAGGTGGCACGGCAACCGGACCAACAGCTTCACCCGCAATGGGAAGCCCGAGCAGGTACGACACGTCCTGCAACGTGGGGGCCATCTCCCCGCACGGCAAGTGGAACGTGTGCGTCTCCGGACGCCACCTGTCCGCCAACGCCGCAAGTAGAGAGCGGTCCAGCTGCATCCGCTTCTTGGCGCCACCGTCTTGGCCGTCGCCGGCCTGAAGCATACGTGCGAGTGGCAGAAAACCAGCCTCACGTAAGATGTATATTTTGCATTGTGGTTACAATTGTCGTACAAGCTATATATTAGTTTCGTAAAAAAAATACAAAGTATCACCTGTCAAGCCAGCGGTCGTCCAGGTGCAACAACTCCTTTGCTACACGAGGGCGCAACTCGTGAAGCTCCTGCCCCTCCACCGCTGCCAGGTACGACCTGTGCTGTTCGTCGATTTTCGCATCAAGGAGGTCTGGTGTCTGCGCCATATCTACATGAAAAATATAAGTACCGTAACACATACTCGTACAAACAATTAAAAATACTAAAAACTATTCGAAATATAACTACCCTAACAAATATATCTAAAAACTATTGAATTACTAAAAACTATTGAATTACTAAAAACTATTCAAAATATAACTACCCTAAGAAATATTTCTAAAAACTATTGAAAATACTAAAAACTATTCAAAATATAACTACCCTAAGAAATATATCTAAAAACTATTGAATTACTAAAACTATTCAAAATATAACTACCCTAAGAAATATTCCTAAAAACTATTGAAAATACTAAAAACTATTCAAAACATAACTACCCTAAGAAATGTATATAAAAACTATTAAAATTACTAAAAACAATTCAAAATATAACTACCCTAAGAACTATATATAAAAACTATTGAAAATACTAAAAACTATTTATAATAGAACTATCCTAACAAATATTTCTAAAAGCTATTGAAAATACTGAAAACTATTCAAAATATAACTACCCTAAGAAATATATCTAAAAACTACTGAAACTATAAAAACTATTCAAAATATAACTAACCTAAGAAATATATCTACAAACTATTTAAAATACTAAAAACTATTTAAAATAGAACTACCCTAACAAATATTTGTAAAAGCTATTGAAAATACTGAAAACTATTCTACGTATAACTATCCTAACAAATATTCGTAAAAATAATTGATAATCATACAACTATAACGAGAATATACCTCCAAACCGACGTGTGGACAGGGTTTCGCCGTCTCCTCTCCTCTCCTCTCTTCCTCTCCTCCCTTTCCTTCTTTTGAGTTTTGCTGAATATTGTGAAAATTAGGGGTGGATGGGGGGCTTAAATAGTGGGGGACGTCCCGCCCGTTGGGAGGGCCGGATGTCCCTCGGGGGAACCTCCCGCCCGTTGGAAGGGCGGGATGCCCCTCGAGGGAACCTCCTGCTCGTTGGGAGGGCGGGATGCTTATCGGGAATCCTCCCGCCTGTTGGACGGGCGGGATGCCGTACCAGGGGTCTCTTCGCAAATAAGAAAAATTTTCTTTCGCGAAGAGACCCCTCCCTGGGGTCTGTTCGCTTTTTTTCGACACTCCGCCCGCTGGATGAGTGGGATGTCGCCTCCCGCACGTTGATCGGCCGGGAGGCGCCCATTTTTCGAATTGTTCCAAACCGGCACCATTTTTTCGAATTTAAATTTTTTTAACCCTTTTTCTAAAAGAAATTCGAAAAGGAGATGAGGAACCTGGTGGATGAGCCCATGATGATCATATGGGCTTTTATCACGATGAAAACCTCATCACAACTGATCTTACAAAAAGACTGGGACTAGTAGCAAACAAGGCAGTGAGGAATCAGATGGAAAAACCAATGAGGAATCTGATGGAAGAGGAGATGATGATCAGACGGGCACAGACGATGATGATAGGATGGGAGATGCGTTTTAGGAGAGTCCACGAGAGGACAATCAAAGAAAGAGGCAAATACCTGCAGACGGGCACAAACTTTGTGCAGAGTCTGGTGTTACCGGATCAAACAAACATGTATCATGTATGTAGTCAGCAAGTTAATTCCTTTGCACTATAGTACCAATACCTAGAGCCACGTTCGCTTTAATTCAACAATTTGCTAGACCAAAAGCTCTCGACGAGATGAGGGGAGTAGGCATCAGAGTCATGGAAGACGAGCAACACGGCAGGCCCTCGTGGAGCCGGCTTCTGCTTCGTAAGCAGGATAAACATGTCGTCATCTGCCACATCTTCCCCCAGCAAATCATTATAAAATCAAATCAAACCCAAGGATGAATTCACGGCAACACTGTACTAGAAAACACGCAAGTTGAATCCCCCCCCCCCCCCAAAAAAAAAAAGCGCAAGTGGGGGGATAGAATTGAAGAGAGGAAACAGAGGCGCAGGTTGGTGATTAGATTACTGCAACTGCAAACTTGGTTGGATGAAACATTCGAGATCTCCGAAGAAGAAAAACATAAAGAAAGCAGGGTGCCGAAATGGAATGAGCTGCCGGCGGCGGCGACAGAGGTGGTGCGGCGGCCTGCGCGGTATTTATGGGGATGAGGATTGCTAGGGTTAAGTGCCCCCGGCCTCGATTGTGCAGGTGGGACACCTGGATCTCCGCCAGCCGTTCGATCACGCGACATTCTCGCCAGACAAATCAGAGATTTCCCTCTCATCAAATACGCCAGACAAACGCACCGCTTGTGGAGTAAGACCAGACAATTTTAGCAAATATTATACACAAGTCTGCATCAATTATCAGGTATGCGGATGGTTATGAGGAAAGCAATACAATCTCCTAACACCACCCGGAGAAAATGTTTGGCAGCATATTTTACAAGGGAGACCGCAATGGATGTAGAGATCTCATTCTATCCATATTTACAATGCCCCAAGGACTGGATTGCATTCATCCCAAACAATGACCAGGGCAACAGCTTAACGGTGGGGAACTGGAATCAGCAACAGCGCTGTCACGCTTTGCTCAAGTGTGCACACATCATGCTTGCCGAACAGAAGCGCTCCTATGGGGTTCTACCGCCTAAGATCGCCCCCTCCAACTTCCCGCATCACATGACAAGAATATTCTGACAAAGCAGTGAATAGCATCGCAGCACCGAAGGTCAATCGACTGCTGCAGTGCACAAGTAGACGCGGGTTCAGGTTGCTAAGCGCAAGGAAGCTTGTTCTTGAGAAAATGACCACGAATGCTTCTGCTGCTGAGTGACGACAGCTACTTCTGCTGAGTGACAGTGTCGCTGCAGAACTTCTTGAAATTTTGGCACTCATCGGTCAGGAAGTCACTGCGAAATTCAACAGGATCTTAAAACAAGATTATCCAAAGACGACATGGATGGATTACAGATAGACCATGGTCTTACTAGATCCGTTCAACCATTTCTGCCTGATCCCATCTAGGACTCCAGGGATAATCATTTATTGGGGGTGAAGTAATAGGTATCCCATCGGCATTACAGTGCTGCGGAGGAATCATGAAGGCAGACGTCATTCCACAGCTTCAAAATCTTCATTATTTGCTTAGTAGCATCTAAGTGGTAAAAGATATATAGGTGGCTCCGTGGCTCTTATCACAAGATAAAACTATTCCAACACCCAAGCAAATTAAGTGACAGAAAAAGGGTTTTAACTTCCAAGGCCTGTCTAGTATGTGAAGAGAATTTTTCATGATATGTCAGAACTACATGTGTTCATTTTCAGAAAAACAACCAAACATAACCACAAGGTGGTGACATGGAATAAATAAAGCATGAAACAGATAATGACTACAGTTACAAACAAAAAGTAAAATGTTAAAAATCATATCTAGAAGTTCTGAAATTTTCTGAGAAAAAAATCAGGCAAGTAGAAGAAAGGGCGAAATACATGCATATAAATGTTTAAGACCAAACTCAACTTCTTTTTATGAGATACAACATTCATAAATCACTAAGAAAGAGTGAAGAAAAAGACCAAAAGTGTATGTGCTCTATTTTTATCTTTCGTTTAACAGTTTACTGATTTCATATTACAAAGTTGAGTATGGTTTTGATATTTTTAGAAGATGGTTTTCCTAAAATAACATAAAAGGTGCCAGCTTCACTATGCGATTGTATCGAAATTCAAGTCTACTACTCAATCCTATATGCAGAAAGCAATACAACTTACAAAAAATGAGACCTCTGATCAACCAAGTAATTACAAATAAGCATAACTGTTCAGGAGTCAAATAGTGACCTGAGAACTCTGCAATGTGAGGACAGGTTGTTGCTTTGGGAACTGAAGGGGGATGGCAAAGTGTACCTGCAGCATCACAATGCATTCCTTGTCACTTGTTAATGAATTAGTTCACAATTATAGGATAAGATGAAACAATAAAAAGGATGATGCAAATTGTCAACAAAAAAATCTGTTTAAGTAAAGAAAGCAAATTTATTCAAGATGTGGCATTAAACAGTTCACAATATGCAAAGTCAAGAGGAAATGAAGGAAAACACACTCCACAAATATACAGCTGCTAATGGTTCCAGCATAAAAATTGTGAAAATGCATCAGCACCAACATTCTGAATGTTGGTGACCCCGTGACCGAATACCACAAACCACATACAGCATTGTGGTGTTATTCCACGAGAATTAACATTGTTTCTAGAAGCGTGTCCCGTTTTCTTCTCAGATGCCAGGTTTTGTTTTCTTTTACTAATTCTGCATTAATCTGGTCGGTTTAATGTGCTTAAAAATCCACATATTTAAAACAATTTGCAGTCACTATGTGCGAAGCGGAAGGAGAACACAATTTCTTTTTTTCTGACTATCACCATGGAATAGAAAAGAACAAGAGAGTATTAGGTTCATGCATTCTGTGACATACCAGAAATGTGAAAACTCCTGAAATGGAAAGCACTGTAGCCCTCCTGCAAAAGATCTGATGCACAGATGTATCGTTAGGAAACTTGGCTAAATGCACAATTATGTAAGGAAAAACCAATTATGTATAAATACCGGATCAGCCTCTATTGGTCTCCCAAAGGTAGGAGCCAGTGCCTCGATAAAACGTCTTCTGGCACCAATTGAAGCTGATGCCTCAACAACCTTCAGTACAATTATCAAAGTTAATGTCGAAAAGAACCATTAAAAAACGCATAGAAAATCCCCTACTTCATGTGCTTTCATGACATTGCATAGCCATCAGCTAGGCAACAATTAGGTGCCAAGCCAACCAGTGGTGGTAACCATGAGAGAGAGAGAGAGTGGGCACGGGGAGAAGCTTTAGGAATTATTGCCAGGCCAGTCACTGTCCTAGTAAATGAGCTCACAAAGCAGAGGAAGGAGCCTTCCTCTCTGGCTCCCTCCCTCGGAATTGCAGCAATCATGCACGGCTTAACTAAATTAATAAATGCTTGAACATGATTTGGTAAATGAAAAGCCCATAGGTTTTATACAACCAAGCACTTGAAGCATTACAAAGGGTTGAAATGCAACTAGACAGCACAAAAAGCACATGCAGACGCAGTCAGGTTTACAGCTGCCATCCAAATAATGGTATAAGACCTACTGTTTTTTCCGCTTCATTTTTTCTTCTGTTGCAGTTTCCCCTCACTTTCCGAAAGACCATAGTCAGAACGAAGCTTGAACACTCGGATTTTAACACAAACACTGATTTTAACGCAACCAAAACAGACCAATGTTTTACAGTCGTCTAATCGAACCTATTCGCCACGGCACCGATAAGGTGATTGGTTGAGATTAGTCGTCGATTAGGCCGATTAGTCGAGCCTAGTCGTCTGTATAGTCATCCTGTACATCCACAACCGATATGATATGTATACTATACAGTACATAGTATATAGAAAACATCAACACCACAAATTTTGGCAGGAGCTCCTGGGCAGCGGGTATCTCCTGGCAGTGGGGAGGCATAGAGCTCCTGGGCAGTGGGTACCTCCTGGCAGCGGGTAGGCATGGAGCTCCTTGGCGTTTCCTTGGCGGCGGCAGCGTGCTCCTGGGAGGCTAGATGCACCAGCGGACGCGCCTTTGGGGGGGGCGGCGGAGCGTATTTTGGAGAGTGGGCGGCGGCGCGTCCGCGTATGTGTTCTGGCGGGCGTTTTGGGGTGAGGTGGCTTGGCAGCACCTGCAGCTGTGAGATAGATACCCAAAACCTAATGGCCCTAATTGCCAGCCCAGTAGCCCACCACCCACTGGCCGAGGCCCATCATCTCAAATCTGATAGTTTTCAAGCCTAATCGGACGACTAATCATGGTTAGTAGACGACTAACTGGATGACTAGGTTTCTAGTCGCTGGCCCTTATCGGTGGGGCAAGGGAGCGATAAGCCCGACTGATAGCGATTAGTCGGACGACTAGAAAACATTAACAGACAACCTGTAGACATGTAATCCCCATTCCCCATGCCATAACTCATATGCATGGAATCGACATGAAAATGGCATGGAAAATGCAAAACAACAACTGCATGGCTTACCAGCAGGTTAAGACTTTCTTCTAAGGCAGGAAGATACTCCGCCAAACACCTGCATATGATAGACCAAGGAGAGTTCAGTAATCTTTTGCTTCTTTTCGAGAAATATTGTAACAAATGGGGACGCAAAGACATAACACGTGCGTTATGCGTCGAAACATGGTATGCAAAAAGATAGCACAAAAGGCAAGATAATCTTCATCTAGCAGCATGGAAAATTGACTTACATCCCATTTGACCATGGAGGGAGTTTCACATCCTCAACTGAGAAAAGTGATTTCAAATCTGATGTTGAGGTTAGTTTGAGTCGTGGAGCAGAAGGAACAGAGGAGTAACTTGAACTTCTACTGATTGGAAAAATGACCTGCACAAGAAACAGGCAATGTGGTTTTCAAGTTCACAAAGAGCTCATATTCCATCGGGTTGTCCAAACTATAGAAAGACAAAATGAAAAGAGATGGCTAGCACTATTCATTATCAATGCTACCGCTATCATCAAATGTCCATGCCTGCATCCATGGAACCAGTGGCTTTAGAGGTTAACCTGTAGATGGATCTTTTGAGGTAATCTCCAAGGACATCCTGGCACCAGTTTGTTAAAGTCAAAGTCGACGTCCAGAAGTGGTACAGCAAATTTCACCTCATCTGGCTACAAAATACAACAAATACCAGGTGAGAGTAGATACCAATTTTCATGAAAAAGAAACGGGTGTGGAAACTGGTAAACTTGCCCTATCAGCAGAAGGTACCATGCAAACTTCAATCCCCTGTTCAATGAGAGAATTGCGAGAAGTCATTAATCATCCAACTTATTCAATAAAAAAAATTGTACTGATTGGAAGAGCAATTGGTAATAAGTCAGTCAAGCCGCTTAACCTTCGGCGCATATTTAAGACCCTTTCTGTTTCTCACCCACTACTGCAACCATACCATATAAAGGCTGGTTTAAGAATAGCATCTAGACCTTACATTTAGATATATGGCGCATTAATCTAATATCTCAATGTCACTTAATGTGAACGTGTGCAAATGTGTTACCTCCTTAGAGAGAACTGTGCTTAATTCAAACGTCACCCTTGCATCATCCACCTTGGCAACCTGCTTCTTGTGGTATTCAATGTATAATTCCCTGCACCGAACAAAATTTGAATGAAATGATATTGAAGAAAGTTTGGCACCAAAAGTACCAGGAGTATCCCGAAATGCTTCCACCACCAACAAGAGCATCTCATGATATGAATTTCTTCCTGGCCACATGTCTACCTGACTAACTATGGTTCAAAAATAAAAATTGGACAAAGCATACATTCATTCAATCCCAACGCTGACAGAAAGCAAAGACACCAACATCTATCCCTAACCCCTCTTCGTAAACATCCGTCCCATGCTTGCAATCCTCCGTTAGTACTTAATGCTTCTAACCCCAGCCAGAAATTATGCGATGATAATGATACCATAAGCATAGACAGCTCGAGAAGCAAGAAAAACCTCACCGGAGCTCGTGTACGAGAGCAACGAGTCCCCTGGGATCGCGGTAATCCCAACGTGCCAAGCAGCTCGCGTCATTTCCAGCCTCGGCATAATCCACTAGCGGCTGGAACCCCTCGTCGTCCGGCCCGAACACCACGTCGGGCGCCACCTTGGGAGACAGCGCATTGTACACGAAATCCCCTGCGGTAGCAGAAATTAGAGGCGCGGGATCCAAGCCCGAACCCTAGAAGCATCAGTGGCTTAGAGCGAGGGAGCCTTACAGTGGACGTAGTCGAGGCAGAAGGGGATGGAGAGCGTGAATCGATCGGAGTGGCGGCCGTTGCGGCAGCCGGACCAGATCTGTCCCACCTGCAAGCGAGCGAAGTGAGACCGGGAGCGGCGAGGCGAGACGATGAAGAGCGGGGGGCAAAGCGGATACCCTGATGGGAAGCTTGGAGTGCGAGAGTAGGTAGCTGAGCTGCGCGGCGATGAGGGGCGCGAGCGGGGGCGCCGAGGTGGAGACCGGCGCTGCGGCGTCGGCGGACGGAGACATCGCCGCCGGCGGATGTGGCTGGACTCGACACAAGGAAAAACAACTTTATTTTCCTTGCTTGGTCTGTCTTGGGTTTTGGAAAAGGAAAATGGTCAAACAGCTTGCAGGGCTGTATTTTGGGCCCGGATGATATTCCAAGGATTGCTAATTTAAACCCAACACTATGCCACTAGATACTCCATTTCTTTCAAAGAAAACGTGCCACTTCATTAGGGCTCTAGAAAGATAGCAAGAGAATCCTCTAGCACAGTGGCGGATCCAGGATAATTGCGAGGGGGACTTTCTTCCACCTCTAGACAATTTTAGCCTCTCCTCGCACCGCATCCATAGCAAAAAGTTACAGAGGGGCTCCATGGGTCCGGCAGCGGTAGGGGAAGGGGGTCTGGAGCCCCTCCGGACCTACCGCTGGATCCAACCCTGCTCTAGCATGATTCCTCGAGGATGTTATGAGCTGTGAATTGTATAGTTACGTCAGAAGCACTATATGAGTAGCATGCAAAGGATCCGCTATAGAATAATTTCATGCTACTTATAGTTCTTGTGTAGTTGCATCTATGCTTCAGTGTTACATACATCGTCCAAATTCTATTCTATCATATCCGGGGCTGCGGGGCTGTATACATAACGTAGTTTAAACATGATTAAAAAATAAAGTCTGTTTTATCTCTTATTTATATCGTTTTCTACTCGTTTGAGTAGAAGATAAAGCTAGTCGGTACAGGAGGAAACTATCCAGGTACGATTCCTTAGCTGGTATTAATTAGATCCATGTAACCCTGACCTCCCGGATATATAAGGGGGGGCAGGGACCCTCTGAAAAATATCTCATTCTACACCCAAGGCAATTCAAACCGCCACACAGGACGTAGGGTATTACGCGCCTCACGGCCTGAACCTGTCTAAGTTTTGTGTTCCTTGCACCTTCAAGTTCCTGATCTCGGCGTCTCCTCACCTAAACTTACCACATTGGGCATATCCCTCTGTGGGCAGCCGGTAAAACACCGACAGCTGGCGCGCCAGGTTTAGGATCGAGATGGCGGACTAGAGGGGGGTGAATAGTCCTTTCTAAAACTAATTGCGCCGGCTAACCGAAACATATGCGGAATTGAAACTATTCGCTTAGCCAAGACTTCACCCCTCTAACTATGACTCTAAGGCACTTCCAAAAAGATCCTACACAAAGCAAATGGAGTGCCAAGCTAGTAAGAGATCTCCTAACAATTCTAATGCCAAGCCACACAAGTCTAAGCACTAGTACTTCACAAACAAAGGGAGCTCCTACACAATTCTAATGGGCAATAGCACAAAGGCAAACCTAAGCTCACTAGATGCTCAAGGACAAGGATACACAATACAAACTCAAGAGCTCAACTTGCTTAGCTACACAATCTAAGCAAGAGCAACTAATTAAACTATACAAGTTAACTAGTTACACTATGATCTCTACTTCTAGCTACACAAGCAACAAGATGATTAGCAAGCTACACAAACTAACTAAACACTAGAGAGCAACTACACAAGCACAAGATATATATGAATGTAAATACAAGGCTTGTGATTTGGAGAATGCAAACCACCGAGAAGAGTAGACAAGATTGACATGGTGATTTTTATCCCGAGGTTCACTTGGTTGCCACCAAGCTAATCCCCGTTGAGACAAGATCCAAGGTTGTTGCCGATCCTCTTACTAGTGGTGACTCTCAAGTCACACTCTCCCACGTGGAGTGCTCACACCGAGCTCTAGCACATGATCCGGACGAACCACATGTTGCTCTTCACGTCTCGCTCAACTAGAGTTGCTCTTCGCGGCTCGCGCGGGGTGAGCACAATACCCCTCACAATCTCTTCTCCGGAGCACCATACAATCTTCTTGCGGGCTTCAACGGAGCCTCTTCCCACCAAGCCGTCTAGGAGGTGGCAACCTCCAAGAGTAACAAGCACACCGGCTTGCAACACGATCACCTAGTGCCACTCGATGCAATCTCTCAAAGCAATCGCACTAGAATCGCTCTTTCACTCAATCGGATGATCACTATCAAGTTAGAGTGAGTAGAGGGCTCTCAAGCACTCTCACACATGGACACAAAGTCCCCAAGGTGCTCAGCACCCTCAAATGCCCGGCCACACCCTCTATTTATAGAGGGAGGCCCCAAACTAGCCGTTACACTCAAATCCCGTGAAAACAGAGATTTCACGGACTGTCCGCCTCAC
This sequence comes from Panicum hallii, assembly GCF_002211085.1. NCBI lineage: Eukaryota > Viridiplantae > Streptophyta > Magnoliopsida > Poales > Poaceae > Panicum > Panicum hallii. The sequence goes on along the minus strand of NC_038045.1, from coordinate 894,954 downwards.
AGAAACCGGACCGTCCGCTATTCAAAACCAACGGCTAGAACTGCAATTATTATATGTCAGAGTCGACCGTTAGAGCCCCGGGCGGACTGTCCGCGGTTCAAAACTTCGAACCAACCGATTTGCAAACGTCTCTGACTAAATCTGGAAGTGATCGGCGGACTGTCCGCTCCCCATGGGCGGACTGTCCGCAGTTCAAAAAGTGAGCACACACAGAAACCATAGTGCTTCTGTCCCAAAATTTTCAGTAGGAGGCGGACGGTCCGCCACCAAGGACCGGACGGTCCGCAGTTCATTTTGGACCACCAACAGAGCCAAAAATGGCTCTGTTAGAGCTCATCCGGGATAACGGCGGACCGTCCGCCCCCCATGGGCGGACCGTCCGCAGGTCTATTTCTAGCAGAAATGTATCTCGGTAAAACAGCCATAACTCTTAGCTCCGATATCCAAATTAGGTGATCTTGGACTCTACGGAAAGCTAATTCAGAGGGCTACACAACCCAACTGAATACATGGTCCAAAACACAATGGATCAAAATAGTATTCCACTCCAAGAGACAACCTAATTTCCGGAGAAAACCGAAAAACCTTTCTTGCTTCACAAAGTTGATCAACATCAACTCCAACTCTTTCTCCTTTGCAAATGTGCCAACACCACCACGTGAACAACACCATGTGCATGTGTGTTAGCATTTCACAATCATTTTCAAAGGATTTTCACTTGATCTCACCACGCCACTCGATCCTAGCAACATCGCAATGTTAGATCGCTCAAGTGGCACTAGATGACCGATATGCAAACAAGTTTGCCCCTCTTGATAGTATGGCCATCTATCCTACATCCGGTCATGCACTTCTCTACACAACCTTTGACCGGTGAAATGAAATGCCCTACAAGTCATACCTTTGCCTTGCGCATTTCATTTCATTTTCCCAAATGTTGATGCCACACAAGCACCAAATTCCATCAAGCCTTTTGATCATCTTCATAAGTCAACACTTGGCTTGATCTTCCTTGAATGATATGATCCACTCCATATCATCACATGATCTCTTTGGTCCATCGATCTTGACCTTACTCGCTCTTCACCGTTGCCTCGGTCTATCGGCGCCAAATCTTGCCCAAGTTTCACCGCCTCGCGGTCCCTCGCTTCAAAACCTTGACTTGCCCTTCTCCATTGCAACCAGTCCATCAAGCCAAGCCTTATCTTGATCTTCTCCATTTTGGTCACATAACTCCATGTTATGTCTCATATGCAATGAGCTCCTCGATCACACTATATGAGCATAGCATCAACCCTTAGCCATTTCTCCTTCATGGCACATGTTGCTCATACTAGTGTCTTTGTGTGGACTAATCTCCTGTATATCTCAACATAAACACTTATTAGTCCACCTAAGTTGTCACTCAATTACCAAAACCAAACAAGGGCCTTTCACCAGGTAGGGCAACGCATCGAAGATCCACCGGCGAACTCGATGGCATCTTTCCAGTTCACCAGGTCAGTACCTTCTCAGGGTACAACGTTTGTTTTTGGCTCGTGGGTCCGCATCGCAGATGGTGCGGGCAGCTTTCGTCGATTCCTCGTCGACATGAAGCCAAAAACTCCCGCGGCGGAACCTCGCAGCGACCTTGACAAGTTCGTTGATGATCTCGACGACTTGTTAATCCATGCATCCGCTGCAAGGATCGAGGTGGAGTCTGCTTCCGGCGCGACTTCATCCGGCGCTGCATCAACTTTCCTTGTGTTGGACTCGTTCCAATATAAGGATTCGCGTAGCCGATCACGACTCGGTCTACGCAATTTGGCCACTGATATCTAAGAGGCCGACATCTCCGAGTCCCTCTCCGCATTAGAGAAGAATTTGGACTCTCTGCTCCAACTTGAAGGGCCCGAAGCCACCGCATGTCGGGGGGCTTCGGGTTGTTTTGGTACCAGCGATCTGATGATCATCTCCACCTCGGAGGGGCGTTTCGTGCATTGGAAAGGCATGAAACCTTCTGATCTACTCGAGGCTGAGGATCGACTTGTGGCCCACCTCGAGCTTTTGCCTTTTCAGGAGGGCAGGCCGTTAGCCACTGTGGTGGAGGAGTCGACTGAACTAGTCGACGAGAGCTCTGAGGAGCTCATCTCACGCCAGGTGCTGATGGCAGAAGAAGACGAGGACGATGGTGACTTGCCCATCGATGAATTTGATGCGGTCTCCGAAGACGAAGCCACAGCCAACGCCGGCGATGAAAATGACGCCGATCGTGAGGCACGAAGAACCCGGAACAGGGCTCGCGCAGCTTGTCGAAGGAGTCAATGAGCGCATGCGGCCCATGCATCGCGAGCTTGACGCCGAATTCGCTGCCGTAAGCGAGCGGGGCTTCAGGACTCCGGTGGCCAACATCGCCAGGGTCATGGCCATACTCGAATGCAGTAACGATCCGAACGTGCGTCAAGCACTTCGTTATGCGCAGAGGGCCTGGATTCAGCTTGATCAACAAAACCCTGCGTCTACCCTCGGAGAGGAGCGCGTGGGCGAAAGCCGAAGCCAGGCTCACAGCCGAACGGCAGGCAGCCGTCCTCGACCTCAGCGTAGCAACAATAACAATGCTCGCGGAAGTTAGGCTCCTGGCGGGAGGCAGCAGCCACCTTCAGGAGGTAACCCGCGACAGGCCAATCATCAGCCTTCTCCAGAAGACCTGCCAGCACATTAATGAAGGCCGCGGTGCGCGGTCCGTAATCGTTTCCAGGCCAAAGTACGCGAAGAAGTCGAGACAGAAGGTACTGACTGCAGCGACTGTTTCCTAGCTTTCTCCGCATGGTTCAGCAGCTACAAGTACCCTGAGGGCTTCAAACCGATTGGCATCACCAAGTATGATGGTAAGCAAGCTCCTCAGCAATGGTTACATTGCTACTCCACTGCTATTGAAGTCGCAGGGGGCTTCATCATCATCAAGGTCGTCTACTTCCCGATGGCTTTGGACCCTGCGCCGCTCACGTGGTTGGAGAGCCTCAGCAACAACTCGATCAACTCCTGGGAGCGGCTCAAGAAGATCTTCATTGACAACTTCTAGGGGGCGATCACTCGTGCAGGTACTCGTCACGATCTTGCTCAATGTAAGCAAGAAAGTAACAAGCTTTTACGGTCCTATACACGTCGCTTCTTCGATGTCCGCGCCACCACTACGAATATTTCGGAGGAAGACATCATCGACTGTTTCTACAACGGCATCACCGATCCAGGCATCTACAGAGACTTCGGGCGGAACAGGGCGAAGACTGTTGCGGGGTTGCGTGACATGATGTAAGACTGGTCCGAGCTAGAGGAGAAGATGCGAGAGCGGTTCCCGAGGCGCCAAGATGGCAATTTGAGGCGTCCTCATGACAACCGCAACGACAAGAGCTGGACCGAAAGCGCAAGCCAGATGATCTCATCGTGGCTGTGGATCATCTCTCGCGAGGCAAGAAGTCGACGACGCAGGAGGAGTTCGAGAAGCTCCTACAAAAGAAATGCCCATAGCATCCAGGTGCCAATCATGCGGCAATTGATTGTTACCACCTCCGGAGGACTTTCAGCAGTTCCGGCGGTGGAGAAAAAGAACAAGAAGCCCATGGACAAGGAACCCGAAGACGACGACCAAGGGGACCAAGGGCGCAACCTGAAGTTCCAGGATGCTTCGAAGACCATCAACGTCATCTTCGAGGGGGGGGGATGGAGACTTCGGTACTAGGCGGGAACAAAAACTGCTTCTCCGGGAGATCATGTCCGTCGAGCCGGCGGCACCACGACCACTCCGCTGGTCAGAGGTGCCCATCTCGTTCTCCCGCGACGATCAGTGGACAAGCTTTTCAGAGCCCGGTAAGTTCCCCTTGGTTCTGAACCCGGTGGTGGCAGAAATCAGGCTCACCAAGGTGCTCATCGACGGTGGGAGTGGTCTCAACCTCATCTTCGCCAGCACTTTGAGGAAAATGGATCTGAACTTCACGGATATGCTGGTTCCAAGCAAGTCTCCTTTCTACAGCATTGTCCCAGGTAATACGGCGCACCCGCTTGGTACGGTGGTTCTTCCAGTCACTTTCGGCACGAGGGAGAATTACCACACCGAGTTCATTAAATTCGAAATCGCTAACTTCGAATCTTCTTATCATGCTATACTGGATCGTCCGGCACTCGCCAAATTTATGGTAATACCGCATTATGTTTATCTACTTCTTAAGATGCCAGGACAAAGTGGGGTACTCACTCTCCGAGACGACTTGAAAAAGTCATATGATTGCAACCAGGAGGCGATCCAATATGCTTCGACTACGCGTGTACTAGATGCTTCAGGAGAAGTACTCGCGGCCGCGCAGCAGCTCTCCCAAGCCAGGCTGGAGATCCCTTCAAGAAAGGCCAGCAAGTCGAGCATCCAGTCGATTGGTGATGTGGCCCTCAAGTCGATCCAGCTCCAGGAGGGTGACTCATCTAAGACCGCCGTCATCGGTGCGGGCTTAGATGAAAAATAGGAACTCACGCTCGTCAGTTTCCTTCGGGCTAACCGAGACATATTCGCGTGGTAACCAGCAGATATGCCAGGGGTGCCCAGGGAGCTGATCGAGCATAGTCTAAATGTACACCCAAAGGCTGTGCCCAAAAAGCAACGTCTTCGAAGATTTGCTCACGACAAGCGTGAGGCCATTAAACGGGAAATAGCTAAACTCCTCGCGGCTGGTTTCATTAAAGAAGTGATTCATTCAGAGTGGGTAGCTAATCCCGTCCTTGTAAGGAAAAAAATAATGAATGGAGAATGTGTGTTGACTACACCGATCTCAACAAGTATTGCCCAAAAGATCACTTCGGGCTACCGCGCATTGATCAAGTCGTCGACTCGATGGCGGGTTGTGTACTCCTTTATTTCCTTGATTGTTATTCAGGATATCACCAGATTGCGCTTAAGAAGGAGGATCAAATCAAGACTGCGTTCATCACCCCGTTCGGGACTTACGCCTACAAAACTATATCTTTTGGTTTGAAAAATGCAGGAGCAACCTATCAGCGCGCTATTCAGATGTGCTTTGCCGATCAGCTGCATCGAAACGTTGAAGCCTACGTGGATGACGTGGTCATCAAGACCAGGAATCCCGATGGCCTGATTGCAGACTTGGAAGAGACGTTCAGCAGCCTACGCAGGTTTCGATGGAAGCTCAACCCAACTAAATGCGTTTTCGGAGTACCATCAGGAAAATTGCTCAGATTCATCGTCAGCAACCGGGGAATTGAAGCCAACCCTGTGAAGATTTCGGCCATCACTGATATGGGGGCTCCGACCACAATCAAAGATATCCAGAAGCTAATAGGCTGTATGGCAGCCCTGAACAGGTTTATCTCCTGGCTCGGGGAGAGAGGACTACCCTTCTTCAAGCTCCTGAAGCGCCAAGACAAGTTCCAATAGACGGAGGAGGCCGAGCGAGCCTTACAAGACCTGAAGCACCACCACCTTTTAATCCCCTCCGGTCCTTACAGCACCATTATCGGGAGAAGATTTACTACTCTACATTGCGGCAACAACTCATGTTGTCAGCAGTGCTATTGTAGTCGAGCGAGGTGAAGAAGGCCATGCATTTGGAGTGCAGAGGCCTGTATATTTCGTCAGTGAGGTACTCTCCGAATCCAAGGTACGATACCCGGCAGTCCAGAAACTTTTATATGCAATTTTGATTTCATCCAGAAAATTGCGCCACTACTTCGACGAGTATAAGATCGCTGTGATTATGGATTTTCCGTTGGTGGATATTCTCCATAATCAAGATGCCACGCACTGCAATCAAATCTCAAGCTCTAGTCGATTTTATGGCTGAGTGGAGGAAGAATCAAATTCCAACTCCAGTCGACAAGCCAGAGCATTGGACCATGTACTTTGATGGGTCTCTTAAGCTCGATGGCGGTGGTGCTGGAGTTCTATTTATTTCTCCAAGAGGTGAACAATTGAAATATGTCCTCCAGATCCTTTGGGAGGTATCCAATAATGAAGCCGAGTATGAAGCACTCCTTCATGGGCTACGTTTGGCGATATCACTAGGTATCAAGTGACTTCTTGTATATGGTGACTCACTTCTAGTCGTTCAGCAAGTCAACAAAGAGTGGGACTGCAACGAGAAGACGATGGACGCTTATGTACAGGAAGTGCGCAAGCTGGAAAACAAATTTTCCGGCCTAGAGGTTCATCACGTGTTATGGGAGTATAATATTGGTGCAGATATACTATCCAAGCTGGGGTCTACTCGTGCACAGGTTCCAGCGGGAGTCTTTGTTCAGGAGTTAAAGCAGCCATCCGTAGTCTTCAGCTCAGGTAACCACCGATGCAGGCCCTCAACAACCCGATCGCGAGGTTATGATGCTTGGTGAGGACTGGTGAAAGGATCGATGGACCAAGAGGGGGGGTGAATTGGGCCTTTTTCAATTTCTAAAACAAGATAAAACAACCTTAACCTATGCAAAACTAGAAAGGCACCAATTCACCAACCGGATAGCCAAACAACCTACACAAGCTAGTTAAGATGAAAAGAGATAAAGCCTAGCAAGGTAGAGCTAACTAGTGATCCCTAAATCAAGCACATGAACAAATTGCATGAAAGATAATGCTTGAAATAAGTAAAGTGGACAAGGGACAACCGGATTTTTCCCGTGGTATCGATGTGTTGGCACACACCCCTAATCCACGTTGTGACACTCACAAAGAGTATTGTCACCTCCCAAGTCACCAAGACGAGGGCGCTCACTAAGAGTCTCCGTTCACCATCCCGGTGTGGTGGAGATCAAGCCACGTACAAATCTCTTCTCCGGGCTTCCACAATCCTTGGCAAGCTCCGCGAGAATCACCTCGATCACCAAGATCGCCTAGGTGATGCCAATCACCAAGAGTAACAAGCTAAGGCCTTCACTTGAGCAAGAACCAATCACAAAGAATGGATGCACACAAGCTTCTCTCTACTCAAGTCCTTAATCTTGCTTCTTGAATGATTGAATGAACAAGTGTTTGAAATGTTGAAGCTCAAGGTGGCTCTTGACTATAGTATGAGTGTTTGGATGTTGCCTGGTGTCAAGAGTAGTAGAATGACCCATTGGAGGGATATATATAGGCAGCTCACACGAATAGAGCCGTTGGAGAAAAAGCTGCCAGAAAAACTGCGTAGCGCCGGTTAATCCGACGTCCCTCCAATAGTCATCGTCGGTTTAACCGGTGAATGTAAACTGCCACTTCTGAAAACTAGCCGTTACAGCTTGGGCAGATTAACCGTCGTTGCATCGGTTTAACCGGTGAGTGTAAACATCCATTGATCAACAGAAATACCAAGTTACTGGACAACTGCACCGACGTCCAATTTCAAATAGCGTCGGTTTAACCGGTGAGTGTAGTTGTCCACTGATCAACTGAAAACCGAGTCTCTGGACAACTGCACCGACGTCCAATTTCCAATAACGTCGGTTTAACCGGTGTATTGACTTGTCCAGACTTGCTGACCTCGTTTAACCGACGTATATAAAACTTGAAGCGTCGGTTAATCCGGTGATAAGGATTTTTCTGGTTTTGCCTTTTCTGACTTGAGTCTTGAATGAAATCCAAATATTTTTGAGATATAAGTTGAGAACCACTTATTTGAGCTTCTAGAAACCTGAGTGACCATTGTGTGCATCCATTTTCAAATGACCATGTCCATGCTCAAGTTACCAAGCCTAAACCCCTCTTAATAGTGCGATCACTACAAAACTATAAAACCTATACTAACCTAAGTGTCCTTCTCAACCTTGTGACACTTAGGACTAGAAAGATCCTTAGTCTTGACACATTATAGAGTTGAATGCCGAGATCGCCTTTTTGAATAATGAAAATTAGGGGCTTCTTTTGACATATAACCAAATGAGCAATAATGATTTATAAAGCTGCACAAACTCATTAGTCACAATAATGGTTGTCATTAATCACCGAAACATACCTTAAGGGCCTAGATGCTTACAATCTCCCCCTTTTTGGTGATTGATGACAACACAGACATAAATAACGAGAGAGCGAGAAAGATAAAGCGCGAATAAACACAAGCAAACTCGAAAGGAGAGAATCAAAGAACTCAATGGCTCAAAATGAAATCCATAGATATGTCTCAAAAGCTCAGCATGCTCAAATGACAAATGTACATATCCATGAACTAACACCAAATATAATACAATAAGAAACATCAAGGTCCTGATCACGAGCTCTCTCTAAAGCTACCCTCCCCCTGACTCCCTCTCCCCCTTTGGCATCAAAGCACAAAAGGGCTACTGATCTGGGTGCCGCGGGACGGCGAGGAAGCGATCCGGGTCATCATCGTCGTCGTCGTCGTCAGACGGGGGATCCTCTGTGACTGCCGGTAGCTGCTGATCTGAAAGGCCTGCTGGTGCTGAGCTGACCGGAGGTGTAGCTGTAGTCGAGGCTGTCGTCGAGGCCCTGGTGCTAGCACTGCCTGGGAGAGGGTCCGTGGACGTAGTAGCTGGCTCAGCAGAAGATGTATCAATATCTGAAGTGGTGATTGCTGAAGCTGCCGGCTGTGACGACTGCTGGGCTAAGGACACCTCTCCGCCTCCCCCTGAAGGTAGTGGCTGTGGTATGGTGGGGAGGCCAACTGACTGCACCGCTGAAGGTGACTCCTGGAAGAGCGAGGTCGCAGGCAGTGGAGAGAAGAGAGGACGACTCGCAGACCCAAGTAATGCTGACAGTGAGAACATGATCTCCGGGGTCGCAGAAGAAGCTGGAGCAGTGGAGGCCGGAGCAGGTGTAACTGCAAGTGGTGGTGCTCCGGCGCCCTGAAGGCCTGTCTGTCCTGGCTGCTGAGGGGCGAGTCCGGTGTGAGAATACAACTGTGAAATCATCCCGAACATCGCCATCATGCCCTGCTGCATCTGCTGGAACTGAGCGTCCGTCCTCTGTGAGACTCTGTCAATAAGGCCGACGAAACGCTCCTCCGTAGCAGCACGCTCTCGGGCGGCCTCCCTCTGGATCTGTGCAAGCTGGGCCTCATGGGCTCTCCTGGCCTCCTCCTGTGCCCGGCGATCCTCCCTCTGCTGAGTGACCAGCTGCTGTAAAAGTGCGGTGAGCTCAGACGGCTGAGACACCTGAGACTCAGAAACTGTAGCAGTAGCAGCTGTCACTGGAGCTGGCTCTCCGGACCCCCCTGCCTCGTGATCGTGACTCGCTGGAGCAGGTGCAGGGAAGTACTCCTCGTCCTCGGAGGAGTCTGACTCAAGATCGGACCAGTGAATCTCATCCTCTCCTCCTGGAAGCTGTGCCTCTGCAGCAAGTAATGCCTCGTCCTCCTGGGCCACTCGGGCCTGTACCTCGGGTGCCAACTGTGCCATAGCAGCCCGATCGGCCTGTCTGCCTCTCCTCCTGTCTGAGGGTGCTGTCGGTCTGTAGACGGGGAACCAGGGAACCTCGTCCTGTCTGTATACGGCACTGACTGGTGACTCAGCTGGCACTATCATGGAGCAAATGAAACTGATCCAGTGAGCATATGGGAACTGACGCACGACTCCCATCCCATCAGTGATGACATCCTCAATCTCTGCCAGTATGAAATCAACAATATCGAACGGCTCGTGAGTGAGGATGTGCAGTAGAAGCAGCTGCTGCAGACCTGTGAACCCCTCTGGGTAGCCACTCCTCGGGAGCAAAGTCCTCCGGAGTGCCATGTGAACAGCGTAGGCCTCTGGGGTCAGCAAGCTCGGTACACGGGCGTAGGAAGCCGGGAAGGGCTGGCGGAAGCACTGTGAGATAGCCTCGTGAGAAGGTGCTATTCCGCCAATCATGGCTCTGCGCGGAGGATCTGCATCTCCATATACCATCTCGTGCAGGGAGACGTCAACCAAGTCAACTCCAAGAATCCCTGCGAGTGTCGCTCTGGACAAACCAAACACCTGCCCCCCAAACATGAAGTGAACTGCTCTGCGCTCTGGGGCAATCCAAGCTGTGGCGTAAAAGACTCTGACCCAGTCCTCAATAAACCTGTTCCTCTCAATCGAGAGCAACCTGGGCAAACCTCTGAAGTGCTCGAAGTGCTCGCGGACATCGGCTCCCCCTGCAGCTGTCCTCAGTGAAACCCAGTCGAGAACTCTGTGCGGAAATATCCTATGGCCCCGCCTCTGGTAGGTCTCGTAGAAACTGGCCTGAAGAAGTGTCCAGAATCTGCGATCGACCCGGCTGTCTCGTGTCACTGGGAACCACTCCTCCTCCTGTACACTCCACCTGAGACTCTTGACCTTCGCCGCATTGGCCTTGGTCAAGTTCTGGAGCAGTACACCTGGCTCCAGACGCACGACAGTGTCCATGCGGAACACTGCGCGCTCGGCCGCTAGGGCCTCGGCTCTACGAGCTGCTGCTGCTGCTGCGGTGGACCTGCGAGGCTCCTGTGGCTGGTGACCTCCTCGCGTCCTAGGTCCAGTGCGACGCTCGGTCGCAGGTGAGGGCTGCTCTGCAGGGGACGTCTGCCGAGTGCGGCCAGAACGTCGTAGAGCTGGTGACTGAGGTGTAGCCTGCCCCTGAGACTGCTCAGACTGGTCTGTCGCTGACTCTGACTCGGACTCTGCCGCTGAAGCTGACTGTGCTGACTCTGCTGCTGCTGCTGCGGCTCTGGTGGCCCTGGCTCCTCTGACTCTGCCCATGCCTCTGCCTCTGCCTCTGCCCCTGGCTTCTGGATCTCTGATCGCGAAAGGACGAGCACGGCCTGACGCCTGCTCCTCGGCGGCCTTTGCCACCATCTCGGCCCTTTCGGCCTCTCTCGCTGCGCGAGTCCGCTTGCGCGCGGGCTCCTCAACAACTATCTCCTTCCCCTTCCTTTTGTCACGACCCATCTCGATCACACAAGACGCGGCGCTGCGAATTAGGGCTAGCGAAAGAGAGCGCGGCGTGAAAGCGGTGTAATGCGGCGGCGCGTGTGCGGCAGAAGACGCGGTGGAGCTGCAGGACGTGCTGGCGATGGCGTGGAGCAGCACTGGCGGCGGCACTTTGGAGCGTGGGCGGCGCTGTGGTGGCGGCGACGGCGAGGTGGCGCACGGGCGCAAGTGAGAGGCGGTGCGCGCGCGCGGGCGGCAGGTGACGGCGGTGGCTGCTGCGCGGGCGCGGGCGCGGGCGCGGGCGCGGGAATGCGTCGGCGCACGGGAATGCACGGGCGTGGCGCAAGTGCGAAGGCACGCGGTGGAAAGCGGCGGCGGCGCGACGGACGGCGGTGCGAGCGGCAGACGGCGCGGAAGGCAACGGCGGCGGACGGCAACGGCGGCGGGCGGCGACGGCGGTGGCGAGAGCGGGTGCGAAGGCGAGGAGTCAAGCGAAACACGAGCGCGAGTGAAGGGTTGTGACCGGTCAAGAGAGGAATATGACATGTGGACCCCGCAATTTTTCTTATCGCCGGTTGAACCGACGCTTAGGTTTTGAACACCGGTTGATTGCGTCGGTGTAGTTCACCAGAAATTCTGCCAAATCTGTATCTGTACGCCGGTTGAACCGATGATCTGAAAAGTGAACGCGTCGGTTGAACGATGCAAATAACAGTTGATTTTCAGGTCAGAATTGTGTTCTGTTCATCGGTTGATCCGATGCTGCAAACTTTGTATACGCCGGTTGAACGCCTGAAATGACTGAGCTGTGGCTGTCACTTAGTAACGCCGGTTAAACCGATGGGTATAGATCCATTGAGCGTCGGTTTAACCGGTGAACCCAAAAACCCTCTCTCAGCTCACTTTTCTATGCTAAGTCCAATGAACTTATAAGATTCAACCAAACTCAAGTTAATGGACTTGCATAGGCGACTTTACCCCTCAAAATAGGATAGCTTAATAACTTAAATAGTTTTTCTTTTCAAAATCAAGGGTAAGTCGCAAGAGAGACAAAGTGTCAATTTAAAATGTATGAGCCATGTCATAGGAATATTGAAGGAGGAAAGCTTCAAACTCACAATGACCTTGCTCACTAGGCAATAACGCACCTAACACTTTACTCTTTTCACTTCTCATGAATTAAGATCTTGCACGTAAAACAAGTCTCATTTTCATCAAGTGATCTCCTTTGTGACCTTTACGCATGCAATGATAATGCAAATTACAAACACATGCGAAAGAAAGGTAAACATGAGATGCACAACTATATGACAAGAAATGCATAACGAGAATTCAAGATCTACTTGTCAAATTTGATCCCATGGAAAGCTTCATCATGATGAGCCTTTCTACAAGCCTAGAGGAAAACAAGTGGACCACCACCTCTAGCTAAACCCTTGCTCATCACTATCTTGCCATGGTTAGACAAGTGTCCTATATGTATGCATTTTTCTATATGACATGGCAACTTACATGACGTTTGCCGCATCTAACACATTTAGCTCATTTCTTAGCCTAACAAAGGTACTCTCGTCTAAAGGTTTTGTGAAAATATCCGCCAATTGCTCCTCGGATCTCACACCTTGAAGGGAAATGTCCCCCTTGGCTTCGTGATCACGCAAGAAGTGATGGCGAATATCAATGTGCTTTGTGCGAGAGTGTTGAACCGGATTCTTGGCAATTTTTACGGCACTTTCATTGTCACAAAGGAGTGGAATTCTTCCTAGTTTCACACCAAAGTCCAAAAGGGTTTGCTTCATATATAGAATTTGGGCACAACATGCACCGGCAGCTATATATTCCGCTTCCGCGGTGGACAAAGCCACGGAATTTTGCTTCTTACTCGACCAAGAAACTAGAGAACGCCCAAGCAAGTGGCAACCCCCGGAGGTACTCTTGCGATCCACACGGCTTCCGGCAAAATCCGAATCCGAGTATCCCAAGAGATCTAAACTGGCGCCTTTGGGGTACCACAAGCCTATGCTAGGAGTGTGCTTGAGATACCGAAGGATCCTATTCACAGCAGAAAGATGTGATTCCTTAGGGTTAGCTTGAAAACGGGCACACAAGCACACACTAAACATTATATCGGGCCTAGATGCGGTAAGGTAAAGCAAAGACCCTATCATAGAGCGATAGAGGGATTGGTTAACCGGTTTACCGTCCACATCCAAGTCGAGATGCCCATTGGTTGCCATGGGTGTCTTAATTGGCTTACATTCATCCATCTTGAACTTTTTCAAGATATCTTTAGTATATTTTTCTTGATAAATGAAAGTCCCTTCCTTCATTTGTTTGACTTGAAAACCAAGGAAGAAGGTCAATTCGCCAATCATGGACATCTCGAACTCCCTAGACATCATGGTAGCAAACTCATGGCTTAGTAAATCATTAGTTGAGCCAAAGATAATATCGTCAACATATATTTGACAAATGAAAAGATCCCCGTTGACGTCTTTTGTGAACAAGGTGGTGTCCACCCTCCCGATCTTGAAGCCTTGCATGATTAGGAAGTCACGAAGCCTCTCATACCAAGCCCTTGGAGCTTGTTTGAGCCCATAGAGTGCCTTGTGCAACCTATAAACATGATTAGGATTCCTCGGATCTTCAAACCCGGGAGGTTGCTCAACATAAACAAGTTCGTTAATAAAGCCATTTAAGAACGCACTTTTCACATCCATTTGATATAACTTGATATTATGATGTGAAGAGTAAGCAAGAAGGATGCGGATAGCTTCAAGTCTTGCGACCGGAGCAAAAGTTTCACCGAAATCCAAACCTTCGACTTGAGAAAACCCTTTTGCCACAAGTCTTGCTTTGTTGCGTACCACCACCCCATGTTCATCTTGCTTGTTTCGAAAGACCCACTTTGTGCCGATGATGTTCTTGTCTTTCGGAGGAGCTTCGAGGACCCAAACTTCATTGCGGGTGAAATTGTTCAACTCTTCTTGCATGGCCATCACCCAATCCGAGTCCTCAAGTGCTTCCTCTATGCTAGTGGGTTCAATACAAGAAACAAACGAGTGATGTTCGCAAAATGAAGCATGCTTAGAACGAGTTCTTACTCCTTTGGAAGGACTACCAATGATTTGACCAATTGGATGATCCTTGGAGATGCGACCATGCTTCACTAGCGGTATTTGCGTGGATGCTTGTTGGGGTGGATCATGAGTGACTTGTGCTTGTGGTGGAACATTTTGCTCTTCTTGTTCTTGGACTTGGGGTGTTGGCGTTGACACATTTTCTTGAGGTAGTGGATCAATTTTATCTTGATCTTCATCCACTAGGGGTGCCGTGGAGGTGCTTGGTGTAGATGAGAAAGGTCCTCCCCCTTGATCATTGCCTTCATGCATCTCTTCCGGCTTGATATCCCCAATGGACATCTTCTTCAAGGCTTCTTCAATCTCTTCATCCCCTACATTCTCATAGCCAACAACCTCCTCTTGGGAGCCATTAGATTCATCAAACTCCACATCACATGTTTCTTCAACTAACCCGGAGGTTTGATTGAATACTCTATATGCTTTGGAGTTTGACGCATAACCAAGAAAGAAACCTTCATCACATCTACTTTCAAACTTACCGAGCCTTTTCTTCTTATAAATGAAGCATTTGCAACCAAAGACCCGAAAGTATGATATATTTGGTTTCTTCCCGGTAATGAGCTCATATGGAGTTTTCTTGAGGAGTCGGTGAGGATACACACGGTTGGATGCATGACACGCCGTGTTGATTGCTTCCGCCCAAAACTTCTCGGACGTGCCATAATCATCCAACATTGCTCTTGCTAGGGTGATGAGTGTCTTGTTCTTCCTTTCCACCACTCCATTTTGTTGAGGCGTGTAGGTGGCGGAAAACTCATGTTTGACTCCTTCTTCATCGCACCATTCTTCAATCTTCATATTTTTGAACTCGGTGCCGTTGTCACTCCGAATCTTCACGATTGGGGAATCATATTCCCTTTGAGCTTTTCTTGCAAATGTCTTGAAGATTTCTGGAGTTTCACCCTTATCGCCTAGAAACATGACCCAAGTGTAACGTGAAAAATCATCAACGATTACTAGGCAATAGAGGTTACCACCAATGCTCTTATATGAAGTTGGACCAAAGAGATCCATGTGTAGTAGCTCGAGCGGCTTGGAGGTAGACAACATCGTCTTGATGGGATGATGAGTTGCAACTTGCTTCCCGGCTTGACACGCTTTGCATAGCTTGTTCCTGTCAAAAGTGACGTCCTTAATGCCGGTGATCATCCCTCTCTTGTGGGCTTTCTTGAGGTTGCTCATGCCAATATGAGCAATTCTTCTATGCCAAAGCCACCCAAGAGACGACTTGGTGAAGAGGCAAGTCATGGTGCTTGTTTGCTTTGAAGAGAAATCCACCAAATAAATATTGCCATGCCTAAACCCCGTGAATACCAATGACTTGTCTTTTTCATAAGTCACTACAACACCATTCTTGTCAAAGGTACACGTTAGTCCAAGATCACACAATTGTGCAATAGAAATGAGGTTAAAACTAAGTGCTTCTACAAACAAAACATTTGAAATGGATAAATCTTTTGAAATTGCAATTCTACCCAAACCTAAGACTTTCCCCTTAGAGTTATCACCATAGGTGACATGTTCATGATCGCCGGGGTCTTCAAGTGAGGTGAACATGCTATCATTGCCGGTCATATGTTGAGAGCAACCGCTATCAAGTACCCAATGTTTTCCACCGGCTTTGTAGTTCACCTACACACATGAGAATTTATTTTTGAGTTTTCGGAACCCAAACAAGCTTTGGGCCTTGCACATGTGTGACAAGAGCTTTTGGGACCCAAAGTTGCTTGGGGAGCTTCTTCTTTGACTCCTTAGCAATTTTGCCAATGAACTTGGCCTTCACCTTGCCCTTCACTTTACTCAAGAGAAAATGATTATTTTGAAACATTGATGAGTAATTCTTGGGTAATTTAGGAAGAGGACGTGATGGTAAAGTGCACTCCCTAGTGTGGTGCCCGGTGACTTGGCAATGTTGGCAATATGAACCAACTTCCTTGATGAAGCTTGTCTTGATCTCCTGAGAAGGAGTTGTAGCCATGTTTGGCTCCGGAAATGAACCAAGACCTCTCTTACCATAGTCACGGGCATTGTTGAAGAGAATCTCCTTGTGGATGTATTCTCCCCTTGAGAGTTTCTCCACACTACTCTTGAGGCTTGCCACTTGATCCATCAATTCCTTTTCCCTAGAAGAGGCAAGCTTGGGCACAACATTAGTGGCATATGCATCAATGAGTAGGTCATCACATGAAGTAGAAGCATTGACCTTTTCATTAACAACTTTCTCAAGACTTGGGTCAATTACTTCATAAGCAAATTCAAGTTCTTGATACTTGTGAGCCAACTCCCTATGCTCTTGTTTGAGCTTTTTGTGGCTCTCTTCAACTTGCTTAGCAAGTACAAGTGACTCATTGTGCTTTTTGAGCAAGTCATTGTACTTACTAAGTAAGTCGGAGTGGGCAAGCTCTAACTTGGCATGAGTGCTCTCAAGAACTTTAACTTTGCCCTTTTCCCTCTTGATGACGGATGTATACTCATTGATGAGGTTAGTAAATTCATTTGGATCAAGCTCTTCATCACTATCATCTTCACTATCTACCTCACATACCTTGGTGTTACCTTTTGCCATGAGGCACATAGGAGGCGGAGGTAGAGATGGTTCTTCATTGGTGAGGGCGATGGTGACAATGTCTTCTTCATCACTTGAGTCTTCGCTTGATGAGACATCGGTCACCCATTCTTGTTTCTCCACCAAGAAACTTTTCTTGGTGTGCCCTTTCTTCTTTGGGAAGAGCTTGGTCTTCTTATCATGGGTCTTCTTCTTCCCAAATCTCTTGTTTTTATTCTTCCTCTCCTCTTCTTCATCATCGCTTGAATCATGGCGATGCTTACTCTTGTTGTCCTTGCTTCTTTTGTCCGGCTTGGGGCAATTTGGACGGATGTGTCCTTTTTCGCCACAATTGTAGCAAATCTTGTTCTTGACATCCATTGGCCGGAACATTCCCTTCTTGGAGTCAAAGTTGAAGCCCTTCTTATTGATCTTCTCATTCAAGCGT
This sequence comes from Panicum hallii, assembly GCF_002211085.1. Classification (NCBI taxonomy): domain Eukaryota; kingdom Viridiplantae; phylum Streptophyta; class Magnoliopsida; order Poales; family Poaceae; genus Panicum; species Panicum hallii. The sequence continues at coordinate 877,985 of NC_038045.1, read as the reverse complement.
GTGAACTTTCTCATCATGAGAGCAAGTTCTCCATCATCTTCAATATCGGATGAGCTCTCAAGATGATCATCTTCTTCATTGCTTGAGCTTGAGTCTTGTTTGACCATCTTGGCTTGCGGGATTTGTTTGTCTTGGTCTTTAGAGCAATTGACTTGCTTGAAGTTGGCTCTTCGGTCATACCAAGAATGCTCATTTCATGAGCGCGAATTTCGCCCACAAGTTCTCCAACTTCCATAGCGGCGAGATCCTCCTTTTGAAGCATAGCATTGATAATGTTATACTTGGGCTTCGGGAGTAGCATGAGGATCTTGCGGTTGATGGATGCACTGTCAATTTTGGATATTTCAAGTGCGTTAATGTCCTTGACAATGACATTCAAGCGAGAATACATATCATTGCAATTTTCATGAGCTAGCATTTTGAAGGAATCATACTTAGCTCTAAACAAGTGATATTTTTGTTCACGAACTTTGGTGGAACCTTCATGTATTTCAATGAGTTCCTTCCAAATATCACTTGCTAGGTCCATGCCATTAACTCTAGCAAAGACCTCCTCACTAATAGCTTCGAAAATTGCATTTCTAGCTCTAGCATTCCATTTTAATTGGTCGGGGGTGGGTTCTCCGGTGAATCCGACTTTAGTTGCCAACCATACTTCGGGGGCAATCGCATCAAGGTATGCGGCCATGCGAACTTTCCAATAGCAAAGTTCTTGCCCTCGAAGTGAGGCGGCGAACCACCCATCTTGGCCATAGCTCTAGGCGGTGAAGCCTAATGATCCAAATGAGCAACGAGGCTCTGATACCAATTGAAAGGATCGATGGACCAAGAGGGGGGGTGAATTGGGCCTTTTTCAATTTCTAAAACAAGATAAAACAACTTAACCTATGCAAAACTAGAAAGGCACCAATTCACCAACCGGATAGCTAAACAACCTACACAAGCTAGTTAAGATGAAAAGAGATAAAGCCTAGCAAGGTAGAGCTAACTAGTGATCCCTAAATCAAGCACATGAACAAATTGCATGAAAGATAATGCTTGAAATAAGTAAAGTGGACAAGGGACAACCGGATTTTTTCCCGTGGTATCGATGTGTTGGCACACACCCCTAATCCACGTTGTGACACTCACAAAGAGTATTGTCACCTCCCAAGTCACCAAGACGAGGGCGCTCACTAAGAGTCTCCGTTCACCATCCCGGTGTGGTGGAGATCAAGCCACGTACAAATCTCTTCTCCGGGCTTCCACAATCCTTGGCAAGCTCCGCGAGAATCACCTCGATCACCAAGATCGCCTAGGTGATGCCAATCACCAAGAGTAACAAGCTAAGGCCTTCACTTGAGCAAGAACCAATCACAAAGAATGGATGCACACAAGCTTCTCTCTACTCAAGTCCTTAATCTTGCTTCTTGAATGATTGAATGAACAAGTGTTTGAAATGTTGAAGCTCAAGGTGGCTCTTGACTATAGTATGAGTGTTTGGATGTTGCCTGGTGTCAAGAGTAGTAGAATGACCCATTGGAGGGTATATATAGACAGCTCACACGAATAGAGCCGTTGGAGAAAAAGCTGCCAGAAAAACTGCGTAGCGCCGGTTAATCCGACGTCCCTCCAATAGTCATCGTCGGTTTAACCGGTGAATGTAAAACTCCCCTTTGAAAAACTAGCCGTTACTGTTGGGAAGATTAACCGTCGTTGCATCGGTTTAACCGGTGAGTGTAATCATCCATTGATCAACAGAAATACCAAGTCACTGGACAACTGCACCGACGTCAAATTTCAAATAGCGTCGGTTTAACCGGTGAGTCTATTTGTCCAATGATCAACTGAAAACCGAGTCTCTGGACAACTGCACCGACGTCCAATTTCAAATAACGTCGGTTTAACCGGTGTATTGACTTGTCCAAACCAGCTGACCTCGTTTAACCGACGTATAGAAAACTTGAGCGTCGGTTAATCCGGTGATAAGGATTTTTCTGGTTTTGTCTTTTCTGACTTGAGTCTTGAATGAAATCCAAATATTTTTGAGATATAAGTTGAGAACCACTTATTTGAGCTTCTAGAAACCTGAGTGACCATTGTGTGCATCCATTTTCAAATGACCATGTCCATGCTCAAGTTACTAAGCCTAAACCCCTCTTAATAGTGCGATCACTACAAAACTATAAAACCTATACTAACCTAAGTGTCCTTCTCAACCTTATGACACTTAGGACTAGAAAGATCCTTAGTCTTGACATGTTATAGAGTTGAATGCCGAGATCGCCTTTTTGAATAATGAAAGTTAGGGGCTCTTTTGACATATAACCAAATGAGCAATAATGATTTATAAAGCTGCACAAACTCATTAGTCACAATAATGGTTGTCATTAATCACCGAAACATACCTTAATGGCCTAGATGCTTACACACCGTTGACACTAACCCGGCCCTTGTCTCCGTCGTCGGCCGAGCTTCCCCGCCTCCGCCGCCGCCCACCGGGTCCGACGCCGCTTTCACCGCCTCCCTCCGCCGCCGCCCCAAGCTCCTTCTTCTGCAACTCCGGCTGACTTCCCTCGCCGCCAACCCTGCCCGGCCACTATCCCCACCGTCCCGCCTTGCCGCCGTCCCGAACATCCCCACCGCCGGTGCGGCGACCCCCCTCCCCACCCCTCCCCCCGGCGATCCTCTATTGGTCTGGCAGCACAGCAGCCCCAGCAACCTAAATCCTAATATCAGCAGCCCCCGGAACCCTAACTCCGTCAGCCTCGGCAGCGTGGCGTGACTCCTAACATTAGCGTGCGCCTCCTCCTCCTTCTCCTTTTGCGGGCCACTTGGGCTGTCTGATGCTCCCGCCTTAAAATTGGCCTTGGGGCGTACGGACTATGGTGGCCCTAAAGCATGCGGGCCCAAGCTGATACAGTACGAAGGCCTTGTATCTCACCCACCGCCTACTGGCTACTGAGGGCGTTGCTGATGCTTACCGTGTGCCGAAGCGACAGGAAGCATAATAGGATTTCGGCTCCACCGCTGGCCCGCTGCCGCCCGAAGGGCCCACGACCAGGCCTTCATTCAGCCGTTGCGGGCACGCTTTCGTACACAAACAAATGGACAAACAAAGACGCAAAGTTCACCCAAAACCTATCCAGATTCATTGAACCCAATCGGCCTCAACTAACCTTTCTCAATGAGTAGTAAACAACAAGCTACTGTCGCGGCGAGTAATCCAAAAATCATAGAAATTATTCAGTATCATTATACAAACCAGTTAAGGGACCATTCAAATTGCTACAGAAAATTATCGGTAATTATGTTAGTGCAAGGGTAGAAATTGTCAATCACTTAGCACACAACTTTTCTCCGGCGAAACACAACTTATAAGACACGAGAGAGAGAGAAAAACAAATTTCAAATGCCACTAAATTGCCCCAAGCGGTTACTCTTCATCTTGGACCTCTTTTTAATTAGTTCTAGTGCTATTTTTCCTACATGTGATGCCCTCCCCTTCTCCCGCACGGCATGCAACCCATTCCCGCTTCAACTTCAAAGCCCGATGAGTCACTTACAGTCTTACAGAGTAGGAAGTATGAATAAATAAACTAATTCCACATAAATTGCTCTATTTGGAGCGGGTAGCAAAAGGAAACTTTTATTGTCAATTACAAATGGGACCCTATTTTTTGTAATAATAATAAAAAATAACTTTTTTATGAGTTCACACGCCCCCACACAGTACATAAGGTGCATATTTTCGTACACTTCTTTTAATATGATTTTGAATCTCTATCTTCGTGACAGAGTACATCTATATATTGATATATATTGATGAACGGTAGATATATCGTGTCTTAATCGAGATGTGTTTTTGGAGCATTTGCTACCGGCAGATGTGCACCCACAGTGTATGTCCCTTGCTATTAAGAGCCTGAGACCACAAACAAGAAGTCTAACAACAGAGCTCGATCCACACAAACCACAGCAACCTGATCGCCATGGGCGGCCTCTCCATGGACCAATCCTTCGTGCAGGCCCCGAGCACCGCCCCAAGCCCACCGTCACCGAGGCCGCCGGCATCCCGCTCATCGACCTCTCGCCCCTGGCCTCCGGCGACGCCGCCGCCGTGGACGCGCTGGCCGCCGAGGTGGGCGCGGCGAGCCGGGAGTGGGGCTTCTTCCTGGTCGTGGGCCACGGCGTGCCGGCGGGGACCGTGGCGCGCGCGACGGAGGCGCAGTGCGCGTTCTTCGCGCTCCCGGCCGAGCGGAAGGCCGCCGTGCGCAGGAGCGAGGCGGCGCCGCTCGGTACTACGAGTCGGAGCACACCAAGAACGTCAGGGACTGGAAGGAGGTGTTCGACCTCGTCGCGCACGAGCCACCGCCGCCGGCAGCCGTGGCCGCCGGCGAGGTCGTGTATGAGAACAAGTGGCCCGAGGACCTGCCAGGCTTCAGGTGATCGAATTCGAATCGACCCCGCTGCCTGTCGAGCGGGCCTGGATGGTTTCTGAATTTTTGCTGAATTTATTTGTACAGAGAGGCGCTGGAGGAGTACATGAAAGCGCTGGAGGAGCTGGCGTTCAAGCTGCTGGAGCTGCTCGCCCGGAGCCTAAACCTGAGGCCCGACCGGCTGCACGGCTTCTTCGAGCACCCCACCACGTTCTTCCGGCTCAACCACTACCCTCCCTGCCCGAGCCCGGACCTCGCGCTCGGCGTGGGCCGGCACAAGGACCCCGGGGCGCTGACCATCCTGTACCAGGACGACGTCGGCGGGCTCGACGTCCGCCGGCGCTCCGACGGCGAGTGGGCCCGCGTCAAGTTCGTCCCGGACTCCTTCATCATCAACGTCGGCGACACCGTGCAGGTAGGTAGATGGTCGGCGCCCAGCTGCCACGTTGTGTCTCGCCGTCGATCGTTCCTCCCCCACGCACGAATTGGCTGGTCGTTGATCGCTGAAACTTTTAATTTTCAGGTGTGGAGCAACGACCGGTACGAGAGCGCGGAGCACAGGGTGTCGGTGAACCGGGAGAAGGCGCGGTTCTCCATGCCCTACTTCTTCAACCCGGCGACCGACGCCGTGGTGGAGCCGCTGGAGGAGCTGGTCGGCGAGGAGGACCCGCCCAGGTACAGCGCCTACAGCTGGGGCGACTTCTTCCGCACCAAGCTCAGCGGCAACTACAAGAAGCTGGAGGTGGAGAACCTCCAGATCGAGCATTTCAGGAAGGGACTCGAAGTGTAGCAGGAATGCAGGATACGGTGTGACGGACCCGTGCGTGCCCCGGCGAAGGCGTCCCGGCCGCTGTCGTCACTCCTGAGAAACGAGACGAGACGAGACGATCATCGTGCCGCCATGTGCCCATTCCTGGTAGTACAAGATATTTTCTGTAAACAAACAAGACACGTGCCGAAATCGCGGGTGGCTAAAAA